>NW_004955406.1:33129569-33226749 GCF_000276665.1 Chinchilla lanigera | reverse complement strand
TTGCCCTGGGACAGTAGGGCCTTCCAGAGGAGTCTGAGTTTGACCGGAGGGAGAATTAGGGAAGGCACACACTTCACAACAGCATCTGGAAAGAATGAAGTACTTAGGAATCCTTATGGTTGATACATTGTGTCAACTTGGGGAGTCTAAAGGTTTGGCTAAATAACTCAGTAGGAAGCTAGGGTGATTACTTTGTATACATCCTGAGCGTGTGGAAGAGGAGGGCATGGAGATTATGCCAGAGCTACATGCCTCTTAGGTGGGGGTAGCATGTTTACAATGTAAGGGAGGGAAAGAGGCGGCTTGCTGCCTTTCCACCCTTTTGCTCTGGCTGTTTGCTGTTCGGCCACCATTTTCCCCCTTTGGTCTTGTTGCTTTGCTGCCTTCTGCCTCGGAGCCAGCCAAGTATGGACTGAAACCTCCACAAACTGTAAGCTAAATAAACCTTTCCTTCCTTCATTTTGGGTGTTGGGTATTTTGTCTCATCAATGAGAGAAAAGTAACCAAGACAGGAATGAATCTAACAAAGGATGTAAAAGATCTGTACAGTGAATATTCTAGTACTCTGAAAAAAGAGATCAAAGAGGATATCAGGAAATAGCAAGATATTGCTTACTCTTGGATAGGAAGAACCAACATAATGAAAGTGTCCATACTCCTAAAACTGCTATACAGATTTAATGCAATCCTGATGAAAATACCATTAGCAGACCTCACAGATCTAGAGAAAATATTCCAGAAATTCATTTGGAACCACAAGAGATCTAATAAAAAGCAATTCTGGGCAACAAAGATAAGTGGCAGGGCATCACAATCCCAGACTTGAAATTATACTACAAAGCCACAGTGATAAAATTAGCATGGTATTGGCAAAAAGTAGGTCTTAGGATCAGTGAAACAGAATAGAAGATGCAGATGCAACCCAAAATGCACTCAGACACCTTATCTTTGATAATGGAGCCAAACATATTCACTGGAAGAAAGATAGTCTCTTTAATAAATGGTGCTGGAAAAACTGGATTTGCACATGTCAAAGACTAAAACTAGAACCATGTCTATCACCATACACTAAGGTAAGTTCTAAATGGATCAAATATCTAAATATTAAAATAGAAACATTAAATTTACTGGAAGAGAAATAGATAGAAATCTCAAAAATATAGGTGTAGGCAAAGATTTCATAAAACCCTGAGTGCAAAGGAAATATTCTAAAGCAATCAACAAATGATATCCCATTTGATTAAAAAGGTTTTGTACAATAAAAGAAATCACCAACAGAATGAAAAGACAACCCACAAAGTGGGAAAAATTATAACCAGTTTTCCCTAAGACAAAAAACTTATATCTATATCATATAAAGAAATGAAAAAAAATCACACTCCCCAAATTCAAAGACCTAATCCAAAACTGGGCACCTGAGATGAGTATGTTCTTCTCAGACGAAATACTGATGGCAAATAAATACATGAAAAAATGTTCAACATCATTGGTCATTCAAGAGGTGCATATAAAAATAATACTGAGATTCTGTCTCACCCCAAAAAGAATGGCTATCATCAAAAAACCAACTAATAACAAATGCTGGCAGGATTGTGGGGGGGAAGGAACCATTCTGCACTGTTGGTGGGAGTGTAGGCTGGTACAACTACTGTGGAAATCAGTGTGGAGATTCCTTAAAAATCTAGGATTAGAGGCCCCATTCAACCCAGCTATTCTCTTCTGGGTATCTTCTCAGAAGAATTAAAAACATCATACCACAGTGATATATGTGTACCCATGTTTATAGTAGTGCAATTTGTAATAGCTATATCTTGGAAACAACCCAAGTGCCCATCAATTGAGGGATGGACAAAAAAAGACATGCTTTTTTTAATATAATGGAGTACTACTCAACCGCAAAGTAGGCTAAACTGGACTCTTATAGGTAAATGGATGCAACTTCAGAACATACTCATTAAGTGAAATAAATCTGCTCACCTTGTGTTCAGGAAGCAAAGAATAAGCGAAAGGAGGAGAGGCTGAGTTCCCACAGTCCCTTATAATGGCATGCTTCTGGTGATGTAAATGTCAGTCAGTGAGCCTCACCTCTTAAAGATGACACCTCCTTCCCATAAGGCCAAGCTAGGGTGCAATCATTTAACACCTTGACTTTTGAACAACATTTTAGATACAAAGTACAGAATTTTCAGACTATTCATACACATATTCATGTGTACACATGATTATTCATGCAAAATTCAACAGTTTTACAAAACTGAGATTATGTTTTAATTGTATAATGATGAAACTATGTTGTTGTATCCCGTCCTTCATTGTCATTATTGCAGGATGGTTTACTGAAATCCTTTTGTTTGTAATCATGCATGATTGTGATGGTATATGTTCAGAATTCTGATTAGCATTTTATACTTTGTTTATTTTTTCTTGCATAAGTTTACAAAGTAAATACCATTGTTAATAATAGTTTACAGGTAAAACAGTTTAGGTTCAGAAGGACCAAGAGATTTGTCAGTGACTTTGCATATTCAATAGTGACATCAGTTGATCTCATGTGCTTCAGAATTACCAACTGACAGTAGTGGATTTAATTCAAAACAAGCAGAAAATTATATGTATGATTTTGGAATACAAAATATTTTGGAATACAAAATATTTTGGAATACAAAATATTCAACAAAGAAAGGAAATAAGAAACCATAAGAATAAATAGATGGATTTGATAATATGTTATATGATAATGTTATCTTTGTTTGCACAACTAGATCTTGTTTTTTGCTACCTCTATGTATCACTAGTAAGAAGAAAAGAGTTCAGGGAAAATGGTTTTGTTTAAGGATAACTAAGAAGGTGAATATTTCTGCCCATGTCTAATCAGACAGATTTAAGTCTTCTGACCATATCTATCCCCAAAAGGAAAGCTGGTAATGTCATTTCTAGCAAAGTAGCCAAATATCCAGCTAAGCTGTGTATAGGGGAAGAGAGAGAAGCAAGAACTTCCACTATTAAAAGGAATAGGGAATGGATACTGGAGGAGATAGTTTTAGCCACAGTGTAAATATTTGAAAATCTGCAAATTTACACCTAAGTTTCTGTATTGATGATATTTACCCATTCCCTATTGAAAATACTCCAAAGACCTACCAAAAGCTATAGCCAGCTGAGTGTAGATGTCAGATGTAGACATGACTTCTAATAATCTGACAAGATAAATATTCATACATTTGGTGTTTGCACTGTTACCACTCCATATGGATATACAATAGAAAAGCAAGTCAACTATAATAAAATATTTTTGGAAAAAGATAGGAAATCACAGCAGTCACTATTTTAAAGTCTGTCATGTGGCACATTCATTGTGGAGCCCTCTGAAGCAATGAGGACTGCCTTCTGGGAAGTACGTCTTCCACCTACTCATGTGCATTTCCCTGTGTCCTGCTTTCTCTGTAGTCATTGCTTAAATTGAACGTGGAGCAGAGTTTTTCCAGTTCTTTTTAGGTGCTAGAATTGTGCTCAGAGTTCCTTTCTAAGGTCTTTCTTAAAGATACATTATTTACTGGCCTTTGTTACTCTGTCTCTTGATTTGTAATGACAGCTACCTCAGCATCACCTAAAAAAGGTTTGGGCTGTAAGGGAGCATTGCAGTTTGATCTGATCCTTGCTGTGAGACTGGCTTGACTGCTTTGGCTAAGAAATCGCCAAAGGACAAATTTGTTAAACGCTCTGAAAGAGAGGGTCATCTGCTGCTATTTAGAGTAGCAGTGCACTTTTTCAGTTCTGTAAGTGTTTGTATTTCAGGACTCCATTAGATTTCTGATTGCAAGAAAAGTGTATCCTACTTAACAGAGCTTTCTGCTTGCAAATTAATTTGATTCTTACCTTAGATTCTCTCTTTATTGATACCTGACTTAAGTCGGCAAGATCCTGGCAATGTGCATTAGTGCTCATCCCTTTTCCAATCACCTATTCCAGCTATGTCTCTCTAGACATGTGGTTTCTGCATATAGTGGAGAAAATGGGTAGGAAAGGAAAATAGTTTCTGTCATGAATTATCTCCTACATTGTGCACTTGTGTAATTTATAAATTTTATATGACTTAGTCTTCTTTTTGTTAGACAACTGTTTGATTAAAAACTCCCAGTTTATAAGTTAAAATTTTTCAAAGAGGAAATGTAAGTATTGGGTAAGCCAGAAAAATTTCTCCATCTACTTACTGTCACTCTCTCCATTTGTGCTTCTTCATGCTTCTGAGACTGATTCCTAGCCATGAAAAGTATTCTTTCAAAGTTGTAGACATGTGTTTCTATAATTTCCATTTTTATTTACCATTCTATCTCAGAAACTTCTTCCAGGGCGATAATCTACTCTAGGTCAAATCATTAGAAAGAAATGAAAACCCTCTATTACTTCCAATTCTAATATCTTCTTCTTTTACCACTGCCTCCTTGTCTTTCTAATTAATACTCTCAGATGGAGAGATGCAACTACCTTTAACCATACCTGATACCTGAAATTCACTGATCTTTCCCAATTCGTCTCACTAATATTTCATTTCTCATTATTCCTCCGTAGCCTTTGAGTTCCACAACACACCAGGCACTCACTATAATCCACGCCTAGTGTTCACTCTCAGTTGATGTGCTCTGTATTAGTTGGACTTGTTTGTCAAAAGTCAAACCTAACTGAATGTAGAATTTTGTTTATTTAAAATGAACTTCCTCAAAATTTAATGTGGCTGACACCAGTAAAGCAGGTAAAAGATGAACTGCCACCTCAAATTTCCAATCTCCTCACTAATCATATTCACATATTTCACTAAAAAAAAAACAACAAAAAATAATGCCATATGAAGAGAAACTTAGCTTTCATAAACTTTCACTAGCACATCTCCGCAACCTGCATTTGTGCCCATATGTTCTGCTGTTTCTTCTCTTGTTGCAGATGCACAAATTTTTGCAGCCATATGACTGAGAATGTTCATGGGAATGATGGTACATTATGTTAGTAAGATTACCCACATTTAACACTCTGTGAATGACATTTTGCAGAGTTTGAAATACATCCTGGATATTTCAGAATTTATGAAAAGTCATGAACTCATTTTCCAGATTAAGCAGAAGTATCCAATGGAAGATTAATGATAATGAAAATATTTAATATTGTAATCAGTAGTGTCGGTTGTTACTGAGCTTTTGAAGTGCAGCTAGTATGGTGGAGGAACTAGACTTTTCATTTGTATTTAATTTTACTTTATTGAACAATCCCATGCAGTTTGTAGCTACTGAAGTGTACAGCACTGTGTTAGCAGGATCGTAGGTAGAACGTTGGAGAATTGGGAGACACAAACACCAGTTACAAAGCCACTGAAATGAGCTTAGGCAAAAGATGATTAGAGTTTGAAGTATAGTCCACAATGGCTTAGCAGTATTTCCAAAATCCAGCAAACTCTGAAAAATGAAATTACTTTTGCACTCTTGTTGATGGCAAAATATAAATGGGCTTGAAATTATTTGGTGGCAATGCCTGCACGGAGCTCTCTTGAAAGCATTTCATTTTTTTTCAATTAAAGAAATTCATGATCTAAAAAAAAACGTGGTGTTTTCATGAGCAGGTTGTTCCCTAGATGTATTTTATAGCATCTGCTAGATAAACTTATTGTCTTTCTAATATCAAAATAATGTTTTTATTGTAAAATCTGGTATCTGATCTTGGAAAACTGGATAAAGTTTAGAAACCTGTTGTAAGTAGTGAAAGTGAAAATGGATGGGGTAGAAAATTTTAAGGGTATAATCAATAAACTCTGGCTGCCGTGTGACATTGGGAACCAAGATGTAAAGTAACATAAAATATTTAGTTTTCTGTTTTTATGATGCTGGGTGCCAAACCCAGAGTCCTGCATGTCCTAGAAATCACTTTACCCAGCTATTTTCAGTTTTTAAAATTCAACTTGGAGGTTAGTGGGTAGTATTAAAAATTGTCCCATGAGGAAGTGTGAGAGGAGAGATCTAGAGACTTAATAATCCATTTTGCAGACTGAGTTACAGCTTTCTGTAATGGATGCTCCTAGAAATGACTGTCCATCTGAATATTCTGTCATTGCCCTGTCCCTGTATCTGCTAATCATAGAGATTAAGCACATTTTTAAATGAAGAGAGTACTGATTTTATTTTTTATTTAACAAGAATAATAATTATATCAAGAATAATAATTATATAATTGTATACTTAACTCATTTATGCAACAGTAGTTTTTATTATCCATTATATCCCTTTTATAATGAATATTTTGCAACTATTTTGAAATGAAATTCAGAGCAAATGTAACTATACACTTATTAAAATAAGTAACATCCCAATAATAATATAAAAAAGGAAAAAGAGAAATACTTAATAATAAAGAACATTGTTCTATATGTAAATTCTCAACAATGAATACCCACAAAGGAGGAGAGAGATGCTTTCACCATTAACTGTGCCAGAAATTGGTGCTGACACTGGTAGTAAATGGCAATCAAGTGTCTTAAATTTATATTAATGTCACAAAATTCTAAGCAAAAAATTTTTATCTCTTTTTTTTTTTTTTTTTTTGGTACTGGGAATTGACCTCAGGACCTTGTGCTTGCCAAGCAAGTGCTGTGCCACTAAGCTAAATCCCTGGACTCAAAAATTTTATCCCTAACACCATTATGTAAATAGATATTTTATATATAGATATATAGATATACAATGTCTCTATAGTTACTCTCTCTCTCTCTATATATATATGGATGTGAATAGCTCTAAAACAGTTTAACATATATGTTGTTTATGTGCAAAATCACCATTATTAATGGTAGTACCTTTGCCTATAGCTTGAATGATTGATGGATACTGCAAAATGTTTACCTGAGTAAGAAAAGGCATATGCAGACAAAAAAATGGCTACCAGAAATCTATTAGTCTTTTTTCCTCCCTGTTCACACCGATTATATTAGAATAATATCAAATACTTCAGTTTTTGAAAAATTAGTAAGTGCAACACAATTCTTCCCTATCCGTTCCTTACCAAGTTCAGATGCACACATTCATTAAAAAAAAGGGAAGAGAAAAGACCAGATATTTTTCTTTTAACTATTGAAGGAAAATAAGAAGGGATATTTCCAAAGTGCTACATGTGTGCCACATATTTTAACATTCTTCTACTGGAAGAAATGTGGTTTGTGTATTATAGTTAGAGAAAGTTAATAATTGTCATATTGCACATATGCTAATCACATCTTCCAAATTTTCTATTACAGTTTGGATTTTTAAAATTCTATCTCATGTTATAATAAATGTACATAGTTTTCTCAGATCATATGTTCTGCCTTTAGTTTAAAACTTGTGGGTCCCTTATGTTTGCTGTCATATAAGTCTAAAGTAATAGCAGTCTGCATTTAGCAGTTTCTTACATGATTTTCAGAGACTGAGCATACACATTCAAAAAATACTTGGAGAGATATTGAAACTGTGATTTAAATACACTGTTCTTTTGTAAAGATTAAGTATACTTCTCTAGTTTTAAAATTTGATTTAGAATCTGCTTGTTTTTCCTGAAAAGCATTAAGTATCCTGGCTATATTTTTGTAATTTTTCTTAAAGATCTTACAACATATTGATGAGGGTAGAGAGACAGAGACATATATTAGGATATCCTAGATATTTTTGAGAGTTACTCCTGAGATGTAGCTATAGGATATGATTTTTCTGTTAAATTTAAAAAGAAAAATTAAAAACAAGATAGTTTATTTTAAAGAGAAAAAGACCAAAATAACAACAACAAAGAAAAAAACCAAAACAACACAAAAATAATAAAAACAATATGGGATTTCAAATCAAGATGATAGGAATTAACAGTGGTTGTTATATCACATTTTGTTATCTTCAATGAAGTTGCTGAGTTTGCCAGATGTAAGAAATGCAAGACTGATCAAACAATTAAAGAGAATAAATTAAAGAGAATAAAATATAGTAAAAAACAGATTAGGAACAGAGCTTCACTAAACACACTAGGTGCAGAGATTTGCTGAACTAGATGGTAGGAATTCACCAATGCTTGTGATATTGCACATTGTTGTCTTCAAATTAGTTGTTCAGATTGCCAGATATAAGCATGCAAAATTGGTGAAGAAAGAAAATTAAGCATTAACTGTTCCTTTCAATAAACCAATAGACATCAGCAAAAACAAGGCAATTTAAAGCAAAAGAAAAAATAACAAGGTCTTTCATACAGCAGAGCATTTGCTAAACTATTTCCCAAGTAATCTTCTCTTACTTATTCCTAACTTACACAGTGTTTATGTTCAGCTTATGGGTCTGGCTCACTGATATCTTCCATCTTCTGTTTTTTCCTTTAGCTAACACAACTGTTTTCTGCCTTAGAATTTAAAAATACAGTACTTGGTTTCCAATACAAGTTATATTTGCTTACTTGAGAAAGATTTTTTGTTTATAATGTAAGCAACATTTTATTCACTTTTCTAAAAGTGACTTCTGCAGGAAATCCGATAAGTGACTTCTTGAACCCTCATTCTCATAAAACAATGATATACGTGGGCTGAGTTGCATCACACCCTGTAGGTGCGACTGGCACCCATGCACCCTGGGTAGCATCATCTCCCGCAGACTCTGTTTTCACATCATTGAACTTTATTTCCAATTTATATTCAGTACCATCTTTTGACACTACAATCTACAGATCTTGAATATCCAGCATACTTGCTACTTCAATCTATTTTAATCCTTTTTTGATTAATAGTTGTATTCACAGCATAAAATCTGTTATTTTTATTCTAGGAAAATGCTGTATGCTTATGAATTTGTAAATTCAGTACACTATTATTGTTTTTCATACCACAGAATGATCAGAACTAAAGGAGACATAACATTATCAGATGCATATTCCAGATTCTACTCCAAGCCTAGCTAGTACCATACTGATAATAGGAAGATTAAGCATTTTATCAAAAGTTGCCAGTTTTGTTAAAGCTAGGATTAGGATTAAAAGATTTAATGCTCTTTCAGTCATTTAAACCCTTCTTTAATACTATCTTATGAAACATTTTCTGGGGCTACAATCCCACATATAAAACATTTCTGTAACAAGTGTGTTTCCATTGTGATTCTGTAGTTTCATGCAGTATAAGTATTTAAAAATATTATTCTCCCAAGGTGAATTATTCTAATTTACCTATTTTATTTTAAACAGATCATGTTGTTTGTGAAGAAGAGTTTAAGTATGCCATGTTAGCTTTAAACTGTATATGCCCTGCGACATCTACACTTATCACACTACTGGTCCATACTTCTCGAGGGCAGTAAGTATAATTTTGTTTAAAATAACATTTTAAATTACTTAAAAATAATGGAGGAGTGGTTATATGATTTAGAAATATAGTAAGCCAAAGTTTTCAGCTAAATATGTAAGTATATTTACATTTGTGTGAGTTACCTTTATGTGGTAGATATATGCTTTAAGGTGTCCAAGAATAGAATATTGATAGTCATTTGCAGTCTTTTTTCAGTATTCTTGAAATAATGTGTTGCATCCTAATTTCTTAGTGTCCACATCACCTGTTAGGTCTAGAATTGGGGCATGTTAATGCTTATGTTGCATAAAAGTATGAAAATAATCATTCTGACAGTCACTAGTATATGGATATTAAACTCTTTTTTTATCTACCTAAGTTTTTTTGTATACAATTGACTTCACAATTATAGTTTTATTATTAAAAGTAATTATAAAAATTAGTGCAGAATAAGTCGTTTTCTATGTAGTTAGAAGTAGAAAGGTAGATGAAGGAATGTTGTATTTTGAGAACTTTTTGTTCCTATTTATTTTGACAGTTCCTTAGATTTAACTTGGATGAGCAAGGAAATATAAAGAGTGAAGGTAATCACTGATCTTATTTAAAGAAACAAATGCACTGCCTTTCATTTCATTCCTTTCTCTATTCTTAGTTTAGTATTTCAGACGAAATGTTGATTTTCTAACTAAATTCTACTGTGTACTATACTTGTGGCTATGCCTCTTTAAATCGCAGAGGTTAATTGATACTTATTTAAGTGAAGTGCCACGAGAAATAAATCCAGGATGAGTAAAATCCTTCCTTGAGATTTATAGTAGGTAAACAGGTAACAGCATAAAAATAGCAAATGTCCAGTGATATTTTAAAGCAGATTTTACTATTTTACTTCTAGTAGAATTTCTTTTCCATTGAGACAGTAAGAATTTCCCAGGAGCAATTTTCTCAAGTTCTGAATAGAAGTACTGCTGTCCTGTACATTGACAAGCCTTTAATTTGTGCAGTGGAAAAGTTGTACCAAAAATATGAATAAAATCATTTCTTTTTTGCAGAGTGTAATCAGCATTTTTCATGCAGTTAAAGTTCTGCAAGTTTGTTTACATGCAGTTCATTGAACAATCAGAAAAACTCACCTATGTCTTCATTATTTTGCAATACTTTTTTTGTCATAGATAATAAAACTGTATCTCTGAATTTCTAGTCCAAATGTATTGTCATACATACAAATGAGAAAGCAAGGTCTCCATCCTATTTCACATGACTCATAGGTTGAAACTAAATTACAGTGTATAGCTCATTGTAGTTTTTACTGACATATAGCTTTGGTTGGTGAAAAAGTATAATGTAATGAAATAAAAAGTAATAAGACTATCTCAGGAGAACTGGATTGTTAGACAAATACATGCTTTTAGGTTGCTGGAGCTTGGGCGAACAGAAAGCTACTGGTATCTAGGAACTTCTGAAAAAATAGCTTTTTCCAATTTTTTAATTGTTTGTTTTAAAGAAAATAGAAAACAATGACAAAATAAAACAACAACACAGCCCCAAACAAAACAACACAAAAACAGTACCAATGATACAGGGTTTCAAAACAAAATGATAGGAATCAACGCTGGTTGTTATATTAAATATTGTTATTTTCAAAGAACTTGCTCAGATTACCAGACGTAAGAATGCAAGATTGATCAAACCATTAAAGAGAATAAAAAATAATTTAAAAAATTACAAATTACACAGTTTCATTAAACAACATGGCAGGAATTCACCCATGGTGAATTCATATTGCATATTGTTGTCTTCAGATTAGTTGTTCAGATGAGAAGATGATTTTAAGAAATAGAAACTTTCTTATTTTGAGAAAGGATGAGAAAAAAGAAATGGTAAGAAAATGAAACATGTTGGAGACTGTCACTTTGTTAGGTTTGTTTATGAACCTAAGAAAGAAAACAATGATACGCTGTTTCATAGAAAAATGATGAAGTTGAAAAGTTTCTCTGACATATGTTTGTTTGCTTATATGAATGTATTTATCTACTTTTGCTGGCTTTTAAGGTCTCATCTTTGAGGTAAATATGACTAAAGATAAAGATTAAAATGCAAGGAGAGAGGGGGGAATGGAATCTAGAGACTGAAATACCTATACTTGATAAAGAGAAAATTACTATTTTCCTTAGAAAGCCATCAATGAGGAAAAGGATGATTTTATAGTAATTTTATTAACATCTAATATGGAAAAGTACATTGGTTAAAAATATGTAGGATCCATTACCATCATAGCTGACTACAGTGGGGGTGTCATGTTACACACTGCACAGCTAGGGGACCGGCATTGTCATTAGAACACCTTGAATTTCTTTCTTTTCATTCTGACATATAGATACAGAGACATCAAGTATTTGGGCTCAAGCTTCTTTAGTAGAAAAATAGAAGTGCTTTATGAAAGATTTTAGAGTAGCTAATACAGTTTTTCTATGCTGACACAAAGTAACACTTATAATTAAAAATTACATATATAGTGACAAAACTCTGTTTTTCAGTTTTTCATTAAGGATGTAACTATATTTTTATATTTAAATTTGAGGTTGATTGTAGTATCTGTTAGCAATGTATACATATACACATACTTATTTAAAATTAGATATATATTCCTGTTAAATCATTAGGTTACATATCATCAGAATGAAAGGTAAAGCAAAGCAACTTAGCAGGGGATATATTAAGTCATGTAATTAACTTTGGTAGCCCAAATGTTATATGCGAATTACTATGAAAGTCATCACAGACATTAAAGAAAGAGCCCAAATCTGGGATATAAACTTGGCATTATTAAAATAAGGAAACATCAAGTACAACTGCAGTATAGTTTTTGTGTTGTGTTTATCTTGATAATTGTTTCCCTGAAAGTTTAATATTATGTTCCAAACCAAGGATAGGCATATTATTATTACAAAGTGTAAGATTCAAAAACTTCTTTTACTAAGATAATAACTAAAATCAAACTCTCTGGAAACCATATGTCCCAATTACAAACAAAATTTTGTCTTCTAGTGTTCGTGCTGTAAATGGAACTCATAAATTTAGGAAGGAAATGTGGTAAAGAGGAAAAAGAATACCTGTTTTGGTAGAAATGGTTGACTCACTCATTGCTAAACCCAACTTTTGAGCCAATTACATGCTCAATTTCATTTGCAGTCATTTTACATAGAAAGTTGAGATAATTTTTACCTAATTCATTACTGTTTTCATTAATTTTGAAATTACTGCTTGAATGTTCAATATGCTATGGAACCATTCCATATGTCATGGATACAGAGAGGAAACCAACAGAAAAATCCCTGTTTGCAAGGGGCTTTTATTTTAATTAATGAGACAGATAAAACCAAAGTAACAATGGAGAAAAATAGAGAAAGACAAGATAGGGTGAGGATGCAGCAGCTCATTTAGTTTAAATGACATGTCAAAACTCCTCATGGAATTGATAGTTTGTCAAAGGCCTGACAAATTAACAAAGTGACCATTCAAGCATCTGAGATACAAGTTTCTCAGGTACAGAGGGAGCAAAACTGTGAGATGCAAGAAAGAACTTCTGGGGACTTGAAGAACAGTAAATAGTCCACTGTGGCTAGAGCAGGTTCAGGGGAGGAACAAATTTTAAAAGCTGAGAACTGAAGAGAAATGACACCAGCTCACATGGAGTCTTACAAACCATTTTATGGATACTAGCTGTTACTCTACGTAAGATATCATGGAATGGTTCCGAGACTCCCAAATTTTGACAAATATGTGGTCTGAAGATGATGAAAAAATGCATACTGAAGATATGAATATGTGAATTTGTCTTTCATTGGCACATAAAAATATTTAGAGCAATGAAACCGTACAGTCAAGTCAAGGATGTCTTGAGATTAGAGAGCCGTGCCCAACCACAGTGAGTTATTTTTAATTCTGTCATTGGCTACATAAATCTATATCAACCAGGTTCTGCAATGTCTTAATTACTTTTGGCTCCCTGCTGAGATAAAATACCTGGCACCCAAAGTTAAAGGAGGGAGGGTTTAACTCAGCTTACAGTTTGTAGAAGTTTCAGTGCCTCAATGGCTGATTCTAAGGCAGGGAAGCATCATAGAAGGGCATCTCAGAGGAGAAACAGTTCATGGTGTAGCAGGAAGTAGCAGGCCTGTCTTCCCTCTCTCCCTTTATAGTCCATCCAGTCTGTAAGCCTCTTGATTGGTACCACCCACACCAAGGGTGGGGTTTCCATTATCCCTACTCAGAACTATGCTGAACTCATTTATATATCCCATGATTTTAATCCCAATATCACACATCCTAGATCCTGCCACTTCCAAAAAACCCAGCCTATGAGTGTCTGAGGTTTTGGGGGAACATCATGATGCAAGCTGTAACATAAAAGTACCAAGATTAGCCTTGCACATTAATGTCATTTGACAGGCTGGAGAGAGACAAGAGACATAGTTTACAGACACTAGATAACTCAAAACCACATGTATTTGGAGTGGAGTGGGTAAAGTCTGAGGTCTTATTTATGTAAAAAGTTTGAGGAAAATATGCTACTTTCCTTACATATTTTGGAAGGAGAGAGGAGTAAAATAACTTTGATATTTTAGCAAAATCAATTTTAAAATATTGTCATTTTATAAATATGTTCCCCAGGGGTGGTTATTTCATAAGAAGTCCTTTATTACTTCACTGAGTAACTATGTTATTTTCATGAGTGGATTCAAGTAGCAGATTCTAATATTGCTGTCATGCTATTTGTGAAAAGAAAAGTAACTTATAAAAACACGTGTGATTAAGTTTTATTTATTGATTCCAAAACAATTAATGTCATAAGAAAGGGAAGAAAATTTCAGAATACCTGACTCATAATAATTTTCCTTAGCTTTCAATCTTTTATTGTACCTCTAATCAAAAGGAAAATATTGTAAAGTTGCAGAGAACTGGTTGTGTTCAACTTTATATCATGAGCATTTATGCATCAGTAAATTTTAGGTCTTCTCAAATAACTCTTTCAAAGAGATTACATAAGAGTTTTGAAAAATTTGTGAGCACTGTACAAACACATTAAACCAGAATTTAGTGTAATTAATTTGTGAGTGTGGTGTAAAAATTGTGGTTTGATGTCATACAACTGTCAAATTTATGTTCTAAAGCAGAATAAAAACTTTTGGATGGACATTAATACTTGCCTTGGAAAACTAAATTACATTCTCAAAGAAGTTGAGAAATAGTTGCTTACACACTGTTTTAATCACT
Source organism: Chinchilla lanigera (assembly GCF_000276665.1). Taxonomy (NCBI): domain Eukaryota; kingdom Metazoa; phylum Chordata; class Mammalia; order Rodentia; family Chinchillidae; genus Chinchilla; species Chinchilla lanigera. The sequence goes on along the minus strand of NW_004955406.1, from coordinate 33,212,153 downwards.
TTCTCCAATTTTGTTTGAAGTAATTTTAGACTTAGAGACAAGTTGTCAAAATGCTACAAAGCATTATTGCATACCCCTTTCAAAAACCTTTCTCTAATATCATACATTTTATACTAATAATATAGTTATCAAAATGAGAACCTAAAACTGTTAAGTTAGTGACCTTATTTTAATTTCTTCAGGTTTTCTATTAATGTATATTTTCTGGTCCTGAAACTTAGCCTACCTCTATATTGGATTTAGCTATTTCTCCTCAGCCTAGTCAAATCTACCATAATTTCTGTGGACATGATTGGAATAAGTTTAAATTCATGACTTCTTATGCATACACACCAAAGGATATATACAGAAATATAGATCTCCATTAGTGTGTGTCTGCCACAATGTATGACACAAAATTCCTGGCTCTCCCTGAATAAGCCTGGAAACAATGACACCCGAATGTCTGTGACTAACAGTGACTAGCAATGAACAAATTTGGGGCTCGGATCTTCTTTACTCAAATCATTCTCCAGAAACAGTACCTATGCGTTTTGGTGTACTGGTCAACTGTAGGACTGGTATAAGAATGGTACAAAATAAACCTGGAAAATCTTGAGATACCAGAATGTAAAGCATTTCTCTGAATAGCGTGGTGTTTGTCCCAAGGACTCAAAAACCAGCATAAATTAGTTCCTAGTGGGCTAAGGTGGAATAATTTGAGCTATAAAATAAGTAATGATAACATTAGATTTTAATTTCTAAAATAAAACAAATATCCAGGTGCCCACACTGATTAGTGATGTAATGTAATAACTAAATAAGAAAAAGGGATGGCTATTTCCCACTAAAGAATTCCAACTAAGACAACAAAAAAGGAAAATATTAAGTCATTATTAGGAAAACACCACACTGCTATTCTTATGATTTAGCCCTATGTGTGCTAATAATAGTGGTTAAAAATTTGAATAGAAGCAGAATAACTGTGTTGTCTTGACATATCTCATCAAGATATTTTATAATGATGAAGAAAAAAATTATAAATTTACAGTGAGGAAACTGACCAAATACCCTCTTAAACAACAGAACTAGGTAAAGGTCACCAATGAAAAGATATGTCAAAAGATCTACCACGCCTATTGCTTGAGAAACTGAGTTGAATCACCATTGCTGAAAAAAAAAAAGATATAACAAATTTATGTAGCTCTGTGCTTGATGCACTCAAGGACATAGCATTTGTCTTTCTACTTTTGATAGGTGTCTTTGTTACTTTTCTTGTTGCTGAACCAAATACCTGACACCTAAAGTTAAAGTAGGAAAAATTTATTTCAGCTCACAGTCTGCAGAGGGTTATTCCATAGCCAGGTGGCTCCAAGGAAGGGCAACAAGGCAGAGGGTTGTGGCACAGAAGAGACAGCGGATGGCAGGGTAGGCAGAAGGCAGCAAGTAGCCGCAGCAGTAGCACGGAGCCTGTCTTTCCTCTCTTCCTTTGTATTCCATCCAGGCTGTAAGCTTATTGATTGGTGCCACCCACACCCAGGATTGGGCTTCCATTATCCTCCCCTTAATCCCAGTATCACAACCTTAATCCACATTCACACACCCCAATCCATCTCCTTTGAAAGTGTCCACCTATGATTGCATGAGGCTTTAAATACAGCTGACAATATTTCTACCACCATTTTCTAATCATGAGGAAACATCAGACACACCCATATTGACAGTGTCCTACAAAATAACTGATACTATTCACAATGTGAAAGTAGTGAAAGACAAGGAAAGAGTGAGGATTTAAAATTTTAGTTTTAAATATTTTACTTAGCTTAATTTGCATATCTTTAGATAGTCTTCTGATTGCAAGAGTTTTCCCAATGAATCTTTAAGAAAATATATACTTTGAAGAAGCACAGACCAATGCCAAAGGCAAGAAAAACTGTTTCGCTATACCCTACTGTCTTGAACGCACAAGGTCTGGATCACAGTAGTCAGAACACGCCAGTGTTTCTCAGACCACTAGGCAAATAACTTCAGATGGAATTTAGTCAGGAGTCTTCCCATTTCTATTGCTCCCAGACATCCAGAGCATCCAGTTTTACTCACTGTGATGAGAGATAAAGAAAATCTGGCATCATAACTGCCCCCAGGAAAAGGATCAAGCAGAATCACTATGAAAGGAAGTAGGGAAGGAGGTAGCGGTAAATTAGAGGGAGACTTTCTCCTTTTAATCCCGAGCTTCTCGCAGAGAGGCTGGAGAATCAGCTGCCATGTGGGTGGAAGAGAAAGTTTCTCAAAAGTAATAGGGATTATAATTACCATCCTGACTGCCAGAAAGGAAAAGAAGAAAAGGGTGGGAGACCATGTTCAAATGAGCTATCTTTAGCTCTATTGGAAATTTCACACTCAAAAATTGTGACAGAGAACTATATTTTATAATCTGGCAAATCTAGTTCAGTCACTCTTCTCCCGTATGTGAAAAAAATGGAGTGTAAGTCAGCATGAGAGGCATTTCCTTTATTGTAAAATACACATATGCACACACACACACAATTTAACATTTTAATACATTTGAGTGCTACAAATCAGCCAATTTGAATATAATTTTGGAATTATGTTTGATATAACTTAAAAATTCAAAGTATGACTTCCATCACTAGATGACTGTATAATTTGCAGCTGCTCCTGTCGTGTATGAGACGATTAACATACTTCTCTTCCCAGACCCCACATCATTTCCAACCCATATGGCTCCACACCATTAACAATCCTATGACCTTCAGACAGCAGAAAGTGGATGCTTTAGTCAGTTTTCCTGTCCTGAGGAAAAAATACCTGACAGTTACAGCTTAAAAGAGGAGAAGGTTAATTTTCCTGACAGTTTCTGGAGGGTTCATTCCCAAATTGCTTAGCTGTCTCCTTGTTTGGTGCAGGACAGTTGCTCATCCCATGGCAGCAGGGAAACAGCGAAGACAAGAGAAGGGGACAAGAATCTGCCCTTCCAGTCACGCCCCCCTGAAACACTTCCAATTAGGTGCCGCCTCCTAAGAGCACATTCAAGACTGAACTCAACAGTGGATGAATCCCCTGATGAGGGTAGCAACCCACGACCCATTACTTTTCAAACAGATGAGACTTTCAGGGGCATTTTAGGTCTAAACCATAATGGCGGTGAAATGTTCTTTATCAAAAGGTGTGACTAAATACATAATGCCCCACTCCTCCCCCCCTCCTTTTGTCTCACGAAGGTAAACAGTATAACTATTGTTAATCCAACTGGGGACAACAGGCAATACATCTAGTGGGCAGTTTCCTGGTGAGCCTTAAGACCATGACTAACGCTTGTGAGAGCACATGTCTGCTCTGCTTATTAAATTGCAGAGCTGTCTTGTGAAAGACCCCGACAGGATACAGCTGCCTCTCTCTGATCACTCTGGTGTCACCTTGTGCTTCCTCAGATGGCTTTCTCCATTTATGTACTAGTTCAGTAATATATCACATATATTATATTACATATATTGTATTATATTTCAGATACATCTTCGTGTGTGTGTGTGTGTGTGTGTGTGTGTGTGTGTGTGCGAGGTGCTGCACTGGCTCTCCTCTGGCTACCAAAATTAATTATATTGCACTGCCTCACCCTTCATCATAGGCTGCTGATCAGCTGACTACATCCCAAGAAGGAATGTGGAACTGTCCCGTATTCCATCATCTGACCTATGTGAAAAGGCCTTTTTTCATTTTTTTTTTTTTTAATCCTGTGTCTGTTACTTCTTTCTTACTATGGGTGTGAATTTCATTGCATCACGAAACTACATAGCAGTTCACATTTGCTCTTCTAAAACTCTCCCACCTCACACTACTCTGCTCTTAAAACCCATAGATTTTCTTGGCCATGGTGTTAGTTTGCCAGGGCTCCCACACAAAAACCAGCAGACTTAAAAAACTGGAATTTATTTTCTCACTGTTGTGGAATCTAGAAGTCCTAGATCAATGTTCAGTTTCTCCTGAGCCCCTCCTTCCTTGGCTTGCAGATGGCTGCTTTCCTGCTGTGTCCTCATGTGACATCTCTTCTCTGTGCTCATGTCTCTGGTTGCTTTCTTATTTTCTTGCCTAAATTTTTTCGGTATGAAGACACATATCCATTTGGTTCAGGACTCGATTTACCAGGTTTATTGTAATTTAAACACTTCTTTTTAGGCTCTATCTCTCAAGATATCCACTTTCTGAAGTACTAGAGGAGGGTAGAGCTTCAAAAAATGAGTTGCTGGGGGATACACTTCAGCCGCCATTGAGGTGGGAAATAGCTATAGGTTCGACTGAAAAACAGCTACAAGTTGTTCTTGTTTTATCTATGTCAGTAGGCCTGCTGGCTGCACAGAACCCCACTCATAATGAGAATTAAAAAGGGTCACGTGGGTATATATCCCTAGTGGTCCTTTCTTCATTTCTTCCATGTCAAAAACAAAAACAAACAAAACCCTAATACAAGCCTGGAGATAAGAATTAAGACCATCACAAGAAAGGGAAATGATATACTTCATAAACTTACTCTATTTTTCATATAAACTAGTGCATATCGGAAAATCTGTGGACAAAGGCATTTTACTAGGTGTACCTAAAATTACTAACCTATATAACTACCTAAGAAACACTGTGTAAGCACACTTATTAAAAGATCAAATGTAAGGCTGGGGATGTAGCTCAGTGGCAAAAGTGCCTGCCTGGCAAGTGCAAGGGCCTGAGTTCGATTCCCAGTACAAAAAAAAAAAGGAAAAAAAGATCAAACGGAGCAACAAGCATAGTTTGAGAGATCAGTACATTACTGTGACCTGATGTCTGTCTGCCTGGGCAGCCTTTAATACCTCAACATTCACTAATAAATTAGATCTCAATATTTCTGTGTAAATATTTCTTTAAGATTTCCTATGCTCTCTGCTCTGCTACTAATTCATTTTTATATCCTTATCTCCCATAATTCTCTTATGTATGGCTCCTTCTCCAAATAACATGATCCTAAATATACTTTGGAGTTTCCGCCTTCTATATCTTTTTTAAAAGCAGTTCTCTCTGCTTTGAAAGCATTTCTCCTGCCTTCCTAGAAGATTTTTCTTAAATGAAAAATTCTATCTTCTCCTGAATATTTTTAAACTTCCCAATTTAATATGATTTCTCCCTTCTATGAGTGTACATATAATTCTATTACATTTTGCCGGATTATATATTGTAGTGCTTTTAAATTATATTTATTTTCCCCTACTTAATAGGTTGTAATTTAATTCAAGTTAGAGAACATGGCTTATACATTTTTGCACGTTCTATGTTTCTCTCTACATAACTTCTCAATAAATATTAGTTAAATGGCTTAAGTAAAGGATGCATTGAAAGTAATTCTTTAAAGCCCCACCCACATTTCCTCTGCATCATTTGCTTAAAAAAATGCTCCCTCCTCTGCCTGTTTCTTTAACTAGGATCCAAAATAAATTTCTAGATTTGCCTGCATGAAAGCCAGATGTCTGCACCACAGCTAGGGACAGTTATTCATAAAATTTCCCTCTGAGAATGAGTCTAACTCAGGCACTGAATCTCAACAAAGGATGTGAATAAATCAAAAGGTACATATAGAATGGGAGGTATGTGTTTCCTCTCTTATCTCAAAAAAAGGCAAGAAACTTGAAGAAAACTAAACTCTATGACAAAACAAATGAGAAATTATTGGGACATCCTCTGCAGTGACTCAGGCAACCCAGAGAGGGGGTCATGTAATGCTCGTGCCCCACTTGACCCTGCAGTGAACTCACAGCTGTAGTCACTCCTTGCACTTCACTTGCTTGTAATCTGAAGAGGTGATTTAATAGATATAGAGAAAGGAAAGAAACTGCTCAAAAGGAAAGAACAACTTGGATAGTTGAAAAGAGAAAAGAAGGAAAAAGAAATACTGTATCATTTTTATTGGGGATTTTTGTCTCTTTAAAATAAAACAAACAAAAACACATAAAGCTAAAAAAAGTTTTCCTCTTTAAGAATATAAAAATGGCTATACTGAAATTAAAATTTGATAGTAAAAGTAGAGAAAATATAAAGGGAAATGGTTGGTTCATATCCTCAGCTTACAAAATGGAAAATCAAGTCTGTGTCTGCACTTAGTGGAACAAAGTTTAACTATATTAAGTTTAAAAGTAACTAGTACATCTGAAAGGGGCCAAATTCTGCTTGTTGATAGGTAACATTTGACCCCTGACATGGCTCATAAACTTTTTTTATTGTTTCTTTAAATATGCTTTTCGTTGGAAAGGACAACAACCAACCACAGTTCTAAACATCTGACCTGATTTATATTTTTACTTTACTAAACTTGCTCTGGAAAACAATAATTGCAGAACATTGCTAAAGGAAAATTTAAAATAACAATATGATTATGAGAATTGTCCTGGCTAATGCATTCTGAAGTAATTACTTTCTTTCATATCTCATAGGATGATATCAATATATAGCTCAATGATACAGTAATAAATAAGATTTAACAACATCCAAAAGACACACCTTAAAATTGTTCAAATCAAGCTTAGGGTTTGGAAAGACGTGCTTTTCATTTTTATTTTTGATCAAAATTTGAGCTATGAGTGAGAGAAATGCAAAAATATAATATTGAATTGAGTTAAGGTACTGAGGTGGCGTATCTTTCATTCATCTATCCATGCATCCATTCATTCCATTGTAGTAATTACAGGTCTCTGTACTGTGTAGGGGTACTGTTAGGACTGGAAAATACACATGCAAATATATCATAATCAGAGCATTCTTAGTCTGCATTGAGATAAGATCAGGGCAGCATACAGTTTTAGAATTGCTTATGCCTGGATTTGCAATCTTATAAATTTCTCCTCAAGGATTTACCAATAAATACATGTGTTGCCAATAAATATATCTTTAGTTATGGTAAGATGCGTTTCACACTTTGAAAATAAATTAAATGACAATATGAAAGGCAGCAAAAATTATTTTACAAAAACAAAAAAAAAGAAAGGCAGCAAAAATTATTTTACAAAAACAAAAAAAAATCACAAAATGTAAACATCAGTAGGAGCTTCCCGAACTCCTGTATCTCGCGATATTGATATTTATGGGATGTAACTGCGACAGAAGCCGCTACGCTGCTCTAAACCCGAGTCCCAAATACAGCAACGCAGTGTCTACGCACAAGGCCACGAAAGCTGGAACATAAGCTGAGCACACGGCACTCACTAGGCGAGTGGACGCTGCTCAAAGAATGAAAGGAAAGTAGATTTTGGTCAACAATTTTTATTACTGCTGAAGTGGAACAGTTTAACTTCTGGGAGCTCTGACTTAATAATGGAGTGTAAAGCACTGAGAATGCAGTTTCATTATGACACATTAATTTCTTTTTCCACCTGGCGGTTTTAAAGTTAGGTGAAAACTCAGCAGAATTCTAGGATTTTATTTGCAATAAGTAAGGGGAATTAATTGGGCACTTCAAAAAACTACACTGAAGATTTTAAAGGAGAGACCAATTTTAAGGTCAGTGAATTTGGCCACTTCCACGTGCAATCAACCTTGGAAATTTAATTTTGGAACTCTTATTATTCTTCACAAAATATATCACTTTTAAAACAATGGTTTTTGTTAGTCAGGCTTGAAAACTATGGCATTTCTTTATTTTTTCCAATTTCAACGGCAATGTTCCTTATCCTGAGAATAGCAAACAGCTGCCCAGGTCCATCTAGTGGTGGAAAATTGATTGTCACTCTCTGCATCATATAGACAATTTTCAATCTTAGAATTTACATTTTTGTTTTGATATCTGATCACATAAGCAATTGAGGTAGCTGTGCAATTCAAAAAGATAAATACATGAACCTCTTTTTAGCAGACTGAGGTGTCTGGGTATTGGTTTTTACTGCTTCTATCTAGAGTTCTCAAATGCATTTCATTCTAGATAAGATAATCCTATGTCTACAGTCCATTCTGTGTATAGACTAACAAGAATAATGTTCAGACAGAGTTACAATAGCTGTTTATTTTGTGTCCTCACCTGATTTGGAAGCTTCTGTGCAACGCTCATCCTATCAGTTATAATCAGAATCATAGTGACACAGTTCACAATTGTCAAAATTATTTCTTATGCCCATAGTACTTAAACTCTAGATATCTATCGTACAAGGTAAATGTAAGGTTATAATACCATTAAAATATTTTAACTTTTAAATAAAGTAAAAGCTTGATACCATTTTGAATTAATATAACTCATGTGCATTTGCAGAAATGCACTCGGTGAGGCATATAAACAGCTAACTGGAACGAGTGTGACATTATATTCATGAAGTGCATTGATTTTAGCTAGATTTAAACATTTTGGTCACTTATTTTAGACTTTTGTAATCTACACTCATGTAATATAATGAGTTCATAAAAATATATGCTACTCTTTAAAATAGAACATTAATAAAAATTTTATTTTGCTTTATTTTACTTATTTTACTCAAATAGGCAAACATTTTAGAATTATATGTGAAGCTTTTCATTATCTACTGCAAAAAGAATTTTATCTCGAAGCTACTTGGTGACAAGGTACTCCTTACTTCCACAGATGGGAACATAATTTAGCCTGACAATACAAATAAGCACCTAACAGCAAGTCATGTGTCAGTCCATGTCAATCAGAAATTATCACCTTTAACTATGTTATTTAAGATCAAAGAAAACAAAATGTATTAGCATAACTAAACCTGACAACTGCAATATAGGCTGTGTGAAACAACAAATATGATATTGTGAAAGAGGTGAATTTTCATTAATGACTGTATTGTACAACTTTATTTTTATTTTTATTTTTTTGGTTTTTCTCCGGTACCAGGAACCGAGCTCACGACCTTGCGCTTGCCAGGCAGGCGCTTTTGCCGCTGAGCTAAATCCCCAGCTCCTGTATTGTACAACTTTAAAGGCAGTGCTTGCAGACACAAACATTGTACTCTATGTTTAGTGCAAAAACCTCCTTTATCTGCATAAAGAACACATGAAAGTTAAAGTCAAATGTTACTTTCTAACATTTTTTATTAATATAAATTTATTAATATAGATTTCATAAAAATGCAACTTCATAAAAGTACATTCTCATTAAATTAAGGGTTTATGCTATTTTTAAAAATTACCAAGTACATTACTTAGCAGAGAAATCAATATATTTTGGAAACAGGGACAACTTCAATATACTGTATTTGGAATTAGAACTTCCAGTTAAATTCTTTATTTCTTCCACTGAGAAAATTTGATGCAGGAAAGTTTTATTAAACAAAACTGTGTAGAATTATTTCACTATAGTCAAAGGCATATTTTATAATGTGTTTTTGTAAAGAGAAGATACAAAATTCTCAGTAGCTACCATACCTTGCTCGTCTCAGTTGATTGTGCTGAAGCCTACGAGACTTGTGTGTGAGTTAACTCACTTGCTTTCAATAAATACACATGTGCCTTGAAGGTATAATTGTGGATTAATAAGAACAAACAACTTGTGTTTGAGAGAAAAATCAGTTGTCAGACTGATTTATACACAATCCCAGAGTCAGCTGGAATAAATAATATCTCTAACTTTTTTTTTTTTTTTTTTTTTTGGTTTTTCTCCAGAACTGGGAATATCTCTAACTTGAAAACAATAAACAGACTAGAACAAGCATCATGTTTTTAAACTAATTGGTACTATGTTGAAAGAGGCTTTCTTATTGTCCTAAGTTTGGTGACAGTTGCTCTAAACTGAAGACAAAGAGGAGTAAAGTAACCCATTTAATTCTGTAATACTTCTACCCTTTTATAAAAGGATGGTCTGAGAGTCTGACAGAGATCACGGTGTTCTAGCTTTTGCCCAGCCAAGTGAGCTGAGGTCCGAAAGAGCTACCTATTACTCGTGGAGAAGAGGGTGTCTACTGTAAATTAGGCATCTGTTTGTGGAGCCCTCTGTGATTATCTGAACAGCATGAGGACAAGGAACAATGCCAATGCAGAGGACAGAGAAGCTGTGGAGCAGCCACATCCCCTCAAATGTGTTTCTTGTAGCAGTATTGATAACTGTAGAAAGTTTGAGCTAAATTTCTACTCTTCCATATATTCCACACTTTGAGGAAACTCAGGATGTTCCAGTGGAAAGAGAGTGGTTACCAGTGGGTAACTCATAATATATAGAGATAATATGGTAATACTGATACTATACAGGGGCACAGCCTCTTACATCACGCAGAGCCTTTTCCTGTCTCTACATGATAGCCAGCATTTGGTCATTTCCTTCACAGAGACAATTGATGATTAGTTAATGAAGGAAACTTGCGCATGATTTTAAAGAAATTGGAATGAGAGATTTCAAACTTACAGGCCCAACTGAAAACCACAATCTTGATATGGAGTTTGTACTTTATACACTAGACTTTATTTTTCCCTTTCTCTTAAATGATTCTCACCTTTTCTTGTAATTTTCTGTTTCCATTATTTTTTTCCCCACAAAGTCATTTGTTTAGGACTGACTAATGAAGAGAAGAACAGATAGAAGTTTCCTTTTCTTCTCGGCTGTTTAATCTTTTTTCTTTATTTTTCGACTAACATCTTTACAAACAAGTGTAGCTGGCAATTGTTTTTAGTTTTTATTTTTTGGCACCTGTTTGTAAAGTAAAAGTGAACAAAACCTAAGAAATACTCTTTACTTTTCAGTTATTAGCCAGTGTAATAGAGCAGCCTCAAAAGCATACAAAATAGACAGTAAAGTATAGTGTGTTACAAACTGAAATATTCTTTAAGGTTAATGGCAGTAATATTAGACAATTTTTTCTCTAAAAATAATTAAATAGCTTTTCATAATTTTTACTAAGCTTCTAATTCTGTTTTTTTTTACCCCAAGGCCTTTTTAAATTACTGCTCTATTTATCTACTTATAACCTGCAATTAGTATGACATTACATTCATTTCCTTTCTGTTAGTAATTATGGAATTTATTTTTTTAAATTTCAGTAACAAACATATCAGAGCTAATGTTATTGGTTAGACCTAAAAAGTTATTCTGGTTAAAAAGAAAGAAATTACATGATTAGAAAGATAGCATATTTAGTAATTGAGTATGAAACACATTGTTAGAGTATTCTTTATTCATTAATGAAACATTTATTAAGCACTTACTCTATGTCAGAATGAACCTCAAGTCTTGCAGAGATCATGGGGAATAAGACATAAGCCTTTTCTTTTTTTTTTTTTTTCATAAGCCTTTTCTTCATAAAGCTTATTTCACAGGAAACCATGACATTAAGGATGAATGAACACTATTTATTGATACAGTATTGTAAAAGGTAAAGCACAGTCCTGCAAAGCTGTGGGTCTAATGCTTAAGCGGAGGGTCAAAGAAGGAGTAAGCAATAGGCTTACCACAGAGAACCACAGAGCGAAAGGGTTCAGACACAGCGTAGAGCATTTTGTTCAGGGCATGCTGAAGACTGTTCAAAACTAAACATTTAAAGAGCAAACCTTTAAATGAAAAAAAAAATGAAGCAATAAAAGATATGTTAACTATTGTTATTCTCCTATAAAATTTGTTTTATCTTTTGTCCATAAAATAGGAAATACATTCCTTTTATATATACTATATTAATTATAATTTAATATATCCATTTATACGAATATTTATGGAACATGTCTTACAAGCTCCTCAAAGCCATCACTTTAAATATAATTTCATCTATAAAAATCAAAGACAATATTTCTTTGTCTGAACCTGAACTCTGTTTAACATAAGTGAATATGTGTTATATCCTAAATGTTTAATATCATAATGTCTATGTTTTTAGGAAGAGGAAAACCTATTTGATATATGAAACATATAATGTTTAACTTGCAAAATGTATTTAATTACAGACTATTTTTAAATTTTTCTGTGTGTATTGCTCTGAAGAAGAAATTTAGTACCAAGTATGGCAAATTATGGATTCGTTTTTAAATAAAACGCTTATCTGTTCGTGAGGTTACGGGGCTGAAAAAGGAGTCTTCTTCCCATTCAAATCTGAGTGTAGATTTTCTTCGGTTGCCTTGTGCAGAACTCTCCATCCTTTCTTGAGATGCGTGGCAGCATCAGGAGCCACAGCTCCTAGTCAGCTGTGCAATGTGGGGAAAAGGCAGACACCCCACATGGACTCTGCTGTTAAGCTGGGGTGGCTCATAGGTGTAGTGTCAGAAATACGTTTTTGATGTATTTTCACTTTATACTGGTTAATTGCAGTACAATCCCATCGCAAGGCTAGGAGTATGTGTGGCCCAGATTTCCAGGAGGATAAATTCTTCTCTTAAGCAAATGTTGTTGGAGATCTACTGTGTCATAAAAAATGTTCCATTCACTGGAAATCTTTCTAAAAACAAAGTAAATAATGAGGCTCAGTGGTCCTGACATTTATAGTTTGCTGGAGCTTAGCATTGAGTGAAAGGCTATCGGAGAAGTAGACCAGCAATAAGTACACAAATAAAGGTATGTGGTAAAGATATCAATTTCAGTTAGATTTATGAATTTAAATCTCAGCAATCATGCTAGCAGCCTTCTGTTTGAAGTAGATAAGCTGATTTTATGATCATGTGGACAAACAACAACAAAGTAAACTAGATAGGCAAGGAGAATTTTAAAAGAAAATAATAATGAGAAGGAGTATCATAGATATTTTCAAATATTTTGTTGTTATAGTAGTTGAGTTAGGGTGGCATTAGTGAAGAAATAGAGACAAATCAATTTAAGAGATTAGAAAGTTCCAATAGAGACAATGTAATTAGGAAAGTTGTGTTTTATAAAGAAGTTATTTTAAATCAATGAGTGAAAATTTGATTATTCAATAAGTTGAATTAATGCATAGATCCGTGGAAAGAGAAAATATAATACATTCTTCATACAAAGCGAGAAAAATGACCAATTTCTGCCTAAATAAAATTTTAATCCAAGCATATTCATAAGCATGAGGGTGGTATGGTGCTTGTATATCATAGCCACTAATGTTGCCTTGAAAATAGTAAGATGGAGGCCGGGCATAGCTGTGCACACGTGTACACCCAGCACGTAGGAGGCTGAGGAAGGAGGATCTCTCCCAGTTTGAGGCCAGCCTGGACTACATAGTGAGCACAACTTCAACCTTAAGTACTTAGCAAGAGCTTGTTGAAAGAGAAAGAAAGAAGGAAGGAAGGAGAAAGAGAGAGAAAGAGAAAGAGAGAGAAAAAGGGAGAAAGACAGAAAAGAAGGAAGAAAAGAGAAAGAAAGAAAAAAAGAAAGAAAGATAAAAGAAAGAGAAAAGCAAAGCAAAGCAAAAAAGATAAAGGTGGCCTTGAAAAAAATATACAAAGGAAGAGTTTAAATTATCACTACCAACATATTTTTTTTCTTTTGAGGCATTTTATTGTTATTTATTAGAAGACATTTCAGATATTTACAATGTATAACCATATTATTATGAACATCCATGTGTTTTGAATTCTAGATTTTGACAGTAAACATCACACATCTGTGAATCCTCCCACCTCTGACTGATCTCCCTCCTTCCTCCTTAGGACATGGTTAATTACAATGTTGAATCTGTAGGCACTTATTATATTTAACGTTCTATAGTTATGATTTCTTCATGATATTTTGTGAGCACTGGTATTTTCATTTTCACTGTATTCTTTGTAGATATTTGTTTATGTCTGTGTTTCTGATGGAAATGGGTAACTTAAGGTGGATATTTTTTAATTCTGTCATGAACAAACCCTTTCAGATTCCCATTTAGAATGCTCCCAGAATCTACCCTGGTTCAGCTCATTGTCATCCAGCTCCACTATGTAGTAATCTCCTCACTAGTCCTTGCCCCTCTTCAATTACTTCTCAACACAGAAAGAAGAGGTTATGTAAAACATGCCAAGTCCAGTTCCTCCAGTGGCTGCCAGATCATCCAAGTGAAGGTCTAAGCCAGTGTCAAGTTTTGGAGAGCCTCGCTAGACCCTCAGTTACCTCCTTGACTCACTTTCTTCTCCTCCCTCAATTCAACCTCAAGCCTTCCTTGCTCTTCATCTGATGCTCCAAGCATTCTTCCGTCTTCAGGAAGTACCCGTGACTATTTTTATCTTCCATAGTCTCAAATAGACAGCTACATGATTAATAATTCTTTTTCTCTCCTTCAAGATTTTACTGAAATGTTGTCCACTCAGTAAAGCTCTCTTCAGTCACACTATTTATATTCCAATATGCTCTCTGAAGCCTTAGTTCCATCTTTGCTTCATTCTTCTTCCCAACACTTACAATTCTGACAGATAACACTTGCTGACTTCTTTTTTTTTCTTGTTAGTCCTCCCCGACTAGTGCAGTCACCACAGAAACCATTTTTCCCTCTTGTCTGACTTTCTTAAACTGAATCTAACACATATCCTGGCATTTCACCATCACTCAATAAATGTTCCATGCACAAATCAATGAGTGGGTACTGAAAACAGTCAGCAATGTTATATGGAAGTTTTAGTACTTTACACCTTTCAACCAAATAACCTGGGCTGAAAGGAGAGAAGTTGCCATATTAACAATCGGCTAACCATAGGTAGTCTTGGTTACCTATCATAGGATTGCAAAGAAATCATTAAGGAAAGAAGTCCTAAAGAAACTATAGTTCTTTTGGGGTAAGAAATGTCAGTGTATAACAGCAAAACAAGCAAATGATTTAAGGATATTCATCTGAACTGTTCGATCTGACCCCATCCATTTTGGTTCTTTGAAAGTTAACACACTGTGCTCCCATTTGACCTGGTAGAATTAAATACATGATCCCTTTCAGCAGCTTTTAGTTCTCTTGCATGACAATTATTTGTCCCTGTGTTGCTTTTTGGAACTCAAGCAAATCCTGATGAATTACCAGTAACGTCACTTACGTTTTTGGACCTTCAGATGAGTTTTTATCTTGGTCAACTCCTATCTTGCCAAATAGTGCTGTGGTACGTAGCGAGATAATACCATTTCACCTTGCCAAAGAGAAATTGTCATCACCAGGGACATTCTTAAAAGTAATAGTTCAATATAGCCATATGTAAACAATAGAGTTAAACGTATTTTTTTCTTATTTCCAAAAATATAGGCCACATGGTAGAAGGTTAGGTCAATGTTTTCAAAGCACTATTGTGTGACGCTTGTTGAGAATGGCTCCAAAATTTAGAAGCGAGTGAATAGCAAAATAATAATGACAGCTCACTCTTAAATACTTTTGTGACCCAAACGTTTAAGTGATCGTTTAATAGATATATTAATACTTCATTTTATCTAACCCAATGAAGCTGGTACTGTTACTCATAGAAGAGAGAAAGAATCACTAAGATGTTAAATAATCCATTAAGGATTACAGAGCTGAGATTCAGATGCAGCCGTCAGACAATAAGGCCCGAGTTTGTACTCTTAAGCATACCTAGGATAGGCCCCACACTTTGGGCTCTAAAGCAAACCTATTAAAGAATGATCCACAAGAAAATTGTACCATATAAATATTTTTAAACAAATTGATCCCTTGAAATTGTTGATAAATGTTTTTCCCTAATACTCTTTTAGGTAATACTTAGCATTTAAAAATGACTTTTTAAATTTTACATATGGCATGGAGGACTTTTCTTCTGCCTTTGTCCATGAAGAAGCTATAAAGATTATAACTAAGTATTTTGATATATTTGTATTTTGCCGCTTGGTGTACATTGCTTGTCTTGATATTATTCATGAGCTTTATTCAGCAAAGGGAAGAGAATTTATTGTAAAAAAATGGGAAAAGGAGGCCGGTAATACAGCTCAGTGGTTTAAGCACCTGCCTGGCAAGTGCAAGATCCTGAGTACAATTCCTGGTACCACAAAAAAAAAAAAGGGAAACTATTAATATACTCATAAATTTCTCAAAAACTAAATTAGTAATGTACTTCCAAAGACAGATAAGCCACAGCAGAATATTCTAGAACAAAAGAAACCACACTTTTTAAAATAAACTTTTTTAAAAAAGTATTTTGACCTTGCTTATGGATAGGAAGAAACAACATAGTGAATGTAGCCATACTTCCAAAACTGCTGTACACAGTTAATGCAAGCCCAATCAAAATACCATTAATGTAACTCACAGATTGAGAGAAAAACATTCCTAAAATTCATTTGGAACCAGAAGAGACCTAAAATAGCAAAAGCAGTTCTGAGCAACAAAGACAAGTCAGGGGGCATCACAATCCCTGACTTGAAATTATAATACATGGCCACTGTGATAAAATCTCATGGTAATGGTAAGAAAGACCTGATGATCAGTAGAACAGAATATAAGATGCAGATGCAACTCCAAACACACTCAGCCATCTTATCTTTGACAAGGGCCAAACATGTTCACAGGAAGGAAAGATAGACTCATCAATGAATGCTACTGGAAAAACTGCATTTCCTTATGGCAAAGACTAAAACTAGACCCATGCTTATCACTATATACTACACTAAAGTTAAATGGATCAAAGATTTAAATGTTAAAACAGAAACAATAAACCTACCGGAAGAGACAATAGGTAGAAATCTTGAAGACATAGGTACAGGCAGAGACTTCACGAACAAAACCCAGACCAACAGGGAATACTACAAAAAATCAACAATTGCGATTTCAGTTTATTAAAAAGTTTTCCACACAAAAGAAATCACTAACAGAGTGAAAAGAAAACCCATAGAGCAGAAAAAAATTATAACTAATTGTTCCTTAGACAAAAGACTTATATCTAGAACACATAAAGAATTGAAAAAAATCAGATCCCCCCAAACTCAAAGACCCAATTGAAAAAATGGGCATCTGACATGAATACATATTTCTCAGATAAAGAAATACAAATGTCAAATAATACATGAAAAAAATGTTCAACATCATTGGTCATTCAAGAGATGCAAATTGAAAAAACTCTGAGATTTCACCTCACTCCAGAAAGAATGGTTGTAATCAAAAAAATCAACCAATAAGAGATGCTGGCAGAGCTGTGGGGAAAAAGGGACCCTTCTCCACTTTTGGTAGGAGTGTGGACTGGTACAACCCCTGTGGAAATCAGTGTGGAGTTTCCTCATAAAACTAGGGTTTGAGGTCTGATTTGATTCAGCTGTTCCCCTTCTGAGTATCTTCCCAGAAGAATTATAAACATTATGCAACAGCAATATATGCAGCCATATTTACAGCAGCACAATTTGTAATAGCTAAATCTTGGAGACAGCCTAAATGTCCATCAACTGAGGATTGGATAACAAAGATGTGCTCCCTTTATACAATGGTGTACTACTCTGCAATATAGAAAGATAAACTTAAAATTTTTAGAGGTAAATGGCTATAATTGGGAACCATAGTCATAAGTGAAATAAATCAGATTCACAGGTAAACATCATATTGTCTCCCTAGTATGAGAAGCTGAAAGAATACACAAGATTGAAAATGTACAATAGGTATTTTGAAAAGGGAGGAAACTGTTCAAAAGGAAAGAGAAGTTGGGATGGGATAAGGAGAAACAAGTAAGGGAAAAGAAAAAAATATGTATCCAAGATAGTTAAAATAATTATACTACTAGTTTGTCTTAGTTCATTAAAAGGAAAGGTTTGTACTAATATTGTTTGGACCATGTTTCATGCCTTTATCTTGCACTCTGAGTAACTACTTTGAAGATAACAATGCAATATATTAACTATTGTTATTCTCCTAGTATCATGTTTTGACGTTTTGTTTTACTCTTTAAAATCAAAATAATGATGATAATACTTTGGGCATTAATTTTGAAGGTTGTTTTAGTCACTTTGTTAAATTCATATTTTTGGAGAGAACTGTGCCTGCTACTTCTCAGAGTTGGGAAACAATTTCATGGTAAGCCTCTTCTCCCTGCCACACTCATGTGTTTTCTCTGTCTGTGTGTGTATGTGTGTGTGCTTGTGTTGCAGGGAAGGCCAGCAATCACCAGAACAATGGCAGAAGACCTATGGCAGGTGCTCTGGGAATGAAGTGTACCACATTGTTTTAGAAGAAAGCACATTTTTTGCTGAATATGAAGGAAAAAGTTTTACGTATGCCTCTTTCCATGCCCACAAAAAGTACGTTTCTGGTTCCAGGAAACATCAGTCAATTAAAATATCAACCAATGAATCAGTCAGTTTATGTATCAAAACATTTAAACAGTTTCTACAACACAACCCATATTAGTGCATAGGAATTTAAACTGTTTTGAAATTTTTGACATGACTACCATCACATTTGAACTCTCACCATTGTGTGGTCTCTATAAATTGAGATTATCAAGAGCAAATTATAACTCAGGAGTAGTAATCATTTTAGCAACTTAAGAAAAATAGAAATGTATCTTCCTTACAGAACTAAAATTTAGAGTTGATCAAAAATTTAAACAAAGTAATAATAAAATATCTAAAAACCACACAAATAGAAAAATATTCCCAATGGCTCTTGTTTTCCATGAAGAATGTAAAAGTAAAATGGAAGCATTCAAATTTTTTTCCTTTTTGAGAAAAATATTTATGTAAGAAATAAAAATGTAGGTACATTATAAAATAATCTACTATCTGTATTTTGAATATACTGTATCTTAGGGATTCATAATATAGTATATTCTACCAGTCTAATATTATTCCATTTTGATTTTCAATGTGATTCTATGTATATGTGTGTATATATATATTATCACTGTGTAAAAATATTTTAAGAATTTGTTTAAACTGTGCTAATGTAGAACATGCTAAAATAAAAATACTCCAGAGAATTTCTATTTGGTATATAACACAAAATTTAATAGAAGAAATATTAAAGTAGACTGTACTTTCTAAAGTTCTTATTTCTCCTAATTATACTGCACAATTGTTCAGGATTTTTTAAAAAATGTTTCTGAAACTTAAAGTATATCAAACATGCTAGAAATAATATTAAAAGGAATTCAGAGGGCCTTGCCTGCTTTCAGATGATCTCCTTAAGTTTCTTTCTTTAGGCCAATAGTTCATAAACTTTTTTGATTAAAGAGATTTTCTTTCTATTTTTGAACAAAGTAATTTTTTATATAAAATATTATTCTTTTTGTATGGTATGTCCTCTGATGTTTTATGTTCACTATCATTTTGTCACAGTTATATTTGTACTAATAATATAAGAATCTGTTTTTACATTGACATCATTCTTTCCCTTAAAATGAGAGGCTTTAACTTGAAGGATTCTTTTAAACTTCAAAATTCTGTGATTTGCAGTTTTGATTTCTTCTGCCTTACAACAGTTTACTGATTTTCTTACTTAATTAAACTTTTAAAAAATAGATAGATCCTAAGACCTTGGCTGAATTATAATTCTTAAACTCTTCTTTTCTTTTCTTTTTAAATTAAGGTTTGGTGTCTGCTTGATCGGTGTTAGGAGGGAGGATAATAAAAACATTTTGCTGAATCCAGGCCCTCGGTATATTATGAATGCAACAGACATATGCTTTTACATTAACATAACCAAAGAAGAGAACTCAGCATTTAAGAACCAAGACCAGCAGAGGAAAAGCAATGTCCCAAGGTCATTTTATCATGGACCTTCCAGATTACCTGTACATAGCATAATTGCCAGCATGGGTAAGTACAAAGAAGTCCAAAAAAGTAAGCCTAAGGTAGCCTTTACCATACTAAAAAGGGAATGATAAACTTACTTTCACTTTAGTAAAATCTCAAAGCAAATTTGAAAATCCATGTTCATATTACAAACTATGACTAGATATACAGAATGAAATGTTAAAGTAGGAAAAGTAAGACATTACAAAAATATAGTCAATACTTGTTTTATATATTATATACTGTAAGTACGTGATTACTATATTTATCATGTACATTATCTATCCAATTATTCACAGAGACTGTTTCCCGTAGTATGTTTTTCTCAAAATTCTATTTCCATTTCCCATCTCATTCTCATCATTGACTTGCTTCTATCACACACACACACACACACACACACACAGACACACACACAGAAGAAAAGGACAAGAAAAAGAAATACAGCAGATCACCACAAATAAGAATAGTCTTAATATTTTATCACCAAACCCCTCAAGATCTATAAAGAGTTTTTGCACAAGAAAAATATGTACTGCCTCTTAAGTAATTCTAAAGCCTTGACTTAAGCAATGGACCCACCTTCGTTTTTCTTCTCAAAGACTGCATTTCTTGATTCATCCCTGTTACCCAATTTCATTTTTTAATTAATTAATTAATTAATTTAGCATAATGGCAGGTGGATCCTCCCCCTCTTCATCCCATCATCCTTTCATCTCCTCCGCTTCCCCATGTCTATGCATATGAACAAACATGGGTACTTTTGAACCTCCTGGTATGACACCTTCATAATTCCTCAAGCATACTGCCTTCTTCTGAAGCCTTGAAATCTTATGCTGCTTGTGTCTTTATTCAGTTCAGTCTCTGATCATATCACTGAAATTCCTTGAGCAAGGTCCTCCCTTTCCTCCACTGACTGTCTTTATAGCAAATAGTAACATCTGCCATGCTTTCTTCGAAAAATCTAGTGTCTTTTCTGTGCATCGCATGTCCATCTTTCCAGATTGTCTCATGGATTCAGCTGTGCTCCAGAGGATCACATTTTCTTTTCCTAAGTTATTAATGTAAACTTCTTTCCACAGCAATATTCAATATTTAACTGGCCAGCAGATATTTCTGTCTGAGTTCTTACAGGAGTAATCAATACAAAAGATTGAACCTCCCCACCTGCTTCCCTCCTTTTTTGTTTGCTAAAAACAAACATACCATTGTTTCGCAATTTGTGAAGCCATAACCTGACTTATACTGCCTCTCTCCTGCCATACCTCATAAGTCGTCTTATTCTATTAAATCTGATCACAGGATTGCTCCTAAAACCATTCATATCTTCTCATGCCCATTACCCAATGTCACCCGAGTCTGTGCCTCTTTTTCTGGAGCTGCTGGGCTGGATTCCTTGTCTTCTCTCTTTGTCTCCAATCTTGCTGTCCTGTACTCTGTTCTCCAGCCCACAGCATGGTAATCATCTTTAAAGATAATTTGGGTAATGTCATTCTCCTCAATCAGCCATTTTACCAGTTGCCTTTTACTCAGTAAAAAAACGTCTAACAGCATCATCATCAGAATGACCAAAAATTCATATCTGTATGAGGCAATCCCAGTTTACCTAGGGAAGTCCAAGTTCCAATGTAATTGTTAAGAGCGCTCTATTTCATTCCTAGGAGTGCTGGACTTGAAAGATAAATTATAGCCACTTTACTTATGGGCTTTTAAAAATGACTTCTTATTTTTATGGCCTCACATTTTACTACACTTTTAATTATTCTCTTAAACTCCTGTCATCCTAAATTCCTTTCAGTCCTCACTAATGTTTGCTCACCAGTGGACCTTAACTGCTGACACAAGTGCATTCTACCCCCATTATTATCTAAGTAACCGCTTCTAATCCTTTATATCATAGTCTAAAAAAAATCGACTTTCTAAAAAGTATTTCATGGCCTAAGTAGGTAAATATTTTCATAATTCAACAACTACTTATTAGATACCTAATACATATCACAACTCATAACTATTAGTGACTTTTAAAAAATTAGTCAAAATATGGGAAGGATGGGCAATAAATATAAAAATTATATCAATTCAGTGAATTATTTATTGTTAGAAAGTCATAAGTACTAGGAAAAAAGAAACAGAGCTAGCAGAAGGAATTATAAATTTAGGGAGGACTAGATTTTTAAATGATTTGCTTAGCAGCCTCATTAGAGAGGTGGCAATTGACCAAATACTGGAAGGAAATGAGGAATTTAGTCGAGTAGATGTCTGGAGGAAAAACACTGGGGGCAGAGACAGTGATTAGCTCAAAGTGCACTTACTGGGAGCTTGACTGGGTGTTCTTGGACCAGCGAACGAGCACTGTGACTTGGGACGGCAAATAATGAAAGCATCGGAGATGAAGAGGGACAGATGGGGAGAGGTCAGATCATGTTGGCCTTTTAAGGCAAGAGCGAACCATTGTGAGGTTTTAAGCAGGGCAACTGCCTGAACCCACCGAAATTCACTCATATTTTAAAACAGATTCTCCAGTTGCTATGGAGAATAGATGTTTGGAGGCAAGTGTCAGGGTGTTTTCAAATAGAAATGGTAAGACAGACAGAATTCTGGATGTATCTTGAAGACTGCAGTGCACAGGATCCCTTACAGAAATGCAGCTGAGCTATGAGGGGAGAGAATCCGGGAGGACTCTGGGATTTTTGCTTTGAGCCACTAGATAAAGGAAATATCAATGGAGATAAAGCTGTGAGGAATGCACGTTGGGTGCCAGGGGATATAAAGAGTTTAGTTTGGAACACACTGGATTTCAGATGAGTATTAGACATCAAGAGGAAGAAGTCAGACAGAAAGTTAGATATAAGGATTCTGTTTCAGGAGAGAGGTGCAGCTTGCAGAATCAAATTTTGGCTTTCTGAGCTTATATATTCTTGTAAAGCCATAAGACAAGGAAAAGATCGTTAAGAAAATGAGTACTGAAACAAAATTCTAAAGATAAAGAACAGATTTCGCAGCAAACCAACATTAAGCAACAGGGAGGTGAAAAAAGCCTAGCAGAAACTGGGTCTACTGGCAAAGTGGTAGGAAAACCAGAGGAGAGGGGTCTAGAGCACTAACGAGCCAGTTGTATGAGGACAGTTGCATTATAAGACACGTCAGAGGATGCTCATAGGTCATGTAAGAAGAGGACTAGTGATTGTCAGTTGAATTTAGCAATGGAATGATTACTGTTCTTTCAATAAAGTAGCACTGAGGAATGCCAGATTTGAGTGGGTCGAGGAAGGAATGATAAAAGACAAATTGGGAACACTAGGTCTAGAAAACTCTTAAAAGATTTTTCACAAAAGGGGGCCAAGAAATGGCTTGGAAGTTGGTAATAGAAAGACAAGGAGTTGAGAAAGATTTGTTACCCAGGGAAATGTTTGCAAGAGAAAGCAAATAATTAACTTTCACTACTTATGATATGTGTGTGTGTGTGCATGTAGCTAATGATGATTATATGTTGTTAACTTTTACATCACACATCAGTATGTCATATAGGTGACAAACGTCTTGATGTGTTTTCATGTTTCATTGCTCTAGGTACCGTGGCCATAGATTTACAAGATACAAGTTGTAGATCAGCAAGTGGTCCCACGCTGTCTCTTCCTGTAGAGGGAAGCAAAGAAATAAGAAGACCTAGCATTGCTCCTGTTTTAGAGGTGGCAGACACATCATCAATTCAAACATGTGATCTTCTAAGTGACCAATCAGAAGATGAAACTGCACCAGATGAAGAAATTTCTTCAAACTTAGAGTAGGTTTAGATATTCTTAAGTATAAAATTTTTTTTGGTTAATACCCTGAAGTATTATATTTAGGTACCACATCCATAATGAAGAGGCTAAAACTCTTACCTGATGGACATTCTAGACTCATTCCTTCACTACTGAACCAAAACAATCAGCCTATTGGCCACACTCTGTCTTGACTGCAGAGCATTCTAAGCCTTCAAGTTTCTGGCTTCATCATACTTTTTTCAGTTTCATTTTTGTCTAAATTATCCAATATTCAGATATGTATTATATACGTTTTATATATATTCATATTCATAGGATATAAGCTGCATTTTCACAGGCATATGTTTATGGTCTTGTGCCTTCTACCATTAATATCTTCTATTCCATGTCTATGTTGATGTTTAATCACTTATTCACTGCCATGCAAGTGCAGCTTTCTCCCTTAAGCCTTTTCTTTCTCTCACCAATTAGTAATTATTGCACTCCACACGTAACTGTAGTATTTTTATTTGTGAATAAAATAAATACTCTCTCCCTTTTGTACACTTTCATTTTTACAGCCTAGCTATGTCATATGAGGCACATGTTAGCTTGAAATAGAATTTGTTTATGTATCTTATTTGACATATTGCATTTGCAAAAGGAACGGAGAAAGGAAGTGTACCAGCTCACAACCTTGACTGTAGAGTCTAATAGACTTTATTTCCCATTCCGGCTCCACCTTGTACTGGTGACATATTAAATTAAATTAAACGACCTGACCTGCAACTTCTTGACCAGTACTCTACACATAATTACTACCTCACAGCATTATATGAAGATTAATTAAAACAATAGAGAAAAAGTGCTCAAGACAATGTTTTGTGCACCGTAAGTAGTAAGTAAACATTGATTACTCTTAGCAGTAGTACCGATAATAGTGGCTTTGGTACTATCAGATCCTAACCTTTTCCCAATACCTGTACATAAATTCAGTTAAGGTTGAATTAAATGAAAATAAACTGAAATACATTAAAACTTAAAAAAATCTCCGTTTGAAAAATCCCACGTGCTTTTTTTATTCACCTACTGCAACAAGCTTTGTTCCACCCTTTGAATAAAATCTTCTCTTGAAGAGTTCCTGTCTGAGCCCTCAGAGAATTAATGGGACCCAGGATGGGAACGGGAGGTGTGGCAAGTAGTGTCTTTGCAAGTAACATTCTCTTGAGGTGCAACTGAAATTCTTTCTTTAAACTTCTGAAATAATTGAGTGGTATTTTTTTATTTCGAAAATAAAATGAAAACAATATTGAGGTAATTGGAGGGATGGCGTAACTTATCAACACTTTCAGGAAACACAGTTTCAAGTAGGTCCAAAGTGTATGGTTTCTCAGGTAAACTGATTGAAATCAGAGCTTTTTTGTGGGGGAGGGGTAAAAGAATTTTCTTGGCACTAACTTTTATTTCCTGATTGTCATTTATGCTTCTGTGTTTTAGAAGACCACTGTTTGCAGCAATACAGCCAAAATATGCAGGTGGCTATTTTGTAAATGTTAGCAAACAAACCAAATGTCTTTGGTAATATTTTAAATGAGATTGCAGCAAAAACTCTTTCTAACTAATTAACTCAATCATTTGCTCCCTTTTGGTTTTGTGTTCATGGCTGATGAATATTGATAAAGTGGATCAAAATGATGCATTTTGCTTTAAATATATTTGTAACAATTAATATTACTATTATTAAAATATATCTACATCTTCTAAGCTGAGAGTTGTGAACTTTTCTAGTTGTGAACTAGAAAGAAACTGGTAATACATGGGGTAGGCTTTACATTGTGTATTGCATCTACTCTTCTCTCTGGGAGCCCAGGGACATATTTGCACAGTACATAAGTGAAGAAGAATGTATTAGAAGAAGCTATATTTATAGATACAAAATTAGAACTTCATATCATTTCTCAGTGACAGAAAATATCACATTGATATTTTTCAGCCATTTAAAAATATCAAGCCACCCTTTCCTTTCAAGTCTGTAATAAGCCAAACTTAATCCCTGAGTTATAATTTAACCCTCTTGTTAGAAACTGTTGTTTTTATCAAAATATAATTATGATGCAGTTATTGGTTCTACTTTATCAAATAAGAGAACATGATCATAACTTAATTTTCCATGGTAATATTTCATATATTTTGCAGGTATGCTAAAGGTTACCCACCTTATTCTCCATATATAGGAAGTTCACCTACTTTTTGTCATCTCCTTCATGAAAAAGTGCCATTTTGCTGCCTAAGATTAGACAAGGTGAGCGCTTGTTATACTCCTTGTTTTACCCAGTAATAAAATTACAGCACTATATAATTATATCTATTTAAATAATATGTACAATATTGTGACTAAAGTATATTTAAAGGATATTCTTTTCAAATAAAAATTTAATTACTTGAAGTGGTTAATTTTCCATGTTTAATTTCACTAAAGATTATAGAAATGTTTTATTCCTCTACACTAACCAAATGGCTCAGGAGATATGGTTTTAAGGGGTAAGGAGAGAGTACCAGAATCTCAAACCTATGAATCCTTAACATAAAAACCATGCCAAAATCACTTTGGATGAATGTGCATTATTCATTTTACCATTTTTATTTTAAAAAGTTTCATTGTGGAGTCTCTTGAAATCATGAGGAGTTAGCTCTAATATGATAAACATGAAAGTGTGTCTATGAATAGAGCAGAAGGCAGCATACATAGCTTGCCTAATATCTCCTTTTGCCTTCTTGATGTAGTAATTCTTGGTTTGTCTTTATATGGTCTAAAGAAGCTGCTCAAACAAAAAAAAATTTGAAAAATTCTGAGAATTCTAGTATTTTTATCTTTTTCATAGTATAGCTAGTGGACAATATAGATAAAAATAAGAATCTTATATATGAATCCTAGAT
Source organism: Chinchilla lanigera (assembly GCF_000276665.1). Taxonomy (NCBI): domain Eukaryota; kingdom Metazoa; phylum Chordata; class Mammalia; order Rodentia; family Chinchillidae; genus Chinchilla; species Chinchilla lanigera. Next base: position 33,185,897 of record NW_004955406.1, on the reverse strand, counting down.
ATCCAAAGAGTCTACTAATTGTAGCTAAAATTTGGAGTTAGAGTTAAAATCCCAGGCCTCCACTTAGAAGTTGTATTTTATTTTTTTAATTTTAATTTTTTTATTTTAAAAATAAAAGAAGGAAAACATTAACAAACAGACATGTATTTACAAAATAGCACAAGAACAATACAAGCAATACTGAATTACAGACAAGGTGACAGGAAATTAACAATGGTTGTTATATTACATATTGATATATCAAAGTGGTTACTCAGGAAAACAAATGTACACATGCAAGACTGATCAAATAATTAATCATTAACTTTCCTTTCAGTAAAGCCATAGAGGTCAGTAGTACAACTATGTTAGCTACTCTATATATACATATATACATAATTTTCCCTTTCTTTCTTTTTTCTTTTCCGTCATCCCAGTTGCTCTTTACTTTTGAGCAGTTTCCTTCTGTTTCACAATGTCTATTATACCTCCTAGTTTTTATTCACTCTTTCAAGTTCTTACACTAGTGAGACAATATGTTGCTTACACATGCAGGTCTGATATATTTCACTTATGAGTATGGTCTCTAATTGTGACCATTTACCTATAAAAGCCTCGAGTTTATCTTTCTTTATAATAATATTCCATTATATAAAAACGCCAGAATTTTTTACTCCATTCCTCAGTGGATGGACATTTGGGCTGCTTCCATGATTTAGCTATTACAAATTGCACTGCTATAAACATGGGTACATAGCTGTTCATTTTAGACAACTAACTTCACCAATAAATTTCAGTTTTCTCATCTGTAAATTGAATATAATTTTAATACCAACTTTGCAGTGTTCTTGTAAGGTTTATATATGTTCAGTTTAATAACAAAGGGATTTAATAACAGAAGTTACTTAATTCACTTTAATAGCCTTATTATTTAATTTACTTTATTAATATTCCTGTTTTGTTATAGATAAACATTATACATTTTGGTTATTGTCATCATTCTTGAAGGAGAAGATGAAGAGAACAATAGAAAACTCCTCTTTATCTCCCTGAAGTTGGTTATAAATTTTGTTCTCACACCTAAATGTTTATCTGTGTCCATTGATATGGATAATTCTGGTTTTTGAAGCTCTTTTATTGCAGTCTTCATTTTAATTTGATTTTCTGAAACATTTAGTATTTATCTCCAGCTGTGCATTTATGATAACTAAATTTAGAAAATCCTTAATTACAGGGCTACTCACCTGCATCAATTCTTCCCATGACTAATTTTTTCTATGACTAATTTTTTGTTTAAAATATTATTTTCCTTAAAGAAGTTTCCTGATATCATACATTTCAGTCACCAGAAAACGTAACCTCATTTCTTGGGGCTGTCACTTCTTTGTCATATACTGTTAAAGAGGAATAAAATATTAGGAGCCCAGATAGAAGATTTGTCTTCAGCTAAGGAACCTGATCCATCTGCAAAGCTCAAATTTTTAGAACTGAGCATTTGTAGGTGAATAATAACTATTTACCATTAGCTGCTTCTTTACCATACTACCTAGCACTTTTTCCACCTTAAAAAATCAGTGTAACAACCATTGTTGAATCATAGTATCTTATTTTCTGAAATTCTGTATCATTTCTAATGGTTTTTTTTTATTATTATTTTTAACTCTCTTTAAAAGAAAAAAAGGCAAAGCTTCTAAGTTTTGCTGGTTGCCAAGTATCTGGAACTATTGGTTATGGAAGTAGCATTAGGATGGTAGGAGGTGTCTGCTATGTAAATCAATGCCTTCAGAATTTGGGGATGAAATTACACAGTTGACTCATGTGTCTATGATGTGTATGCACTGAGATCATATTACCAGTACAGTCTGTTCAAGTGTCAGCAGGCTGGTATTTTGTTCATTGTCTCCTGGAATGTTCCTTAGTAATTTAACCATTTCTAATTTCTGTAGGGATTCTCATTTTCCCTAACATATTTCATAAACAGGGTCAAAATATCAGCCCCTCACTACTCTCCCATTTGCTCCTCTTGAATCACCTGATTTCTTTACCTGCTTATATTAAAAGTGCACCTAATACCCTTTAATTGAAGATTTGCCTCATTCTTTACCATTTTTTATTGCCATTTCCCCCTCTTCCAGGTACTTTAGATCTCTTTCTTCTATTTAATTTTCTACTCCCTAGATTACAGTCATTAGAATTTGTTAGTGAGATTTGTTGTTGACATTTTTTTTCTCAGTCATGTTCTGGTTTGCAATCTTATTTTGTCTTCTTCTTAAAAAACACAAAACAAACAAACAACAACAACAACAAAAAAAAACAAAACTAGTTTTGCTTACAGTCAAATTCCAGGCCAATATTTGCTACTTTTAGCATTTTAAGACCTTTATTTTGTGCTTCTTGTCCCAGTTGGAAAGTTAGCCTTTCTTCCAATTCTGTTTCTTGTAGGTAGTCTTTGTTTTTTCTGTGGCAACCTTTAGGATCTTATTGTATTGCTGTTCTATGTTTTCATTACGATGTGTAGGATTATGCATTCTTTTCATTTGGATTAGGATTCATAGTTTCCTGATGATTTGAGTTTTTAATCATGTCTAGAAAATCCTCCATCAATATTTTCTTAAATAAGTCTTCGCTTTGATTCTGATATCTCTAAGTTACTCTTATTAAATATGTGTTAAATAATCTGAAACTGTCTTCCAGGCTTCTTAAGTTTTCCTTTTCTATTTCAGTTTCTTTCATTTCTTGCTTTGGATTTGGGGAATATTTTCAACTGTACTCTGCAATTGGTGCCTTCAGCTGCATTATATGTATAATTTAAATCACCTTTTGAGTCACACTCTTTAGTCTGAAAATATATAGAGAAATAGATACATTTTTAAACATCTTCCTTAGATATTTTAAATAGTGTCCTGGTTTTTGTTCACAGTTTGAACGCTCTGTCTTGTTCCTTTGACCATATTGACCAAGCACAACTTCTTATTATGCATCTACCACAAAAACTGTAGTCTTTGTGGGTCTAATTATTTTGTTTATTATTTTTTGTCTATTCATGATGTATTCCTCCCACCAGTATTTTGCAATATTTTACTGCAGACCAATGACAAAGAATATCTCAAAGGGAACTAATTTCAACTCAAATAAAGACAAAGAAACCCATGTAGAGACATGTAACATGAAAAAGTAGACTACCAAAGCAGTTTCCCATGTTGGTATTTCAATTTAAAAACACTCTTGGTTTAGTAGTATTAATCTCAGCTCATTCCAGACTCTTGAGGTGTAACCAGATGTCCTCAGACTGACAATGGGCTTTGACAATGTATTGTTCTTGTTTCTGTTGCTCTTATTTTCATTACTGTACTTTTCAATATTTGCATTGTTACCTTCACAGCTCTGCTATGCATGTAGACAGCATTTTTCTTCATTCCTTTTTTAGTTCATCAGTACTAGAAATATTTCTGAGGCTATTTAGTTATAATATTATTATATTTCTGGCAATGAAAGTCATAGGTAGGTAATTTTTCAGTATAGACACCCAGCTGTCATCTAGCAGCAAGGTTTACTGTACAGCCGGACATGCGCACACACATACTGCTGACTCTTAAACATCAAGCTTCATCTCTAATGATCCATTTGCCTCTTCCATGCATACCTGTTTTTCCTACCTTACATTGAAGAGCTGGGCAAAGATAAATGTAACCATCTGCACATTTATTAGAAAATAAGGATTTATGTTAATTAAGTTAATTTTATATTTCCATATATCCTACTATTTTTTACCATTAGTGGAGTATAAAAGTGGCATTTCTTTGTATAATTTTTCTTTTCTAGAGTTGCCAGCACAACTACTATGAGGATGCAAAAGCTTATGGATTCAAAAATAAGCTAATTATAGTTGCAGCTGAAACAGCTGGAAATGGATTGTATAATTTTATTGTTCCTCTCAGGGCATATTATAGACCAAAGAAAGAACTTAATCCCATAGTACTGCTACTGGATAATCCGTAAGTATATTTTAAATGACACAAACATGACAAAGAGTTTTTAGTATTATATTATGTATACAAAATAATTCACTTTAACTTAATGGTAGTATTTTAAATCAGATACATTATGGTACACAATTCATTAGGAAATAAATTCGATGCTATGACAAGATCATCGAATATAATATAATATTTCACAAATACTACTTAAAACATCAGTGGAGTACTCTAAGACTTTTGAAATTATTTTGTAAGTGATCATCCACTCATAATGCCTTGGGAAACAGGATACTGATGGAATTAATGCAACTTTTCTTAAATTAACTAGCTTGTAAAAATTCTGCCAAAACTGAGCTATTTCCTTGTCTTTCTAATAAACCATTAATTATCAGAGAAGCATGTATTGATCCATTTTATATGTTGTACCATGGACCATCATCATACATTATTGTTGTACTATTATTAAAACTTAAATTCTGTTATATTGCGCAAGTAATGTTTTATCACATGTATTGATTTTGAAGCTAATCAACCGGCTTATGTTAGTCAAAAAAAAAAAAATTACTTAGGTATTTCAGAAATTCTACAAATGCTAATGTAGCTCACTTAATGAAATGGTCAATGCCCTTTTTTCCTAAATTTAGTCCTTTCTGTGACAGAAAATTAATAACAGTGGGCCTTAGATCAAGATCATATTTTAGGATCCTTTCATTTACTTCATCCATTCCAACATGATGTAAATTTTGGGATAAATTAAATGCACCAAATTCTATTGCTTTCTCACTGCTTTTAAATTTATCAAAAGAAGTTTTTCTAAACAGGTATTATAACTTCATGGTGCATTATGCTTCATGGTGTTGGTTTTTCTGAATGTACCAACATCAAAATACTCACTTGATGTCTCTTTTTTAGTGACGTCTTCACAGCTGTACCACTGAATTGAGCACACTTGTAGACTTTTTCTTTGAAAATTTTGCAGGTGTGATGTTACAATGACTTTCTTAGAACCTCTTTTGCATTAAAGAAAAGAGAGGCATATTGAGGGGAGGCTTGGGTAAACAGACACCTGGACCCAATGTCAGAGCAAAGGAAAGTGTATTAAAACAAGTCTTAGGAAGAGAAAAATTGGTTGTGAGATGAGTGACTGCAGCAATAGCCAGGTTGCTAAATCCTGCCATGCCTCTGATCACAGTCTTGATTCTGAAGCTTTTCTGGAGGAAAGCTGCAAAGGAAAGGCTGGGCTGGCACAAGAGAGCAGCTGAATTCACTATGTGCACTCAAATTTGTCAAGGTCTGACTCTTTATTTATGATGTATCTGCTTCCCACATGATAGAATGTGCAAACTGAGAGTAGCCTCGTTTTAGAGGACTTGAGTCAAACTGGGTCAATTCAAGCCCCAGGTTACAGAAAGAACTGAAGACACTTGAGAAGGAAATAGAGGAACTGTGTTTATAGTATCCCTCTTGTAGGCTGAAAGCAAAAACTACCCTTTCTTCTTCTTAATTTATTTCAAGATAAAAATTCTTGTCCTGGTGTGTAACTCTTCCCCCCAAAATCAATCTCCCAAATCAAATTTGGGAGCGGAGCTATCTCTGTGAGATAGAGACTGTATTAGTTAACTGTTATCCCCTGCTGGGACAGAATTCCTGGCACACGCGTCTTGAAGGAAAGGCTTATTTAGGGTCACAGTTTCAGTCTACAGCAGGCTGGCTCGTGGGAGAAACATCTTGGCTGAAGTGCATGGTGGAGCCAAGCTGCTTACTTCATAGAGTCTGGAGAGCAGGATGCACGGAAGAGAACCCTAGAAGAGGTGCGGCACGCCTCCTGTGACCTAGTTGCCTAGGTAGGACCAGACAGGCCCTACCTCCTCGTAGCCCTCTGAGCTCATGATCTAAGTCATCACATAAAAGCCCCACTCTGTGACACTAACATTCTGCAGGATGTTTTTGATGCAAATCATAATAGAGAGGGACTCTTCTTTCTCAGTCTCCAGTCTTGTTATGCAGTGCCCTCTCGGAAACACTAATTACCCTCTCTTGACCTCATCGTGCCAGTGAGTAAGAGCTAAGGAATCATTTCTATGGGCACCTCGTGGAGACTGGAAAGTTACTACCTTGCTCCCTCTCTGGGTTTGAATACATAAATTACCAAAATGACTCCAGAATGATGGATTTGTTTATTAGGATTCTAAAGTAATGTGATTGCAAAGGCATAATTCCCTCCATCAATCAATCACAGAAAAACCTTAAAATTCTTTATCTACTTACCAAATTGGTCTGTGTGAAAAAATATGAATATATAAATATTGATGTAGCATTTGCAGTTTATCTTGATAAGCAATATATTCATACTACATAGAGACAATTTAGCCATAGAGAGACGGGCCAAACAGTTTAAAAACTCGAAGCTTAAAAATTACAGTGTAAACACTTCCACAAACTAAAGGCTGAGTGACTCAAATATACTGGTGATTTTACTTCACACCTGTTATAAAGCAGAGCCAAAGAAGTTGTCTGACCTTTTCCAAAGTCAGTTGTAGGGTTAGAACTTTCTATGCAATTCCTAATGCATCTTTCTTTTGGTTGTATGATCTTGTCTATCTTACAGTCTTTGATTTTTGAAATCATATATATATATTTTCAATTATTTTTGAAAATAAGAGTACTTTTAAATTTAGAATATTTTTGCATTAAAAATTACATTACTTGCCAGGGATATAGCTCAGCGGGGCAAGCGCCTGGCTGGTAAGCATAAGGCCCTGCGTTTGATTCCTGGTACCAAAAAAAAAATTGTGACATTTCCCTAATGATTTACATTTTAGAATCTACCTGTTCACAAGATACTGCTATTTGATTATTACTGTAAGATTTGACTTTATTTCAATGTATTGTTATATTATTATCTGCCATGATTATTATGATATATTTGTTAGGTTGAAAAATCTGTGCTGTAAGATCCAATAACTTCCTGTGTACTTCCTAAAAGTGGCGTCTAACGCTTTTATTTGCTGTCCTTTGTTGACATATATTGGTCAATAATGAGGACACAAAACTAAACACTAATAAATATTGTTCCCAGAAGTTTTATGCAATCTTTTTTTTTCTTTTTAAAGAGAGACACCTATTCCTCTGGAATTGCTAGTATTTTGCAATCTATCTTATAATATATTTCCAAAAAACTGATATTTCTTCTTTACGATATTTCCATGCTCTAAAAACTTTTACAATGATGGCTGTGTACAGTTCTAAATTATTACTTAGTTTTCAGAGTTTTACTCTATTTTAACTTGACATGACCATCCTGAAGATAAAATTAGTGCATGACTCTTTAGGAAATTCAGGCAGGAGAATAATTAATTCAGTATAACGAAATTTTAAAACAACAGATCATAAGTATGAAATTTAAACATGTAAGTAAAAGTTGTAATACAGACAATATGATGAACTAGGTGTTCTCGGTGTTTTCTTGGTTTTTTGGTTTTTTGGTTTTTCTCCGGTACCAGGAACCAAACTCACGACCTTGCACTCGCCAGGCAGGCGCTTTTGCCGCTGAGCTAAATCCCCAGCCCCTATTCTCGGTGTTTTCTAACAGAAAACTTCTACAGTGCAAATGGAAATTAAATAAGCGTATCATATTGCAAAACATCTTTCACTTAGTTTATTAGAGCAAGTCTGAGTTTTAACAATTCATCAGAGCTGGTGGCAGTTCTGATGGGCTGACCATCTGTTCTGTTTGTTATGTTGTGCCATCCTGATATCAAATATTTTGATTGCAGCCTTAGCATAAAGGTCATCTAGTCATCTGATAACACCAGCAAAGCAAGTCAAAAGCTAGAATACATTACCCAAAACTACACAAAGGGGAAGTGCAAGATCCAGGCTTTGCTCTTAATTTTTATTAAAGTCTCCTTTAAGCTACCCATTTATTACGTGAATCTTTTCCACTTGTAATGCCAAGAACACTTTAACTTATTTTAAAAATAATGATAGAACTGTTTGAGAAATTAGTGCCTTACTAGAGAAATTCTAACTTCGGGCTCAGGCAGGTTGGAGATAAAGATCTAATCTTACCCTTTTAAGCTTGTTAAATGTTCTTGATTCTAAGCCTCAATTTTCTAATTTGTGAAAGCGATAACACACTTCTCAGGTTCTTGTGAAGCCCTGTAAGGTAATCACATAAAGCATCAGCAAAGGCTCTGGCACAGGAAAGGCAGGCAGGAAGCTTCTTTTTCCTTCTGTCAATCAACAATGCAAGCACAAACACGAACAAAGAAAAAAAAGGTCACTATTCACACCGCTGCATTTGCTATTAGGGGACCCAATTAATTAAAAATGAAGTTTATTTTAAGTAGTTGCAATTAAATTTCAATATTTTTACAAATAAATAAACTACACAAGAGTAGAATTATGAAATCCTAAAATAAAAAGACATATTATACTCACTTCTTGAATTAGAAATAGCAAAATTAAATGTATTATGATTGTTAATTCAGAGGGAAGGAAAATAATGGTTTTCATTTTTGTAAAAGATGCAGATTTACAAAGCTTTTCATTTCTTAGCAATCATCAGAATTTAATATTTGGGTATAATGACAATTTCTGAAGGTTTTATAAGAATCAGATTTTAGGCTAAGTAGTTGATTTTAAGTAATAGATTTTAGGCTAAGTAGGCTAATTCGTTTCTCAATAGAATTACAGTTAGAACTGTAAAGAATGTGTTAATTCAGATACTTTTTATTAAGATCAATTACTTTTTATGTATGTTAAATCATTTTGTTTATATACTCCCTAATTTTACTATTTTATTTTGGTCAGCAAATTTATTTTAGCCAAGATATATTTTCTTGCTATATTAACCTTTCTGTTATTGATACAAAATTATGCTTTATATATAAAACAACTTTGAGCCCTGCATTTTAATAAGCTATTTTCACATTTATTGCTTACATGTAAAAATTTTATGAGCTTTATAGTTAAATTTGTTGATCAGTTTTACCTCTTTTCTTTAATGTGATTTCTAGTTTTTTTCATTTTAAAAATAAAAGAAGGAAAAAATTAACAAACAGGCAACCTTTTACAAAATAGCAAAAGAACAATACAGACAATACAGAGTTACAAATACAGTGATAGGAAATTAACAATGCTTGTTGTATTACATATTGATATCTTCAAAGTGGTTTCTCAGCAAAACAGAGACATGCAATATTGATCATTCAAGGACTCATTAACAGTTTCAGCAAAGAAATGAAGGTAGTAGAACAACTATGTGAACTATCCTGTATATACATACACACCAAATTTCCCCTTCTTTCTCTTCTTTTCCCACATTCCAGTTGCCCTTTACCCTCGAGCATTTTCCTTTCATTTCACAATGTCTATCATACCTCCTAGTTTTTATTCACTCTTTCAGGTTTTACACTAGTGAGACAATGCAGTGCTTGCACATGCAAGTCTGATTTATTTCACTTATGAGTATGGTCTCTAGTTGTGACTATAAAAGCCTCCAGTTTATCTTTCTTTATAGCTGAGCAATATTCCATTATAGAAGAGTACCACAATTTTTTTATACAGTCCTCAGTGGATGGACATTTGGGTTGCTTCCACAATTTAGCAATTGCAAATTGCGCTGCTATGAACATAAGTGCACATATATTGATGTGATAATATGATGTTTTCAGATCTTCTGGGAAAATACCCAGAAGTGGAATAGCTGGGTTGAATGGGACCTCTAGACTTAGTTTTCTGAGGAATCTCCAAACTGATTTCCACAGTGTTTTCAACAGTCTGCATTCCCACCAGGAGTGGAGAAGGGTTGCTGTTTCTCCACAGCTTCGCCATCATTTGTTATTGGTTGATTTCTTAATGTTAGCCATTCTTACTGGGGTGAGATGGAATTTCAGTGTTCTTTTAATTTGCATTTCTCAAATGACTAATGATGTTGAACATTTTCTCATGTATTTATTTGCCATTTGTATATCTTTATCTGAGAAGTGTGTATTCATCTCAGCTGCCCAGTTTTGGATTGGGTCTTTGAATTTGGGGGGGGCTGATATTCTTTAATTCTTTATATGTTCTAGATAGAAGTCCTTTGTCTGAGGGACAATCAGCTAAAATTTTTTCCAAGTTTGTGGGTTTTCTTTTTACTTTGCTGGTGATTTCTTTAGATGTGCAGAAACTTTTCAGTAGGATGAGATTCCAGTTATTGATTCTCTGAAGTGTTTCACTAAGTGTTTCAGTTTGGTTTTTGTTCATGAACTCTCTGCCTACCCCTATGTCTTCAAGGTTTTTACCTACTTTCTCTTCCAATAGAGTTAGTGTTTCTGTTTTAATATTGAGATCAGTGATCCATTTTGACTTGAGTTTGGTGCATGGTAATAGACTTGGGTCTAATGTGATTTTTAGGACTTCTTTATGTAGAAATCACATTTTTAGAAATTATATATATTTTGTTGTATTGCAGCAATGATTTTCTCTTTGTATACTCAACTTTTCATCTGTACTTTGACATCTAGTTTTTTGAAGGTTTCATGTTTTTGTTTAGTGTTTCTCAATAGTAATGCTTCTCAAAGAAAGTTGATGCTTGCTAATTAACTGTCTTCCAATGAGTGAAAAGATCAGTCTGTTAAGGTGTTATGAAATAATTAATTTTACTGAATTATTGGGCAGAATGCTGTCGTAAACATTAGTGTTGATATTTTTAAATATTTCAGCATAAACATGCACATGAAAAATTAAATTTTTTTACATTTTAGGTTTTCTTTTAAGTGATTTTTTTCCATAGCAGTATTAAATATACCATATCCATTTTAACAAATATGACACAGTACTCTTTCTGCATTAAATAGCTTTGATTATATATTTCCCAAGACTTGTCTTACTTTATAACATACCTCAGTTCATGTAACAATGAACCATGCCACTATGATTTCAAAGCAAGTTGTAAGAATTTGGAAGATTCCTTGCCACCTGTAAATACACTGGTTTGGCAGAGTTACATATGACTAAAATCCCTGAGTTTCCCAAAGCAAAGCAATAGTTCTGATGACTAATTAGTTTTCATAATTTCCACTAGATAAATCAACAAAATGCAGAAGCTTTAGTCTCAGTTTCAACTCTCACAGGATGATTGACATAGCATAATGACATGCTTTGTCTCACAACCTCAATATTTGTTATTAGAAAGTTTTCAATGCTTTTATGGAGTGGAATGACTCAATATTGTTAAATGTTTTAAGACTGTAGAAGAATGGTACATCACAATGGACAGAGGGTCAGAGAAGGCAGCATACAGGAACTGAAATGATGTCTACCTAAAGAATACATTTTGACTCATTCTTACAAACAGATTATTCTAGCCTGGGTACATATTTGCAATTACTAATGAACTGGACCAAACACTGATATACAAGATACTGGCACTTGGAATACCCATTTTATCTGACTGGAACTGTATGAAAAGTTAGGAAAAAATAAAATAAAAATAATAACCCTCCCAAAAGATACAGACAAATGTGAGTTTCAAACTGTCACAAAATCTAATGGTGGCTCCATGCATCTGGAACTTGCAGCCCTGTACATGCTTCTGCAGTTTTGACATGTAGGAGGGACAAGGAGGTCCTGGAGCTCACAGTCAGAATGGCCCTCCTAATGTTCAGGAGGAGGATATTCCTAGAAAAGGGAGATCACAGAAATCTTTGCCTAACGTGCTATCAGATTGTTACACGCAGTGTATGTAGCTGTAATGTTTATTGAAAACCATTGAACAAGACTTCAGAAACTTTAAAAAGTTTATCAACTGTAATCAATTAATATCCATTCTGTGAATGTTTTTGGAGAAATGATATCCAATACAACACATTATTCAAATTTGTCCCTACCTGTGTTGTGTTTCATAGCAATATATTAAAAATGATAATAATAACTAAGAGCAAAAAGGAAATGAATTTATAGCTTAAACCATTGAGGATCCTTTAGATAAATTGTGGTATGCTTAGAATCTGTAATAACATCGGGCCATTTAAATGACTACAAGTAAATGTAAGGATTAGAGGACTTCAGTCAAAATTATAGCAGTGATAGTCATTGGAAGGCTTCTTATGCTTTACTGAACTGAAGTTTCTTTTCTGTTAGAGACAGGAAGATAGTCAAAAGGGAAAATTAGGACAAGAAGGAAAACAGTTGATCTGGCTGCGTCTAAGCATTTGGGAAATAACAGGTGCTTAAATTGCCTTGATTGAAAATTTCCCTCCTCTCCTATACCAGGCAAACGCCTGCACATCTTTCCAAATTAAGTAGCACTTCTCTGAAATACTCCCTGCCTCCTGAGAGCTCTGTATTGTTGGGCTGCAGACTGAAACATGGATTCTATTTTCCTGCTTTTGCACCTGTGTTCACAATCCTCTGTCGACCTTAAAAGCTAACATTGTATTCTTAAACAATATTCCTATTTGAAAGTGTTTATTACAGAAAATAAACTTTGGGGATGCATGTATGCTGAGCAAATGGATGAATAGATGTATTATTAAGTGAATATAGTATATTGAGTGATTTCTAAGCTTTTAGTTTGGTGGTTCTTTCCTCAAATATGCGTGTAACAGAGTCATAAACAGTGTTTGCTAAACAATGTGTATTGAGCACATTAATAAACTAAAAGGTGAAATATTTTCATTGTAATTTTTGTGTAATACCTATTTGCTGCAGCATATAGTCTATACTTGGCATAGTTTAGCATATTGTGATTGCATACATTCCTAGGAGAAAATTGCAATAGGCATGCATGATAGGTACTCTTATAGGCATTTGTAACGCATGCTTTTCACATCTCAGAAAAAAACTCATTTTTTAAATATTCAAAGCCTTCTCTACATGAATAACTTTTAAATGCACTGGTAAGGTTTTAGCCATAATTAAGAATGTGAATTCAACCCTCTGTAGAATTATGCCATAATGTTTCTGATTTACAAAGATGAAATACTTACATTTATAATTCCAAGTACATTGTGCCATTCAAAATAAATACAAATGATATTTTCTAATTAATGTTAAGAAAAAGGCTCTTGGAATGAATCTCATCATCAGTATTTAGTTTTGGAAATGCAAAGTAAATCAACTTGCTTCCTTTCCCTAGAAGTGCTGCCCCCGTTGTGACACTGTGTTTCATTTTGTAACCCATCTGCTACTTAGGCCAGATATGCATTTTCTGGATGCAATCTGTTGGTTTCCAATGGTTTACTACATGGTGGGCTCTATTGACAAGTAGGTGACAAAATTTTTGACACATAAGTAGTGTAGCGTCCTGTGGTTTGTCATGTGCTGTGCGTTGTTGCTGCATGATGAGTGTCCTCTGCCATGTCAGTTTTTTAAATATAATAGCGCATGCATGTAGAGCTTGTGTAACTCATACTACATTTTCTAAGCAGTAGTCTATTGTTGAACTAAAGCAAATTTTGTTGCATGTCCATCTTGTGATTTTCCAAAGCTATTTCAAATTGTGTCCTCCAAATTATCACATTGCTATTGTTACAGTGGCCTGAAAAATGCATTGATATATTAATATAAACTGTGTGGAAATCTCCAAAGTATTTTAGATAATTTTAGCTTCGATTTTTAAATAGGAACATTTTTTTGTTTTTTTGGTGCTGGGGATCAAAGCCAGGACCTTATGCATTCAAGGCAAGAGTGGTAGGATGAGCCACACCCCCAGCCACTAAATACAAACATCTCAACAGCTCATTCTAGTCAAGTATCAGAGATCAAAATTTTTAAGGTAGTGTTAATCAAAATATCATGCATCGTGCATTAGTACAAAAATATATATTCTTACATATGCATCATGGTGATGTTATTAATATATAAAACGTTAAAGAACAGAGAACTACAGTATCTGAATCATATTAAATACATTATCTTTCATTCTAAAAATGCTAAAAGGAACAAACAGAACTTTAGTGCTAACATACTTCCCTGTAAATGTTAAAATAATCTATAACCTTTAAATGTTTGATTAATTAGGTGGATCTATTAAAGGTCAACCAGATTAAAATATATTTAGTCTTCATTCTACATTAGTATAATTGAGATCATCAGTCATAATACTAGCTAAATAATCAAAATGCAGGTTACTAAAATTACCATTTAAATCTTACATATATTTTATAAACAGTAATATAACTTTGAAATGATAGTATTTTATTAAAAATTCATGAGAAAGACATTAAAAACATAAAATACATTCTGTCTTTTCTGATATAAACTGAAGTAAATTTTTCTTAGAGAAAGTATTAGTGTTGAAGAAAAGAAGAACTGTGAGCACTAACTTCCTAGGGAGGAAAATGAAATGGGATTGGCTACAAATTGATAATTATTAAAGGCAGGAGACAGAACATAATGCTATACTTAACAATACTATTCTCTTTTGGATGTTTGAAACTTTTCTTACTTCAAAAACTCCTTTGAAGGAATTGAAACACAGTTAAGGATGCTCCCCCACACTCCTAATTCTAGTCTTGGAAAAAGGAATCAAAAAGATTGAGAAGGGAGGGACTGTCAGTTGGATTACTGTATTTATAGCGTCTTTCTCTTCTCATTCGCATTAACTCTCCTGGGCTGCCATCCGGTGGCTGAACTGTGTAAAGCAACACACTGGAGAAAGGCATTGTGTGGATGGAATACAGAAATTAAAGGCAGACACGAAATATGCGAATGAATTGTTGGTCTATTAAAAAGGAAAGGGCTTAAATTAAATACTAAATACATAGAAAAATATCGATTTAAAATTAAAGTCTGCAGAACAAATGAGCCTCTACACTTTTCAGGAATATCATTGGATTTGTATATATTTTCTGTTGATTTAAATGCATATTTAATGATAATTACTATTTTCCAATGTTACGAGTAGAATACAACAACCAGAGTTTTTGAGGATAGACTTAACTGATACGTGTGGATAAGTGTAGCTCTGAGCAATTTAACACAGCTATTTTGTAGTGACACTTTTGTCAAGTATTAAGTTCAGCTTAATTATTACTAAGTCTTTATCTTTTTCTATCTTAACATCTAACTGTTTCTCTTTATCCAGTCATACATAACTTCTAGCACTTTATCTTTTCCCTTTTCCTAAAATAATTCTAATTAAACTGGTTTTTTAATACATGGGAAAAATATTGTGAAAGCTGAAATATAGGAAGCAATTTAAAATATCATGTGGTTTGAAAACAGATGACTTAGTTATCATATTTATGCTCGATAAGGGGCCGTATCACAGTCTTTTGGGGGTGGAATTCAAACTCAGGGCCTTGTTCAGGCTAGCTAGACAAGTGCTCTACTGCTGAGCTACATCTTCAGCCCCTGGATAACTCCTTTCAAAATGTGTTTTTGTAGGTGTAAGAGCAACTACGATGAATTTCCTAAATAAAAGGAAAACCCCAGTATCCCTAGAGCTTAAGCTTGAAGACTATCATATTGATTGGGTGTTATGGTCCTGGCCCCTCATACCATAGGAAATTTATTTGGAATAACATTCTGTTTCCACAGTTTTAGCCATAAAATCTCTGCCACAGAACACTGCTCCTGATTCAAGTGAAATATTTTTTCTGGACTACTCCTGGGGATCTTGGACTCAAAGCTTTGGTAATAATCTCTCACCTAATAACAGAGTAAGAAATCCTGCCTCCCACTTTGCTACAAAAGGCAAACAATCCCCCTTAAAGTGAGGTAGCTAATTTCAATCAGTTAATTTGGAAAAGATCCTCAAGGATCTGACTCTAAGAATCTAAATCTAAGAACTGTAGTTATTTAAATTTTATTCTTCCTATTTTAAATAGAAAGATGGTGAGATAAGTCTGTCTCTTCTTATCTGTCCTCAGTCAGCTCTGCAGAGCACTCTCCCCCTTTAAGTTTAATCTCTCATAACTCTTCAGTTCTAGTTTTTCCAGTTGGTTAAAGCAAAGTCACTGAGGAGAACAGTTGCTCTGTTTCAGCTTTAAGGGTAAACACATTTTTCTTTTGTTCACTGGAAAAGGGTTAAGTGAGGTATTTTAACAGAGTTAGGAGAGAAGACTATAATACATCACAGATATTTGTCTTTTAATTTTCTAATCACCACATACAGCAAAACAAATCAGCTTGTTCAATCCCTTGTTTAAACACTTGGATTGGGTAATTGGTAGGCATAAATACAACAGATATTACTTCAATTTAAAGATGCTCAGTTCTATAGAAATCGTCTCTAGCCCATAACTTTTATATGAGGAAATAATAAATCAGGGCACAGTGGTGCCTGCCTGTAATCTCAGCTACTCAGGAGGCTGAGGCAGGAAGATGGAGAGTTCAAGCCCAGTCTGGGCAATTCGGAGAGATCTTGCATCAAAATATATGCAAAAATAAGTAAAATAAAGGAAATGATAAAGACCTAAAACTAAACATTTCATAATCTCACATTTCTTCATTAAGGCTGACAATGTAAATTAAGAGTATACATCTCTACTCTTACCAAAAGCACCATAGAAATAAAAAAGTAAATTTGTGGTTGAGGTAGTATATTAACTGTAAAAACATAATTGTAACACACTGTTATTGCAAAATGGTTCTTTCCCAGCATGACATATATAAGTAATAAATATTAAAAAATAAACACTCTTAACATAGATGCTCTGAAACAGATACCTAATCAAATCTAAAAGTTCCCTAAATAAAAAAAATATTTTCTATCAGTAGCTAACATTATATCATAACTCCCATTAGTACTACCTATGCACACGCTATGTAAGCACATGTAAAGGCAACTCAGAAAAGTACAGCAACAAGCAATTTTGAGCAACAATTCTAACATGGTGGTTTATTTAAAGCCTACTTTTCTCTGTTGACTTTATCAAAGCCTAGATGATTTGCTCAGGTGCGGAGTGACCTTCGCTGCCAACATGGTGGTGGTGGACAAAGAAAGTACCATGAGTGCTGAGGAAGACTACATGGCCGATGCCAAGACCATCGTAAACGTGCAGACTCTCTTCAGGTACGTGTGTGTAGCCAACCCTGCCATTGCCTTTATGCTGCGCGTGTGTGAAACACTTGAATCTGACTTGTGTGCGAGGGATGAACATGTGAGGCTTACACTGACTTTATTTTCTTTCATTTCTTTCATTCAATGAACTAAGATCGAAATGTTGCAAACGTTATAACTAGGTAATTCACCCAGTTTAGAAGCAAAGTCCTTATCCTCACTATTTGTGTATGTTTCATTAACTTAACTCACCAGTTAGTTTCATCAAACCAACTCAGATATAAATCTCTACTATGATTACCCTTGGTTAAGGGTGAACAGTCCTGAACAAAGGTACTTGCTATAAGTAAAAGCAAAATTAGTTATAAATTCAATCACTTGGAATGATTTTAGAATCACCTGAAAATTTAAATATCAGATCATTCTTTTTTTAGTTTTATGAGTATATTTGCAACAACTCAAAGGAAATTTCTAAGCTAACAAATTATGAAAATAAATAAAACAGCTCTAGAAGTGTCCTCTGTGACTCTACCTTCATACCTGCATGTCATAACAGTGCTTATAATGAGGCAATTTATCTCAGGTTATAGTGTGAGTTCAAAATTCAGAGATGAGTATAAAGTTAATTCTTAGGGCTGGGTGTGGTGGCACACACCTGTATCCTAGCACTCAGGAGACTGAAGCAGAAAGATTGCCATGAGTTTAAGGCCAGCCTGGAATACATAGTGAATTCAAGGGCAGCCTGATCTGCACAGTGAGACCTGTCTCAACAACGAACAAACAAAAAAATCCAAAATAAAATTGATTCTTGGGCTGAAAATTTGGAGTATGGTATAAAGAGTCTGTCCAGCAACTGGAAAATCTTTTCTGAATTTACAGTAAAAATCTCTTGTTCCAGAAGGAGAAAGGTATGGTCTCAAGTTACCGTAACATGGCGGCTCACTTCGAATAGAGCTAACTAGTTATTGAGCTCTAGTAAGTGGTACCTTGAAAGGTAGTATAGGACATTTAAATAGGATAGATGTGTAAGCATTTTCTTTCTCTAAGGGATAAAAAAAGGTAACCATAAAGTACAAAATTAATTCAAGGATGGGATGTATAGCCACTGAGTAAAGTAAAATCAGGTTTGGATTCCATGTCTCGCAAAAGCTAATTATAGTTTTAAAAGAAGAGTACCATGGTATTTTAAAGTGCTATTTTATTTTTAGTTCACTGTGAGTTTATTTCTATTATGTTGAAGTTTCTATTGATCTGATTTTTTGTATTCTCTGAGTTATCTTTATTACAAGATAATAATAATTTCCCATGTAACTGAGAGAGACAAAGGCTCTAAGAAATAATTTAAAACTAATCAGTGAGAACAATTAAGGGCAGGTATACGTGTGCCAGCTGACAGCAAATGCTGACTTAGTCTGAAAAAGTGACTACCACCTGTTGAACTAAAGAATGAATAAATAACTTTGAATTCCTTTATTGTCAAGTTAACATTATCTTCAGAAGGAAGATCTTTTAGAAATTATTCAATTTTGGTGACATCTAGACTGAAGATAGCTAGATGGATAGATAGGTAGATAGACAGATAGATGATAGATAGATTGATTGGAGCAGAATTTTTCATAGAAGCTACTACATACCTGAGTTGCAAAGTGATTCATTCTGTTAATTCCCTCCTGAGTCCTATAAAGACATTGCCATTCTTACACTAAATACACGACAGTACTTTCAGGACAGAAACCTTGTGAAACTTTCCTAAGGATTGATAAGTAAACTGCTCATCTATATTTGCAAAGCTTGGCTAGTCTTGTGTAATAAAAACTAGGATATGTCCACAGCCCTGTGATAAAACAAATGTCACTCACATCAATAAGTGGCCCAGTCGTGTAAGACTTGAGAGTTTTGTTTTATAGGTGCCATCATTTTCCACATGCCAGGTCAGTCTGCGTTCCTGAGATTTTAGTTCCTAATTCACTGAGTCTTGCCAACCCTGCTGTAATTCTTGATGATGCCAACAGTGCTATGCTATGTTCCTTTTAGTATCTTACCTTAGCCATGCATTTTTCTGGTCATAACTTTGACCTTGAAATAGGAATAATTTAACCTTCAGTGTTCTCAATTTCTAGTGTTCAATTTTCTAGGCATTACAATTTATTTTCTACTTAATTTTTGCAATATGCCCAACTCTTCAGAGTCCTTTGACCATACTAGAAGCTATCATCTACTAATCTTACTCATTGTCCCTGGATAACTAAGGAACTTTTCCTTACTCTGATTAAATTTCAAGATTTTTTGTTCTATTTCTGTTTTTATCTTTTTGAGACAGGGTTTCATTATGCAG
Source organism: Chinchilla lanigera (assembly GCF_000276665.1). Taxonomy (NCBI): domain Eukaryota; kingdom Metazoa; phylum Chordata; class Mammalia; order Rodentia; family Chinchillidae; genus Chinchilla; species Chinchilla lanigera. Next base: position 33,166,609 of record NW_004955406.1, on the reverse strand, counting down.
CTCAGGCTGACCTCAAACTCACTTTGTAGCCCAGGCTGGCCTCAAACTCACAACCATCCTCCTGCCTTAGTCTCCTGAGTGCTGGGATTATAGGTGTATGCCACCGAGCTTGGGAAAATTTCAGGATTAACCATTATAATAATTTCTGTGCAGATAACCTCACTGGAAAATTATTGATTACTTGCTATCATCTAACACTGATCTACTACTCTTAGTTTTCTGTACTTTTAGATTCTCCGTTTAGCACTTGCATAAAATTCCCTAGAATTAGATGACAACATTCTAGAAATCTGATTCAATTTCCCTTTTCAGTAAACATCAGGTAAATAGAAATCCAGTCATAGTGGATGTGTTTCTAAATATTTAGGATTAAAACTTTGGTCCCCAGCTCCTATGTCACTTAATTCTTACACTTTACTGATGCACAAATGAGTACCTGCCTCATCCAAGGCAGCTCTTAACACTCAGGAGGGAGGAGGGCGGGCAATGAGGAAAATAAGAGTCAAGATGCAGAAAGTTGAAGTCAGGCAGAGCCCTCTCTCCTGATGGGAGAAAGGAGCTATGTGGCACCTGCCGCACATTTATTTATAAAGGCATATGAATAAGTTCATGGAGAGATTCAGTGGGGATGGGATCTAGGGCAGGAAAAATATCTAATCTTCAGCAGACCAGTGTACCTTGGTGGCATCATGGAGAACAAGAAGGAAAGTGTCTATATTATTAGGCAAAGGTCAAGTCACTATGTGAATCAGCTCCCTGAGCTGTGCACAAGTCTCATGGGGCCCTGCCAAACTCATGAGAGGCAGTGGCCTTGTCCTAGATACCTGAGGTAGAGACAAAGTTCTCCTATCTTGACAATCACTACTTTCCTCAATGGAAGGCTAATTTTCTAATAGATTAATTAGTGAGACCTATGATATTGATAGAGCTGTTGATTACAGAACCTGTTTTGTGTGAACTTCCTCATTAAATCCGAAGTGAGCCAAACTGGTGGTGAAATGGAATGGTAGCTTCATCTGGAATTTAATTTAAACAACACCCATCATGGTGTTTATTCGGAAGTCTCTTAAATTAATTTACAGATATCCTAAGAGTCATTCATCTGACATAGATAAAGGTTACAAACAAAACTAGAAGAGTTCCAGAGTCTAAACTCTTGCATTTTAATCGAGGTGATCTCAGTGTGTCTGTACTACTCCATCATACTGCGGGCAAAGCAATTTAAACAACAAAATGAAGTGAATTCTGAATGTACTCAGAGCAGTACCTGACATATCACAAGCAAATGATAACTGGAAACTACTGCTTGTTGAATGAATACTTCCTAAAATATAATGGTCTAAAAATGATTTACAGGGGCTGGGAATTTAGCTCAGCGGCACAGCGCCTGCCTGGCAAGCTCAAGGTTGTGCGTTAGATGCCTGGTACCGGAAGAAAACAAACAAACAGACAAAAAAAGATTTACATAAGCTGATATCATGGCTCTTTTATTTTTTTGTCAGATTATTATTAAGGCAAGAGGCTAGATGCAATATTTTTTTAGTTTGCTTATTTCAAGGGGACAGTATTACATCTTCTAAATTATTTGACAACTGTATTAAGCCAGTAAGCATTACTTCATGTTGTTACTTTGTGTGTGTGGCTACATTTTATTTTAGGGTTTATTAAAGGCTATGGAGTTATTTGGGCCCATGGCATTTTAAATTCATTACTTTGCTGTTTTACTTTGATGTGGGGCATTTTTTGACTTAAAAAATTTAGCTTTCAAAATTCCTAAGCAACATGTTTATTAGAAAATATTCAACCTATATGGCTATGTTATATCCCAAGAGACAAGAATGTAATTCAAGTATATTATGATAGTAGAAATTATCTGATTGACAATTAATTTATGTTACTCATATGTCTTGCTTTGCCAGGTTAGAATCAGGGTTGCATTTCTTATCCAGAAAGTTAAATTGATGAATTGAACTCCTACCTTACTGGTTCACTGAGACACAGAATTTCACTTGATAGAGCTCTTTGTAGATTGTCAAAGGATCATTCAGGGTTACTGAGCCCTAAAGGGCTCCAACCTGTAGAATCTTACTAATTTAACTGGAGTGTGTGTTTGTGTGGAAAGGTTGAAGGCATGCAGAGAATTCTTTCCTATCTATAATTTAAACATGGCTTTGTAATTGAAAACTGAACTGTATAATTTAAGTTGTTTTCATTTTTTCAGGGAGGAAAAATAATCTTCCTTTTATCTTTTAAAATTCTCAGCTAGAGCCATTATAAGAAATGGACAAAACAGAGTGACAAGATTAAAAAGACAGATTAGCAAGAGAAAAAAAACTCCAAGTTTATTAATATGTATGTTGCTCATACAACATTTCATAACACTTGGGAAAGAGTAACGCAAGGAAGTAGGTTAGGACCCTGACTTAGTGAGAATCTTCAACAAAGAAAAATATAGTTTTAGAGAAGCAAAAATTTTTGTGTCTCTAAGATTGGCAGATTCAAGAAAGGTAAATATATAAGAAACTAATGGTAGGTAAGTGGTTTGTTTTGTGAATCCTTCTGCACTCATTAGATTGACAGGACTCTAAAGTGCATCTTTGGTATTTAGTCTTTCTGGGCAGAGAGAGTATATTTGTAAATTATGTCCTGGTTTTAAGTAAAGAAGAACAGAAATATTTCTTCTGTTTTTTCTCAAATGGCTTGATCTCAGTGTATTCCTTACAGTGGCATATATCAGGATGGCATATTCTTCCCCCTTCAATCATTGTAACAGTTATGCATTTGCTGGGTTGGCTCCTGCATGAATTTTTGAAGAACCATGCCATTATTCCTGAGAATTTATGCAAGAAGAGCTGCATTTTCATGTGAAGTCTAGAATAGAGCTTTCCAAACTTCAGATATTTCATGAATGATCTTATAGCATGGGCTGGCCTGATGGAGCCGCAAGTAGGCTCCAGCCAATCGTGATTTATGCCAGAATGAGCTCCTTCACAAGAGTAAACTAGATTCTAGACAGTTTATGGATCACTTGCTCTGATTTCTTCCTCTGCTCAAGGCAAGTTTTTCCTTTTGCCTCTTAATATTTTGTTAGGGCAGCAAACTTTATCTGGGATAACTTCTAGCCTACAGGTTCCTGATTACTGGAGGAACAGCATGTACACTCCTTTACTCAGAACAGACTCTTGAATCCTAAGCACTTGTGGGAGAGACAGTTTCTGAATATAATAGGCCTTGGGTAAAGGTCTTTGTTTAGTTGGATCCTGTTATAAATTTGTCTACCTTGTGCCTAAGGGCTTCCATTTACACATCTAAGAAGGCACATTGAAGTGACTCTTCCCAGCACAAAGACCCACTAGAAAGTCAATACCTGATTTCCAAATGGAAAGTTATTATTTTCAAATTTAAATTTTCTTTGTCAAAGTTTCATCTAAGAAGTCATTCATTACATTTAGAAAATATTTCATTACATTTAGAAAATATTTCTGCTTTGCATAAACAAATGCTATCATGTAAACTAAATTTAAATAGACACATCAAAATGTGCCTTGAATTAAAAACAACTACTTCAGAATGATTGTGTCAGATTGATCCATCAAAATGAACTACTTTGAGAATGTTTGGGGTCCTCATTACTCTTCTCATTGCCAGAACAAAATACTTGATAACTAAAGATAAAAGAGGAAAGGTTTATCTTGGCTCACAATTTATAGAGGTTTAGTCAATAGTCAGCTGGCTCCAAAGCAGGGTGGCTTGACAGAAAAGCATCACAGAGGAGGAACAGCCTGTGGGGTGGCAGGGAGGGAGCAGGGAGCAAGGAGCCTATATTTCCTTTTTATCCCATCCAGAGTACAAGCCTGTTGGTTGTTGCCCACCACATCCAGCATGGGCCTGCCCGTTATCCATGTCCAGAATTATACTAAACCAATTAGTGGATTAATTATTCCATACACTTAATCTGTAGTCACACAACCTAGATCCAGTCACCTCTGAAAAACCCAACCTAAGAGTGCATAAGGATTTGGAAGGGGAGCATCTAGATACAAGCCACAATAGTTTGGTATACTAGTGGGGTCTACCTTAAATCTTATTTTACTAAGAAAGAAAGGAATATAGAGAAGAATTCAGTGGTTTAGCTTAATCCATGTAGGAAAAGTAGCAAATTCAGGACTACAATCTGTGTGTCAAGTGCAAGGGAATATGAGAAAACTTTCTGTAGGAATTGAGAAGCAAAAGTTGTTTGTTTGTTTTTTCTGGAGAGTACAGAAAATAGCATTTAGTGCAGAATAGGTAAGAAATTAAATCACTGTTAAATCTATATGGTAAAAGTCCAGGAGTGATTTATTTCAGAAGTTTTTTGGGTTGTTTGTTTCACTAGGAAGGTTTCTTTTTTTCATTTTTGCTTTTGTTTTCTAAAATTTAGTTGACTAGGCTTAAAAGATAATGAGTATTGTCAGTGGTGAAACAAAGAAATCCTGGATCTGTCACCTGAAGTACAGTCATTCCCGTATTTGATCAATAGCAGGAAAGGAGAACTTCTATGGCCACCTGTAGTTCTGATTTATTGACCTAGTGCACCTGGCCCACAGATTTATTGAGTATCTAGTAAGTGCTGAGACTATTCAGACACTGGAACACAACAATAAATAGACATTGTTTATGGCTTTAGGCTGTTGCCAGTCTGGTAGGGAAGGTATTTAAGAGAGTCATTCAAGATTTAACTAGAGAATTATAGATACAGCAGTTACTGAAAATGTAGAACATTATATAATAGGACATGACAGATATTTGCTCTAGTCCAGTGGCCCAGAAAAATACCTTACTGAGGTATTCTTTTACTTGGAAAGTGAGTGGACTCAAAGTGGGCAGAAGGATGGGTACAGCCTTCCAGAGGGGGAATACAGAGTGCTTTGTAGTACTAGAAATGTGGACTTCTTAAGGACTTGGATAAGACCAAGGGGAAGACTGGTGTGACATTAAGTTGTGGTATTCATAAGCCAGTATATCCATGGCTTTGGAAACTATGTAAATGAGTTGGTATTTACTTTAAGAATAACAGAAAATAAAGCATAGAGAAGTTTAGGTACAATGTGGAGAATGGTTTGGGGAAAAGAGTGGGTGAAAAGATACCAATGAAGATACTCTTACACTGCTGAAACTATAATGTCATATGGGGCTACTGCTTTTTTGCAAAAGAATATTTTCTTTAACAGTGAGGAAATAGCATGTGTATGCATTTGTGGAATGACATAATTGACATAATCAAAACAATGTAACTATAAACATAAGTAACTCAAAATAGATGCAATATACAGCCAGGCATGGTGGCACATGCCTGTAATCCCAGCACTTGGGAGATTGAGGCAGGAGGATCATTGTGAGTTTGAGACCAACCTGAGCTACAAAGTGAGCTCAAGGCCATCCTGAACTGCACATCAAGACCCTGTCTCAAAAAGACAAAAAGAAAAGATACAATATACATAAACCTCAAAAGTAATTTTCTTGTATAATGAAGGAATATTTTAAGGTGTAGTTTGTCTGTGGTTTACATGGATAAAATTTTAGAATATCAGAGGCATTGCTTTTATCATATTATCATCATTAATAACCAGATTTCCTGCAGTATCTTTAAACTATTTATGAAAGATTAAAATATAGTCCTATTTACTTTTGTGTTAATGGATATAATTCAAAATTGATGTCTCACGTATCTGCACCTATATATCTATATATTAATATTTATTTGCCATTATTCAAAAATATCATTTCCAGCTAACATGAAATTGCAGCAGAAATTACAGTGTAACACTCTAGCTCAGTAATATTTTGATTAAAATATCATAAATATTTTCCAAACTTCCATATTTTTGTCTGTTTGTTTTGCTAAATAGAACTACAGGTAGCTTCAGAGTTTTCCTATTAAGTCTGTGAAATAGTGTGTGGTTTACTGTATGTGTTAGTCTTGTTTCACTTTCACAAAATATTTGAGACAAACTTGAAGAAAAACTTATTTTGGCTCAGGGGTTCAGGGGTTTCCATCCATGGTTGTTTGACCCCTTGGCAGGACCTCATGGTGGGGAGCACATGGCAAAGCCAAGTTGCTTGGGTCATGGTGGCCAGAAATGAAAGAGAAGGTGGAATCCCAATACACAGTGATCCCTCACCCATTGCAGAAGTTATATTTCAGAGACCTCTGTGATAGGTGAAAATCCATGGAGTAGCAGTGTTATATTTATTTTATTAGTTATATACATTTTAAGGCTTTATAAATCCTTCCACACTCCTATAAGCTTTTCCCACTCTTAGTGACCTTTCCCACACTCTTATAAACACTTCTTATGCTCTTAAATACTTTCTACACCCTTAAACCTGTAATTTTAATAACATGTAAAGTTTTATATGGGTACTCACCAGTGAAGTATACTACAACTTGAATGAGGAGAGATGCTGAACGTATGGACACAGTGCAGGACAGCAAACAGACCAGTGCTATCATCACTGAGCCAATCAACAGCCAGGATACAGAACACAGTGCTGTGGTTGGTTACCTTCCATGCCATCAGCCAATAGAGTGATGTGTACAATCTCACACTGGCAAACTTGGGCAAGTGGTAGTGATGTATTGCATTTCCACTGCATAAAGTATAGTATTCATTCACTGATGAAATACATATGATATTTTATTTAAATTTAATATTCTTCTAATATGTTTTATTTAACATTTTTGTATTTTTATATTGTTTTAAATTTTCTAGGCAAAAATAATTAAAATCATAAATATTATATAAATACCTGTATACTGCAAAATCCCACGATATAGCAAAAGCTTCACGATACAGAATTAGATATATATATATTTTTAAAACCCATGATACAGTGAAGCCACAATAAGTGAACCACTATATAGCAAGGGATGACTGTACTTCTTAAGGGAAGATCTAACCATCTAATCATCTAACCAAGTGATCTAACTTCCCCTAATTAAACCCCACTTCCTAAAGTTCCTACTACCTCCCAGTGGTGTCCTCAGCTGAGGACCACACCTTCTACACATGAGCTGTTAGGACACATTTAAGATCCAAAGCATAACATTCAACCCCTGACCTCCAATGGTTCATGTCCACCTCACAATGCAAAAAGCATTCAGTCTATCTGCACAAGTCCTCATAACATTTTCAGTTGCAGCATTGCTCAAGAGTCTATGTCCAAAGTCTCTGCTGTATCTCAAGGCCAACTCTTCCCTAGGAGCACCTGTACGATCAAAGCCCAAGTTATATAATTCCAGTACACAAATGTGTGACAGCCACATGGTAAACATTTCCTTTCCAAAATGGAGGCATAAGCATAGAAAGAAAGGAAAGAATGCCAGACCAAAACCCAGCGGCACAAACATTCAATCTTGTAGCTATGTGTCTGCCATCTGGGCCAAATGGTGTCAAGATGTGAACACCAAAGGTCTTAGGCAGCCTGCCTCTATAACCCTGCCGGCTGCAGCCTACATGGCTGCTCTCCTGGGCTGGCTCTGCTAGCTGCCTTCATCTTCCCTTGGGAGGCAGTCCACGTTTCTGGCATCTCTAACTTCCAGAGTTCGCCACTGTAGCTCCCGTTTCACGCTCACAGCTTCATTTCTTACCCTGTCAGGGGCTGCTAGCAGGAATCTGACCCACTGTCTGGTCTCTCAGGCTTTACCTTGAAATCTCCATGGAAGTTGCCATGACTTCACAAGTTTTGCATTCCTACACAACCGCAAAACCAGCGTATTGTAAGTGACAAGAAAACTGCCCAAATCATGGCTGTAGCAGCCTCTAGTGCTTTGATGGCTGAACACGGAGTGAATCTTAGACCAACATTTGTCTATTTAACCTAGCACAAACTGGGTACTCTGGGGCTGTCTTCTCAAAGACAAAGACAAAGACAAACTTGTCCTTCCAATAAGTTTACACTTTCAGCCCTTGAGTCTACGTGGGTAGGGTCTTTCCAGTTCCAGAGCTGCTCCCAAGGCATGCCTTCTGTAGCTCTGGTGCAAAGTACTTGGCTTCTCTTTAATGGCAATAACCTCTTTAGCAACGGCATAGTCCTTGGCTGTAACTTTACATGATTTCTTTTTCTGGCAAAACTGCAAGTGTTTCAAATATTTCCACTCTACTTTTTGCTTCTAATTCTCTCTGTAAATCTGGATAAAAGCACCCATTAATGTCACTGCCTGAATTTTGCGCTGCCTTAAAATTCCTCTCCTCTGCCAGATAAACTAATCCATCACCTCTAAGTTCACCCGCACACAAAGTTCCAGGCATGGACAAGCACACAAGTTCTTGCCGTAAAGTTGCATGAACGGCCTGTAATCCAATTCCCAGCAAAGTCCTTATCTCCACCTGAAACCTCATCAGCACAGTCTTTACTGCCGTTATTTCTATCAGCATTCTTGGCGTCTGAGCCCCTACAAAGTTGTCCTTAAATTCTGCTTCCAGTATTCAGGTTTTCTCTGGTCCACTTCTCCGTACATTTCCAAATTCCTCCCGTAGGCCTAATCAAGGACTTCTGTGCCATATCACCAAGTGTAGTGACAAAAATGACTCCACTTCTCTGAGTAAATTTTTTTTGTGTTAGTGATAAATTGCTGTAACAAAATATAGCAATATAGCAACCTGAAAGAAACAAAATTAAATTAGGAAAGATTTATTTTGGCCCATGGCTTCAGAAGTTTCAGTCCATGGTTATTTGTCCCCTTTTTGGGGGGCTTCCAGTGGGCAGGATAAGATGGAGGAAGTGGAGGAGGCCGCTCCCTTCATGACAAGGAGGAAGCAAAGAGATCAAGGAGGAGAGACCAATATCCCATTTCCCCTCAGAGACACACCTCCAGTGACTTTACTTCTTTCTTCTGGGCCCATCTCTTAAAGGTTCTACCATTCCCAAGGACACTATCAGCTGGGGAACAAACCTTCAACATGTGAGATTGGGGGGACATTTATGATACAAACCATAAAAACATATATTTTTATCTTCATATTGCTCAGCATAGCTGGATATGTCAAAAATAGCTGTTCCATAGGTATTTCACACACTTCCACAGCTATGCTTAACATCATAGAATCAGGAGAGTGCATAATTGTTGAAAAGTTTTAAGTGGAACAAACTGTTATTTTTAAATTATGAGTAAAATGTTGCTTTGTTTTGATTTTATTTTAATGCCTAGGGAAAAGAGATGTCATTTTACTTCTATACTGTTCTACATTTTAGAAAATATTATTTCTCAGAAATATATTTTGGTGTATTTAAAAATACATAATGAAATATATTAGACAACCATATTTATAATCATAAAATATCAAAACCCAATGTATCTGTTGCTTAATAAATATAAAAAACATTGTAATACTATAATTTATATGTGTTGCTTAGCTCTAAACTTTCACTAGATGGCAGACTTAGCTAATGCATTTGATTTCCCAGTTTAAAATGGTGTAAGATTAGTATAAGCACAAATGGTATAAGATTATTTATGAAGACCAGAAATGTCAGGGATATCACACAAATTTGGTTTTCCTACCTAATTTCAACTGTAGAAGTTATTTACATAAAATAGCTGATTCATATAATTTTACTTTTCATTCTCTTATTAAAACTCCAAATATATATGACTATATATGTATATTTCAAATTTATATGTATTAGAATTAAAATATAAATATAAACAAAATAATTCAGGCAATCACAAATTTATTCAGCATTAGAATGATGTTGCCTATAGGAAAGATATACTTACCATACTTTTAAGGAAAACAAAAATGTTTGAAAAGAAAAATAAACTGTCATTAATTTGCAGTTATGTTTGCTTGATAAATTTCTTCTCTGGTCTTATGTCTCCTTAACATTCTAGATGTTTCTCATGAGCTTTCCATTCACTATCACTTAATATTACTTCATCTATGAGCATTCTTTCAGCCACAGTTTATCACAAATGGAAAAATATTTAGTTTTATTCTTAATGAATTTCCAGTTTCTTCTATTAGTTCACAGAGTGTTTTAAGGACAAAAATCTTACTGTACATATCTTTTTATTGCTTGAATAAAATTTATAATAGCAAATTTTGATAATTTTTACTAAATTAGATTTTAAGGATTGTTCTCAATAATACAAATACCAGTGATGATGTTATGACCTACCAACCATTGTTTAAGGGTAGTTAGGATAATAGAATATATATATTTTACAACAGAGTTGAGTTTTTAGTGTATGAACCCTTGACACTGTGTTAAATACTCTTAATGATTCGTTATTTCGTTGGGATTATTTGAGGTTCCTGTTCGGTGGTCTGCTTGCCTCTTCATTGTTATAGTAATAAAAGCCTTCTGACATTTCAGACCTGAGATATGGGTCATGCTCTGCCACTGCCAGCCATACTTCCTTGAATACATTACTTCCTCTGTTTTTGCCTCAATTGCCCCATCTGTAAATTAATAATTATACCTAAATCATAGGGTAGCTTTCTGCAACTTAAAGACATAATGATTTTCAAAACAAGTAGAAAACTATCCAGACCAGAAGGAATCAAATGAGTAGAAATCAAAATATCCGGCAAGAGGATGTGACTTTGGAGGGTGACAAGAGGGTACTTTTAAGATCTACATTCAAGCACTGTGTTCAGGAGCCATGTGGACAATTACCAGACTTCTGTGTCCTGGTGAGCTCATGACCTGGTATAGATCAGCTGAAGCCTAAAGATATGATAAAGATGGAGTAACGGTTGAGCCATGTACGTACCTGTGTCTTCTCCATGGGACAGAGGTACAGATGGAAACAGGACATCAGGAGATTTGTGCCTGATGTTGTGAAGATGACATGAGTTATACAAGGACAATGTTTAGAATATTGCTTTGTGCATTTCACGTATATTTTTTGAAGGGAGGGGTACCAGGAATTGCACTCAGGACCTCAGGCTTGCCAGACAGGCATTGTGCCTCTGAGCTATATCCCCATCCCCTTTTTACATATAATTTAATGAACTTTTTGTAAATTTCCAAAAGATAGAAAAGGGGAAAGGCAAATAGAAGAAACGTGAATCCATTAGTATTCCTTTTCAGAGTTTAAAGGATATAGCAAAATGAAGGTAGGAGACTGTGTTTCCCGATCCATTTTTATACTCTTGCTCATTCTTTTTAGTTTCTATTGTCATAGATGATTGAGTATTGTTTGTGACATTATGGTATGGTAAATATCATTAGTGATATTTCTCGTCTTAAAATATTTTTAAAATAAATATTCTAGAAACTCCACATGGTATTAGCTTTGGCATTGCTGACCAATTGTCAAGTGACTTTTTTTTTCCATCCAGCCACTAAAATTTTTAAGAGTTTCTGAAAAAATAACCTCAAACTTGAATTTATGGAATTTCCTATCAATGTTGACTTTTGAAAGAAAACAATGCTGAAAGCATGTCATGTGGAACATATACCATAGAGTGTTTCTCCACATACGGATCCAACTAAAATGCAAAATGCTCTTCATCAAGATTTTTCTGTACTAAATCACGTGTTCCCCAATGTGCAAACAAGTATCGATAAATCGTTGATTTTTAAAAGATTCATTAATTAGACACACATGCCATGCACTGAGAGGGGACTTGACCCTGGTAGGTGTCTGTCACTACTTACTAAGAGAGCTCAGGAATGGATAAAATCCACAAGAGTACAGGTTAAGAAGTAGTGCAGGAAGTGACATATATCAAACACCAAAGGGCCACAGTGGAGAGAAGGATTTTGACTTGATTTGTAAAAGATTTAAAATTTTTATCTTGATTGGATTTGAGAAAAAATTTAAATAATGACTGCAATTTCAGACTGCAGAGATTGAAGAGGAAAGTAAACGGGAATAGAATGCATTTTTGTAAGATGAACGGAAAGAAGTGGCGAAAACAGACACCACCACAACCAGCAGTCCCCACTGTGTGTCTCTGTGGTATTACATGTTTCACACCCACGTCTCCAAGTTTCATGACAACCTTCCTTTAAAGGATTAAATATTTATGGTTTCCTTAAACAATTCAAAGTCACAGAATTATTGACAATAATGACTACTTGCACAAAGTTACTGTACTTTCAAAATTAAACATCAGCAAAAATTATATTCTGATTGTTGTTTTGCTGATATTCTAGTTGCCCTTCTTACAATTTAGGTAGACCAAGAAATATACTAGCATTTACTTAAAATCAGGATTAACCACTTAATACTGGTTTTCTTTCTTTTTTTTTCTGTCATTCCTCCTTTCTTTCGTAAAGAACATACTTCATCAAACACCTGATGAGATCATAGTTCTCAAGAGCTTTGATTAGGTAAAGCTCCAGTGTCCGTTAATTTAGATATCCAAGAGAGCATAAGGGCTTCCCTAAAACCTTGAAAAGAGTTCTTTTGAGTGCCTTAGCTGGAATGATGACCAAAGAGCAATGGAAACAGCCCTGAAAGGCAGGTAATCAGGGAAGGCTGGGCCACATGCTGGGGACAGACTCCTCCAGGCTGCTCCTGTGCAGCAGCCCCTCTCTTCCTGGCAGGAGGGAGCTATCCTAGCAGCTCATCCACCAGCATGAGGGAATTAGCCCTGAGGAGACCTAAAAACTCATCTGTAGCACTGAGGCTCAGAGACAGGGCTCTCCGGGATGGTTGGAGTCAGAAGGGAGGGAAGAGAAAGGGGGTGGAAAAAGGAATGAAGGTGTGCCGTGTACAGGTATGGACTCCACACAAGGAATGTAAACATTATGTAGTACACACAGGTACTAATGAATTTAAAAAAATAAGAATGAAGAAGAAGCACATTCCTTTAAAAGACACTAAAGCAAGGATCTGGCAGTCAGGGTACCCTCACTGTTGGAACTACCATAAAATGAGTGCAGCACAGGTTGATATGTTTTTGAGTCACACATGAGTTCATATTTTTCACGCTTTCTGTCAGTGTTAATACCTCACTTCCAGGAGTGAGTTCAACCTAGTGAAGATAGTTAAGTGGCTATAATTTAGCTTCACATTTTTTAAAGATATATTCTATGGGAACTAAACCCAGTATCCCCAGAAGTGGCTGCTGCACAAAATGTGAGCCATGAAATCTATCAGTGACACATAGGTAGGAGGGAAAGCTCAGATCATCAATAGCAGCAAAAATAGAAAGATATTATTGATATTGTTTTGCCCCTTTCCGGGGGTGAAACAAGTTTTGTGCATGGCTGTATGTATGCACATATGTGCATGTGTTTGGAGAGAAAGCCAAGTGGGAGGAAAATTAGTGAGATGAGGTGAAATTTTTCAGGATCTTTTCATAACACTACTATTAAGGCTTTCACCTTACTACCAACTTACAATGAAATTTTGTTAAAACCTAAAATAGTTCCTCTTCTCCAAGGTTCACTGCATCAAGATTTGATATTTAAGAGTTTTGCACTGTAAGAATAGGGGGATAGCAAGAGCTCACATCATGGAAGAGAACTTATCATTTGTGATGTTTTTATGAGTCAACATACTTGTCTTACAAATTTTTGCTTTAATATTACTTAGAGTGATCTTGTACTGTCTTAAATCAGCTTTAGGAGTTTTTCTTTTATGCTAGCCCATAATTATATGAGAAAATGTCTACTAAAAGACAATTACTGAACTTGTTTCTCTTCTTGAGCTAAAATGTTGGTTAAAATATTCTTTGGAAGATGGTGTTTCATTTTTCTTGTGTTGTACAGAACATTTTATCTGGCTCTGCCTGCTATTGAAATTGGATACATTTTGAAGCCTAAGGCTAGCAATCACTCACTCATAAATATGTTGTTATAAAAAGTACCATATTGGACTGTTAGCGTAATGCAATTTTTTTTTTCTTGCAATGTAGGTTGTTCTCGAGTCTCAGCATTATCACAGAGCTTACTCACCCAGCAAACATGAGATTCATGCAGTTCAGAGCCAAAGACTGTTATTCTCTTGCTCTTTCAAAACTGGAAAAGGTAAGACTCACATTAAGAAAAGTTGATTTAACCATTTTTGTTCAAATAACTCTGGAAATATCTACACGTAGAAAGAAATTCAGTAGGTAGGAAAACTAAAGACATATTTCATTTCTTATTTGGGGGCTAAAATCCTAATTTATAATTTTTTAAAACAATGGATTCATAAATTTTAGCCATTTATATTAAAGTGAATATAGTAGAGATAATTTAGTCTATCTTTTAGAAGTTTCTAATATAATTTATCAAAGTATTAAGTTTAGGGCTGGGGATGTAGCTCAGTGGTACAGTGCCTGTCTGGCAAGGGCAAGCCCTGAATTCGATTCCCAGTACCAAAAAAGAAAATAGTATAAAAAAGATTTTTAAAAAGCCCCTTAAAATAATTAAGTTCAACAGAAATGTGTACTTACAATGTCAGTTTTATTGGTAATATGACCAGTGATTTGCTATATCATGAGAACTATATATATATATGGATTTCAGTTTCCAAAAATGTTTACTGCCTTAGAAAAGTATTTATTATGCAGAAATGTTTATTATCTGTTGAAAGCTGGTTTAGAAAATGTCACCCTTGAAGTCTGAGACAAAATCAAATTTATTCCTTACCTAGGTAAGGGGTTCTGCCACCTCCAGAAATCTTTGGCAGTACTTGAGATGGAGAACAACATCAAAATGCATTGAGAATTGGAGAGTAGATTTCACAGGGGTATTTCAAAGCAGGGGTTTAATCGGTGTGGGTAGGAGATAACATTGATCCTGATGAAGACAGTGCAGTCTGTATCAGGTGTGAAAGATTTGGTTTCCATCCTCAGTGTCTAGGCCGAGTATGAGGTAGATAGTTTTTGTATTCAGCTTTTACATGGTACTAGTATGCAGGGAGAAGTAGATGTAAAGAAAAGATTTATACATGTAAAAATGTGTTATATCTATGCTGTCTTTTTTGTCTGTAACAATATAACAGATAGAGAAAATGATATTCATATTTTTATTAGTTCCTGGATTTCACTTAATTTAATTTTTGACTACCTATTATTACTACACAAAAGGCTCAGTCTGCTCATTACATGGTAAAAGCCATTAGTCCAGAGACGAGAGGGTGGTAGAGAAAGGACTTTATTACAATGAGCTAGCTGATCTGAAGACTGCAGACTATCATCCCAAAGGGAAGTCTTCCCAGGAGTCTGATTTATGATGGTTTATATGAGATAGATGATTCAGATTGCTATGCACCTTCTCACAGGAAGAGTCAACATCGATTAGAAGTGTATCACTGTGGCCAGAGGATACACTTGGAATCATAATTGCCTAGCCATATCTACATGTAGTTTCTGACATCTTACACCAGGCCAGTCCAGAAGGAAACCCAACATGAAAACTTTTGGCTGATCACTAATCTCACGCTAATGAAACATAGGTCACCTGGTTATTGACAAAGACAGAGACAATGCGGAGTTAAATAGAAAGTTGATCATGAGATCTGGTCTCAGTGCTTGGCTACAGTATCATTTCAGATGCTGTCCTAATGCCTAGCAAGTGTACAGTGTGAATAAGGCTGTTTTTATACTCCTTTCTATTGATTCTCATTTCCAAAGCTGGTCACGCACACTGTGTTACTTCAGTTTTAACACATTCTTTTATGAGCTTAAAGAAATCATTGTTATGCCCCTGCTTCCTGACCTGAAAACTGAGTTTGAGACAGATTGAATAATTTTTTCAAGATTATGGCTATCAAGTCAGTGCAGTATGGGATACTTAAGGTCAATAGTATTCAACACAGTAAACTTCAGGGGCTGGGGATTTAGCTCAGCAGCAAAGTGCCTGCCTGGCAAGCGCAAGGTCGTGAGTTCAGTTCCCGGTACCGGAGAAAAACAAAAAAAAAAAAACAACAACCAATCACAGTAAACTTCTATTATGTTATATCATTTTAACAACATAGAAGGGCTAGAAAGCCAGGCTAGATTGGCATAGCTTGTACAGGTTAACACAATACTTAGGAAGCTAGTGGCATGGGTGCTGATATGTTGTAGTTGGACATCCACGACAGATGAGGTGGGGTTATTTAGTAATGAAGACCCCAGGCTTTGGAATCAGATAGGTACAATTTGTCACTACTTTTGAGGAATGGAGCTTGGATAAGTTATTTGTAGGCTTATAACCTTGAGATTCTTACCTTGATAATAGTGGTAGGGGTTTAATAATAATGTCATGGTAAATGTCATCCTGTATAATCTACAGAATTTTGGTATATATGCTGCTGAAGTGAGCACATATACACTATACAACATAGGCCAGTATTTGACATACACTTACTACTCAAAGAAATGATAAGAAAAGCATAAATTATGTTTACTGATACTGTCACTAATATGATATTCTATGGACTCAATTTTATACCAGGTCATTTGTTGCATAGCAAGGTCATAATTGTGAAAGATATTTTCAGTAATTGTGGGTGCATAATTGTGTGTTTATCATATTAGGAGAAAAGAACAAACTGAAGCTTGGATCTTTGTTGGTAAATTAATTGAAAATGAAAACTATTGCTAAATTAGAGATCCTCCCTACAAATGAGAAAACTGGCTTTATTTGAATAAGTACTAAACAGTATCATCTCAGGTAACATTAACTGTATTGCAAAGACAGGATAAATGACATACTAATAATCAATTACAGGCATGTTTCATATATGTCATATATGCCAATCAATTATATACATCTTTCTATCCAAAAACTTTTATATCTTTGTAACAAACAAGAAGGTATGATATTGAGCAAGGGCTCTCTGTCTGACACACAGAAAAACAAACAGTAGCACAAACTTCTGGTGAAAGACATTTCTTGTAGGGTTGACCAGCAAGGAGGACAGGAGCAGGAATTTCAGCTCTGCCTCTGTAATCAGCTGGGGGGATTTATAGGAAGGGGAAGGGGAGAAGCTTTTGTTGATTTGAAGGCAAGAAGAAGGAGTGGTAGGGTTCTTTGGAACTGAGCTGGTTTAGAGGAGTTCCTTATTTCTTTATGAGTAATACATTCCTCTTCCAGAGTGGAGTTATGTTCACTGTGGGAGATTTTTAAGCTTGTAATGTCAAATGATTGACTTGAAAAGCTGGTTATTTTTGTGCGTGTGTATTCTTGAAAAGGCTGTTCCAAACCATTCTTCAGTGGATTCTGGAGGCTTTTCCTAAAAGATAACTTGAAGGCTTTGCTATTAAGGAATTTATGTCTGCATCTGTTCAGATGTTACCTGATTTCAGGTACAGTTTAAAGTCAGGCATGTAGGCTAAACTTCTAAAGGGAAAGAGATGTACATCATTATATTTCTTGATGTTCACTTTTCAAAAAGTTAAACAGGTCAAAGGATCCAAAGAAAGACAGACCTAGAATCAAAAAGTGACTAGTGTCTTTTTCAGATTTGCGCCAACATCAGAGAGACAGAGCAAGGATAAAAGGGAGGGGTGGGAGCAGAGCACAGTCACACATGCCTACAATCCCAGCACACTGGGCATCTGAAGCAGGAACTGTTGACGTCTATAAGCAAGCCCTTTTAACATCTTGGAGGCTCTTAATCTCTGCAGCAAATAGCAGTCTACATATATCAATAGCAAACAAATGGAAATTTTACGGGCTGGGGCTGGGGCTGGGAGCAGTACAAAACACTTCTATTCATGTGCTGTTGCTTAGCTGAAGTGCATAGCTGTACCTAACATTAGGGAGTCTGGGAAATGTAATACCTATATGCCCATAAAGCATTAAGCAACAGATAAATGAGACACAATTCTCTGTACATACATCACTGTTATTTTCTTGAAATTTGAACAATTTATCAAAACAAATCCTGAACATCATAATGTAGCTTGTATGTTCCTTCTCATCTGACCTTTCCTTCACTGTTCTCTCCCTTTTTGCTGAATTGTCTTTTACCTTATTTTTGTCCTGCGGATTCCTATCATCACTGCAACTTTGTCAGTGATGAGTCCTGTGCTTGCAGGTTGTTTGAAGGTTCTTGACATTCCTCCTGACAAAGTAGGCTCAGCAAGCATCGCAAGGTAGAGATGACAGTGATGACGGGAAATAAACGGAAGAGAAAGACGGCAATAGAAAGAAAAATAATTGTCTAATTTCCCTTGAAAGGCTTATTTGCTTTCTCCTTTTCACTCTTATTTTTATGTTTCACAAAAAGTATTTTCTTCATGCATATCTGTACACAAATAGATCTGAACTCTCACCATCCCCAAGTGATGATCATAATTATGCTTTATGATCATGATAACTAGACATTGATATAAGAAGCAAAGTAATAAAAATATGAGATGAATAGTGCAGTATAATAAACAAAATACATTTGATCTTTGTGCCTTGTATCTGCTTTTGAGCTTCAACATCCCTTGGAATTTCTTATGTAATGGGAGTGATTTTCATCATTCATACCATTCAATTAGATTTCTGCTCAGTGACTCAAGAAGTTCCCTTAGATAAGCTTTTCAAGAAGGGGGAGCTGCTCAGAAGTAAAAATACATCACATGATTAGAGAGTGGAAACTTTCACCCTCGCCCTGCATTTCCAGGGAAGGAAGTGGGGCTGATGATTGAGTTCAGTTGCTTTGCTGATGATTATTATCCCTATGTAATGAAGCCTCATTTAAAAACTCTACTTTAAAGACTGCCTGGTGTGGTGGCATGTGCCTGTAATCTCAGCATAGAGAGGTTGAAGGAGAAGGATCACCACAATTCTGACACCAGCCTGGGCTACACAGTAAGTTCACAGCCAGCCTGGACTTCATAGAAACGATCTGTCACAAACAGATGAACAAACAAATAAAGCTAGGCTAGAGAGTTTTCTGGCTGAACATATTGAAACTTCTGTTCTTGGGATGAGAGAGGGTAAGTGTCTAGACATCTTCTAGGCTCCTTTTCATTTGCTGTTTCTTCATATTTTTTTTTTAAATGGGCAATATAGTGCCTTCATGCAATCATGTGAGTTGTTTAGAAAACTATTAAAGGTGAGGGGGTTAGGGAAACCTCAGATTTGTAGCTGAATGCCAGAAGTACTGTTGGCCTAGAAACCCTGGAGATTTCTGCTGGTGTTTGAAGTGCAGACAGTTTTGTGAGACTGAGCCCCTTAACCTGTAAGGACTGTGCCAAAGCCGGGTAGCAGGTGTCAGACTAGATTGAATTGTAGCATGTCCAGTTGCTACCAGAAAAACTGGTATCAGAATGAAAATAATCATGTCTTACAGATCATGTACAACTTTTACAGTACTGGTAGGAAAACAAGATGATTAATGTTTTACCAGTGATTAGAGATATTTAGGAGAAACAAGGGAGATATAAACTAAGAATTTTAAAGGTATTTCTTCAAAATATTTATGGTGGAGTCAGGCATAGTGGCACATGTACGTAATCCCTGCACTTCCAGAGTTTAAGGCAATAAGAACCTGATTTTGAGCTCAACCTAAGCAACTTAGCAGGACCTTATTTCAAAATAAAAAATAAGTAAATAAACAAAGGACTAAGGATTTTAGTGAAAGCCATGGGTTCAGTCTCCAGTACAGGAAAAAAAATTACTATGTAAAAAACTAAAAGGCAAAATTTTACATATTCTCCATTTAAATTCAACTAAATATTTACTGAGCATATACTCTCAGGTAAATACTAGGAGTTACAAAATTGAATAAAAGTAACTTTTGAATGTATTAAAATGACTATCATTTAGACAAGATCTTTAAATCAATGAGTTGCCTTTTTTATTCTCCCTGCACATTAATAATATTTCTTTCATTATTTGATTCTGTGTTAATAGTCTGCAAGGCGATGCCCATTTTATCCTTCAGAGTTAGAGAAGACTGTGTAGATTCCAGGTGTGTGCCTCTTTGCCTGCCTTAAAACCCATTTTCTACACTGATATCCTCTTTCAAAAAGGTGGACTCTCTCCTTTAATTCCTGCTCAAGAGTGTTTTTGTCCTCTTTTTGTTCCCAAAATTTCCTCAGTGGAGACTGCCAACTTTTTCTACAGAAATTTTGGGTGCTTTTAATTCGTTATCTGTAAAAGGTGAAGTTTTTGCATTTTACAAGTTGTTTTGGTTTTCAGGCCTTCTCTCATCATGGGTATTATTATTGATTTAATCATTTTATTTATTTCAAAAGTTGTGAATGTGTTTTATGAATACACTTTTGCAGTGTATTAGGCACTTCAATTTTCCTTATTTGTATGTTAAAATAAATATGTACAGTAAATTTTAAAGTTTTGTAAGAACACAAGGAAGAGCACTACCCAAAATTCCTCTGTATTCTAGCTACAGAATACAAATGTTTTATAACTTGTAAAGAGGAACAAAACTAGTAAGATCATGAATGTGGAATGATGTGCCTTGTCTTCCTCTTTAAATGCAAATCGATTTTAAGGCTCAACTCTGATTTCATTCCACTGGGGCTCTCTCCTTATGCACTGTAGATCACCACGAAACTTTTTCACATCACGTGGTCCTGAAATGTTGGGTTTCAACTTGGCCTCCTCAGTGAGACCAAAAATTGCTGCAGAGGCAGAAGTTTTTGTTAATTGTCACTGCATTCTAAAAATCTGGTTAGGTGCCTGACTGAAAAATATGGCAAATATCTAAATTTTTAAAATTATCACAGCAAAAGTCACATTGTCATTAATCCCCCCTTAAAATACCCTCGATCCCTTCAATTGTCAGGCATCAGTCTTGGCACTTTCTGAAAGAGTTCTAGAAGTCCTCTTCCATATCTTTAGTAGCCCTGTGATGGCTGCCTTAATGGCCTAAATCAATTCAGAATATTTACATGTCATGGTAATTTTGATTTGGGGAAGAGTTGGAAGTTAAATGGTGTCAGATTCTGTGAATAAGGTATATGAGGACACACCTTCATGTTGGACAAGCCTTCCTTTTGTTGGGAGCATCATTCACTGTATTTTTTTTTTTTAAATCACACCTTGTAAAGACATTCATGAAAAGAGAACTTTCAGAATTCCTTCAGGAAGTGGCAAGAAGATGGAATAAGTACTTTTGAAGTGCATGTGTATCTGTAGGGCAGGTATTTTGAGGGGATTTTATGGTAAAGTGTCTTATTTTAATAAATTTTTAAAAATTTAGACATTCACTCTGTATTGAACTGAACCCTTGTAATAATTAATAAATGTTTCTTCATTTTACTGTTTAGAATTTTTTCTTAATCTAGGCAATATTCTACAGTTTATTAGAAGTATTCTACTTTTTCTTTCATTTAACATGCACTTAAAGACATATTTATTTATTTACTATGTCATGCAAGTTACTCTTAAATAATTTATAAGTGAGTAGATCCTTCACTCATTTTATTTGTATTCCAAACTCAGAAACCTTTCAGTATTGGCAGGTCATATAAATTTGGAAAGTAAATTACATGTAAGAAAGAATAAATCTAAAAGTAAACAGATGCTTTCAACTCTGCCAGTTGTTGACATGACCTGTGACGTTCCAAAATGAATACAAGTCAGAAAGTTAGATTTTTATATGGTGTTACAAAGTCAGCAAACTCTAAATAAATTTATATGGACCAAGTGAAACAGCTCTGTAGTTCAGATTTGGACTAATCACTGCCAATTTATAACTTCTAGTCATATATTGTCTTCTTGCAACACAGCAATAGAAGTAAATCAAACTAAATGGTTCATACTAAGTTTTTGTCATTTGTAATTCTTATTTTTCTATATGTATAATCTGTACTGATAAAGTACCAAGGGGAAAACTAGGCCATCTTTTTCTGTATCAAGTATTTTTCAGGCTCAGTGGCACAGCACCTGCTTGGCAAGTGCAAGGTTGTGAGTTCGATTCCTGGTACCGGAAAACAAACAAACAAACAAAACAAAGTATTTTTCAGAAGACTGTGGTTATGAAATGTTTCTTACTAGGATGGGAGCAGGTGCTTGACATTAACTTTTTAGTATAACTTTAAAGCTAGTGCACCTTGAAAAAAATTGTTACAAACATCTTCAATGGACCTTTTGTTTAATTGTAAGAGAAGTAAATAATTAAAAGGTAGTAAATCATAAATGCATCATTACTGGCACAAGCAGAACAGCATCATATGTCTTCAGATGGTGGGAAGCATCATATATATTTTGGAGAAAGAGAAGAACTTGCAGCATGGGTATTGAAAACAGTGGATTCTACAGGATGAGAGTGTTATCCATACTGAGTTGGAATAAAACACATGAGGAAGGAGTTTTCTGGAATTAGCCGAACAGCCACCCTACTTCATCACCTGTTGATGTTGGAAAGTTCCAAGAAGTCATCTTAGAAAGAAGCACAGGAGCTTTGCCTTTGGAGCACCCTGAATGCAGAGGCTTTGAAATTTCCTACTCAGGGAACAGGGAACTGCAACAGGTTTCACTGAGGACATGGAGGGCGTAACATAGTCAGACTTGTACTTTCGTTAAATTGATGTAGCATTTCTGTGTTTGTCTGAAGGGGGATATTACAGTGGAAGAAAAAAACAGAATTAATCATATCTTTCACTAAATCAGCCACGAGCAAATAAAGGCCTCATCTAGTCCTACCAAAGTGATTGTATTGATAAAAACTAGAGCCAGAGTTCTGAGAATACTGATAGCAGAGAGACAGATGACACACATTTACTTATTTTTAAGTATATTAAAGTTGCAAAACAAAAATAAAGTTGCCGCATGTTAGATATGTACTGATCTGTAAATGAAGCTCAGAAAATATATATCTATGTGAAATAGATATATATTCCCCACATACATTCAGAAATATACTTAAAAGATGTGCTTACTGGTGTGTACTTATAAAGTATGTATGTTTAAAAGACAAGACATGAGGGACAATGTACCTACAGAATCTGTCTTGAAGTTTATAAAGGAGACTCTAGGATGAACACAAGAGAAAAATGAGTAAGGATTTCCAGAGTTGGCGGGAAGCAGAGACGGAATGATGTTGAGGAAAGAAATCCCTACAGTTAGAAATATTTTTTCAAACACTGTAAGAAAGTTCATGAAGGGTGAATGCTGAGAAGTTACCAGGTTTGGTGGTTACTTTGTGATTGGGTGCACAGGGAAAAATGAAAGAATGTAAAAGAATTATAATTAAGAGCATAGGGGATCAAAACCACTAATTTGTGCCAATAAAATTCTCAGTTCTTTCACCTCCTACACTGCTCTGTTAAATGCAGTAATGTTATTATCTCATTCCATATGGTATTGGATGGACACAGAATAGAGGAAACAAAATTACTGCCAGAAACAAGTCTCTTCTTCTGAGAAGGCATATGTTCAGGACAGCAAACATAACAGAAAGATAGGTAAGAACAAGTGCATCAAAGTGCCTGGAATCTTTACATAATGAATTAAATACTTCAATTTTTTAGGTATTTTAGATAGACAATTGTAAAGAAAACAGAAATCACTAATGAAACCTCAATTGAACACAGGATGATATTAGGGAGGAAATATATTTTTATAAAGAGATGATTATTTTTGCATTAGAAGCAAAAATAGAAATATCTAATTTATATGGGAACCACAGCAATCCAAAGAAATACTAAAGAAAAGAAACTGTGTAACAGGAATATTAGCATTCTTCATAGCTCTAAACCTCCACTGAATAAAGTGAGACAGATGAAATACTGGATGAGTCTCAGTGTCTTTATTTCTTGCCTCTCAATTATGAATTTTAAAAATTTTAAACTATTCAATAAATTAATTTGTACAAAAAGATTTCACTGAACATCTGTGTATCAGGCACTGTATTTGGTGCTGCTGTAAGAGAAAGCAAAGCATAGTCTCACCTGAAATAATTTGTCGTCTAGCTGAATAATACAAAAAGTTTTTAAATGAATAAGAAACTATACATTTTAAAAGCACAAATACAGTAATAAGAGTTTATTTTCAGGGATATTTGGGGAAGCCCTCCTTCAAGGTGATAAAGAAAGGCCTCCTTGGGAAGGTAATGAGTTATGATGAACATCAGGGTAGTCCCATAAAAGCTTGGAGGTACTACAGGATGACGAAAAGCAACATAAATCCTTAAAATGATTCAGGAATTAAGGGTGATAAAAATAGTTATTTATTAAGTACTTGCTATATATAATACTTTTTGATATTTTAACTTATTTATTGCAGTCACATGAGGAAGTAGATGACAATAGGATTACATTTTACAGTTGGAAACACTAAAAGACAGGGCATTTAAGTAGCTCATTTAATGTCATACAACCAGTAAGAATCAACACTTGAGTCAGACCTGTGTATGAGTTTCCAGAACCCAATCTCCAAACTGTTGTATGTTGAATTCACAGTTTTAACAGGTGGACATTTCCAGACATTGAAGCTCAAATCCAAAACTTAACTTTCTTTGGAAGAGTAGATGTGCTATATAATCTCTTACTGAAGTAGCTTGTGAAAGTAAGTAGCTAATAAAAATCGTTTTAGGTATTGAGTTTTTTAAAATTAAAGTTACAGTTCAAATCACTGAATTTAGGAAATGTATCTCGGTAAAAAATGGTCAGGAGGGATAACCTGAGGTTAAAAAAATCACTATGGACCCAAGACTATACACTGTGACTACTGAGTTTGTCCTATGTAGTTTCAAGCTTATTTGCTAGGACATTCATAATAGAAGATATTTCATGAAGAAATGTTGCTTTTTCACAGAAGCCATGCTCTTGTATTCTTCTAGCATGTCCAGAAAAGGCTGACTGTAGGGTAGACCAAGCTGAGTTTAGGTTTCGGGAACAAAAAAATATCATCAAGGTGGTAGCAAGATTAATTGAGAGCGTAAAATTGGATGCTTTAGAGTGATGAAGACTTCATATTGGAAAATTAATAGTAGATTTAAGACTGAAAAAATACTGAAGCAGTAGCATGGAGCTGAGAGAAAAAGAGAACTGTATAGATTAGTGATGGAATTTGGAAATTTGATGGGTGGATTGGAGAGGGAGTCACAGATGCTTTGATTGAGTAGTCACTCACTTTTCACCTGATTTACTACTTAGGAGATAATTCAGTTTAATGGAAAATTTACTCCAGTAAAACTTAAGTTTGGAGATTGATATTCAGGTTGATACTCACAATTAGGGTTTGAAAAAAGCGTGAAGGCTATCATATGGATTTAGAAGTCTTAGCTGAAATATTTAAAGCAAAAAGAAGTAACTAGATGTTCACAGAGTGAAACAACAGAAAGAAAGTCTCTGTGGTAATCACATTCTAATTACTAAACTGTAGCTTTTCTTACTGTTTATCTTACTTCAGTTTTGAATCTGTTCTCTGATGTTAACTGAAATGCACTCTGTTCTCAGATCCTCTGGGTCCGGGTCTGTGCCGGCCTTTGCATACCTCCCATCTGAACTTCTCGCGCACATGTAGTCACCATTGGCATTGTCTCCTGTTACTACAAATCATTGCTACTCTCTGGGTCCAAATATGAACAAATACATGACCTATTTAGTTTTAGTGCAACTAAATTTGACATTAAGGAAAAGAAGAAAATTGATAAAAATAAAGAGTGACGCAAAAATTCAAACATATAAAGAGATAATTTTCCATAATCCTAGCTAGCTAGAAGATAAAAATAATGAAGAGGGAACACGATTCTTGGCCCAGAAGATTTCAGTACAGTTAACAGAGGTCACTCACCAAACTCGCTGGAGGGAAAAAAGAAAAAGACTTATGAGCCTTATACAGTGCCCCAGCAGTTTTGCTGCTTTTTTCCTTATATAAAAATCTGTGTGGCTTAAGAAATGGAGGATTAAATCTAAGATGATGAAAAAACAGAGACAACTGGGTATTGACAAGCCTGGACTGGTCTTTTGGAACTGCCATGACAAATTACCAGAGGCTGGTTGCCTTATAATGTGTGTTTATTTCTCACAGTTCTGAAGGCTGAGAAGCCCAAGATCAAGGTTTGGCTCATTGCATGTATGGTGAGGATTCACTCCGGTTCAGAGCAACACCTGATGGAAGGGTCAGGTGTCCATGGGCTCTGCTTTCATGGCCTCACTGACTCTGCTTCCCAGATAGCCCACTTTCTAGACTCACCACCCTGACAGTCAGGATGCAAGCATAGGGATTTTGGAGTAACACAAATGTACAAGACCATGTCAGCCTCCTACTGCCTGTTTTCTTGTCCTCACATGTGAGAATGTTTAAAGCAGATCTCCCATGTGTTATAAAACATTATCTGACTTTAGTTGTTGTTTATATTTCATTAAATTACTTTTAGTGTGTGTTTCTTTCACTATATCATCTCTTTTATGAAGAATAAAAGCTGTTTAATGTACAAAACTACTCGGTGTTTCAGTTAAGAAAAGTTATTTGTGGAAGTCAGAAGGATATTTAAAAATACAATTTTAAGTGAAGAAATGACATACGTATACCTCATGATATAATGAAAATATCTTTTTCGTATATGTTAAGCAAATTTGTTTAGGTAAAAATGCATAAAATAGAGACTGCTCACAAGTCTTTCTACCTCAAATTTCTAACAGAAAGAGCGAGAGAGAGGTTCCAATTTAGCCTTCATGTTTCGACTGCCTTTTGCTGCTGGGAGAGTGTTTAGCATCAGCATGCTGGACACGCTTCTGTACCAGGTAGGCAGCACTTGTTTTCTCTTCAAAGTGGTTATTCTGTACTTCATTTATATGTATTTACTAAGTAAGAAATAGTAACATTTGAGCTGTTGAATTGATGCTGGAAGTAGTTCAATATGTCATGTTTTTAATAACAAAAACGTTCCTATGAAGTAGTCTGAAAACATGTTATTTAAAAATGACTTATAGATATTATTTTAGGCTTCTGTGGTCTCAGCACCCTATGATGGTTATTATGACATTGTAGTACATTTTTCATGTTATTCTAACAATTTCCTGTTTTTTTAAAACATATAAGAAAAAATAACTAGGTTAAAAACAACAAAAAATTTCCTCCTAGTATATAATTTGTTTAGATTTGAAATAAGTTACCAAATTGATGTGAATAAACTAATAAAATTGGGTATTTTGACATCCTATAATTATGCTTAATTTAGTAAAATACATAAAAAAATTTACAATAACATTGAACTATTAAGTTTTTTCCTAAGTGCCAAGTTAACGTTACCCTTTTATCATAACTAAAAGATGCTCTTTCACACAAACATAATCTTTTATTTATTTCTGCCCAAAACTGAAGTAGTAATATTTCATACTCTGATTAAAGTAATCAATCTCTAAATATTTCCATTAAATAAAAGGTATTCAGATAGATTTAAATACTTTTATAGCAGTGATCTCAAATTAAGCACGTAAACATTTTTATGGCTTCTACTCTTTTTCATTATATATTTATACTCTTCTACAATTGCTTGACTGAATAAACTAATCCAAAGATAGTTCAAGCTTTTCTGTGGGCTTCTGGGCTAATTTGCCAATGAGTGAACCTCTAGCAATGTCAGGAACCATCTGCTTATGCCAGATGAGCACCAGAGAAAACACAACAAAGGAGAATAAATACTCCCATTTTCCCTAAAGTTTGCAGGCACTTTAGGAGTACTCCAGGAGGCAAAACTCCCACTCCACACATCATTACCACACATGCGTGCTTCAAGTATTTTAAAGTCAGAGTAATGTTTTGTAGAATTGGAAAGCTTTATATCCTCATCATTTTCCTCATAGATCATGTAATAAATAGAGATATAGGAATTTAGTTACTTTGTAAGCTTCTACATATACAGTAAATTAGAATTATGGCTTTTAAAGCTTTTGAATAATAAGAGTAAACATTGCTTTATTCCAATGTAATACATACCTGCATGTTTGTATGTGCAAATATATAACTGAACTGCTGATAATTTTCCATATGAACTGCTGATAATTTTCCATAGTATTTTAAATTTTTGAAGTGTATTCAGTTTCATTTAAATATTTGCTGGCTATAACCTATAACTTCATTGTGTGACTTGTTTAAGACATTTAAATAGAGAATTAAACAGTAAAATCTAAAAAATAATTTCTGTTCAGGTGTTATTTGAGATATTATTAATGATTCTTGTATGCTTGTGATTGTAAGTCACACTTTCAGTAATTTCATACTGTTGAAATTGCCTGTGTCTATTATAAAGACTGCTACAGTTTTTGACTTTTCCAGTAGGCAAGATAGTCTTCCATACCAGGGTAACATGATGATTTAAAATTAAAAGACTCCATGGGGCTGGGGATGTGGCTCAGTGGAAGAACTCTTGCCTTGCATGCACAAGGTCCTGGGTTCGATCCCCAGCACCACATACATTAAAAAAAGCCAATAATAGTAATAAATAAATTAAAAAAAATAAAATTAAATTAAAAGACTCCATTTTAGTATACAGTGGTTTGGAGAAAGTGTATGGAATGATTAATGATACAAATAGTTTAGATGTTTACTAGCATAGAATTTATGTATGCATATTTGTATGTATGCATATATGCATGTATGTATATATTTTGGTATCAGAAATTGAACTCAGCACCTTGTGCTTTCCAGGCAGGCACTGTGCTGCTGAGCCATATCCTTGACCCTACTAGCATAGCATTTAATTGTAAGAAAAAATTTCTTTAAACTTTAATTATTTTCTGATTCTCATTTCAATTTGTAGTTTTTTGTTATTAAAACATCTGAAGTATTTTATCATGATTAAAGTACATATAAAATTTAAGCATACTGAGATATTTCTAAGTAACCATTATTTCCTAGATTTTCTTAAAAACTGCTTCACTACACATGTTTGATAGTTGACAAGACAGATTTTTTATTGCCCTTCTTATAGCAGCTTAATCATGTGTTTTTAGCAGTAATCTTTGAAAGTACTTACATGTTCACATTCATAACTATTCTGTATGTTTCATACATATGACATATCCATATTTTGCTTATACTGCAGTCATTTGTGAAGGATTATATGATTTCTATCACCAGACTTCTGTTGGGACTGGATACAATACCAGGATCGGGGTTTCTCTGTTCTGTAAGTTAATAATCTCTGAGTAGAAGATTGGTCTTATATAAAGTTCTGAAAATTTATCTACCGTGTGCTTTGGCTGATAATTCTATAATCGCATACTACTTTTTCCAGTATTTGTCTAAGTAATTACATCTGAAGTTTTGCAATTGATTAACATTTTATCAAGAGAAATATACTATTTTATTCACTAATCATAGCAAATAACTATTTTGTACAAAATTCAGAACAAGTGTTCTTTTATCTAGCTAGCAATTTGAGACTGATAGGTTTAGACTTAGGGTGACATACTGTCCAGGTAAACATTGCTTGTAGAGTTTAACCCATTTGACTTTTGTTTGTTGGTGTGTCCCTTTAACTCCGGGGCTCAATATCCTTGCTGACTCAGCTTCCCAAGTTACTGGCACTACAGGCATGTGCCATCACACCCAGTTTAACCCCTTTCCTTTATATGAGTGTAAACTATGTCCAGGTGCATTGAATGATTTGCTAACAGTTATACAAATAACAATGAACTCAAGTTGCCTGTGTTCATTTTACTATACATCTCCTCCAATATGAGTGTTATTAGAAAATTAGGTGGGACACTATTTTTGTATTGGAGTGTCTTTTGTGGCCTTTATTGCTTAGCAAACTGTCTGCCCACTAAATTCCAGTAGCAGCCTCCAGGTATTACATTTATAAATCTCACCATATGCTTTACAATACCTTCCAGTTAATTACTATTACCCCATTGCCTACTGATTTGGACTAATATACTTTCATATTACCCAAAATTGAATATTTAAATGTCTTAAGTTTTGGTGAGCTCCCAGTATAATTTGAGGCAAAATATAATAATATATGGATAAGTACTTAGTCTTGAAATTTCAAAATATTAATAAATTCTGCCTTTGACAAGTAAAAAATAACCATTGCTTTTATTTCTTAAATGTTTACAATGCAAATAATCCTTATGTATTACAGATGAAAATCACTGAGGATGACTTGTGGATCAGAACTTATGCCAGACTTTATCAGAAATTGTGTTCTTCCACAGGAGATGTTCCCATTGGAATCTACAGGACTGAATCTCAGAAACTTACTACATCTGAGGTGTGGAAATATTGAAGTATTCATGTTTTGGGATTTACTCTGCTAAACTTGGAAACTGATTTTTGCAAAATGCCATAGAAAGTGAAAATAGTGCTATCCAAATACACAGTGTTAATTTTCAAAACCTGAAAGCCTCTCAACTGTCAGTTAAACTATATCAGAATTTCACAAATTATTATTGATTCAGGGGCCACAACAGAGTCAGTGGACACTGGTCTCTGGAAGCTTTTTATAGATTAAGTCTTAGCCACTTTTGGAATATTGCCAACCATCAAATGAATTCTAAATAATCTTGAGGTTCAGCTATATAAGAATAGTTCTCCAAGCAACCTAGACTTCTACATATATATGGGTGGAAGCAAAACAAAGAGGAGTTACTAATAATTAAATTCCTAATTCTCAACCTCTGTATTGACAACAACTCTAAACTGAAAAGAAGACAACAGAGTAGTGCCCAGTCTTCCAGACGAGCTCTTAATAATTTTAATGGCACATTAGAGCCTATGAATACGGAAGAAGAAGTTTTGATAACTGCTCACATCCATGTTTTGATTTGGTCATGCCATGTATTCAGTATAGCTTTTATACCCTTATTATAACATCACCTATGATATTAGGTTCTTTATAAAATAAAAAAAATTTAGATAAACTACCATGTTAACATTTATATTATTTGATATAAATGATGATTTATATTTTTGAGAATTTTTTTCTTAAAATATCACATTTATTATGAATCACAAAGAAATTTTGGTTAATCATTATATTAGTATGGCAAAATCACCTGGACCATGAAGCTCAAGTTAATCGTTCATTTCAGGAATCCGTATAATTATTTCGCCTTCTCATGGTAAAAGTCAACAAATGTATGTATAAAAAAGAGAAGAACTTTATGGGAAGTATAAAGTTAATAGGGTAGATTTTGATTTCCTTGTGAAAGGGTATAGTTTGGCATTTATACAAGAGGGTATCATGGCCAGCGGGGAATAATTTAATTTTCTAAGGAATGTTTTGGCAGTTTCATTGCAGCTTCTGGGATGGTAAGCAGAGCTCTGATGTCATCTCTCTTGCTGAGTTCAAGTTTTGCTTTGTATACGCTCCCTGTGGTTGACACTAAAAGAGCCATCCCATCCGAGAGAGTCAGAAGTGACTCACTACAGAGCCATACCCGATAATTAAATATGTAAGATGGTTTGACAGATATGCCTAAATTTTCAAGAATGTTGGATTCTGACATTATTTGCTTATAGGTTAAGAGAAGACAAGAGCTTTTATAACTAAGCAATTAAACATTATCTTGATCTATTAGGGCTTCTATAATAAAACTATATATACTTAGTGACTTATGAAGAACAGAAATTTAATTCTTATAGTTCTAGGGCCTGGGAAGTATAGGATAAAGGACCCAGGTGATCAAGTGGCTGGTGAGGTCTGCTGATTCTTAAAATGTCATCCTATCACTGACTTGTCACATGACAGAAGAAGCCAGGCAGGGGTCTTTTTATAAAGTGACCTCTTGGCCTAATGGCCCTCCAAAAACCTCATCTGCAGATACCAGTACATTGTGGATTGCACGTATGATATTCTGGGGGGCTGGGGACACAAACTTTCATTTATATTAACTATTTTTTATTTCTTGATGGTGAGCACAAATATTTCCATACAGAATTTTCTTGTATTTTTATGTTTAGTTTTAGTGAATTTGCATATAGTAGATCCTCCCCATGTTCAACTCAATATTCATGTCGGTCATTTAATATTACTAAAAGACCGTGCTGTATCTATAGAAACTATAGACATCAGTAGAAAGATAATTGAATATCTACTTTGTAATCAAATGTATTTAAATTAACATTTTGGTTGCTTGGCCTGTCACTATGAAGATCTCCCAAGTAAAATGTTCATAAATCCCCAAACCTCAAGCTTATTAAAAAAACGCATATGACTGGGAAATTAAAAGGGAACTAAGGCTGGGGATATAGCTCAGCGGCATGAGTGTCTGCCTGGCAAGCACAAGGTCCTAAGTTTGATTCCCAGTACCCAAAATCAATCAGTTAATGAATGAATCAACCAATAAATAAAAGGCAACTAAATTAAATGTAATACTATTTTTCTTGTATTTGATTTAATTTAACAAGCATTATTTAACAGGCATATTCTTAAAATTTTATACCTTAGCTCTTTAAAAAAAATAAGCAACAAATAAAGATGAAAATGTAGGACTAGCAAACATTTTCCAGCAAAATATAAAGATAGGGAAATTAATGCAACTCTATGTTCAGCAGCAACTGACTTCTACTGTTTGGCCTGAATTCTAATTTTGTGTTCCTGGTGAATAAAACAAAAATAACAGTATGTTGATTTATATAGTAACTATATTCTAATATATAAAAGAATATGTGTGTCCTTTAAAATGTATGTCCTTTTTGGTCTCTTATTAAATGATAATTATAAGAGATTTTAGGTATGATGCACAGTATCTACCATCAATTCTAGATCCACAAGATGCAAAAGCAATATTAAAAATTCCTAGGTAGGGCTGGGGATTTAGCTCAGCGGCACAGTGCCTGCCTGGCAAGCGCAATGTCGTGAGTTTGATTCCCGGTACCGGGAAAGAAAAACAAAAACAAAAAATTCCTGGGTAAATACTCTACTTCATACACAAAAGAAAAAGGGAACATCAATTAAATCTTAACCCAGCCATGACACTGAGTTTTGTGTGAAGATAGAAACATTTTATTCTTTCTGATTGTTTAAAAATAAGGTGAGAACTAAATGGAGCCAGTGAAATGATAGATCAGCTCATATATCCTACCATCTTTATTAGATATCACGTGGTTCCAAAACAAGCAAGTTTTGAAATTCAAGTAATGTACCACTACCCCAATGCCAATTTTATCTTATTTGAATTAAAAACAGACACCAGAATTTAGGAGATGGAAACTTCATTCCATAATTAGAATTGGGTTGTCAGACATATTTTTGCTTAGGTATCTATCAGCTCCTCTTCATCCTGCATAGTTCAAAAGCAGTCTATTGTTTTTTTCTTTTTTTAAATATTGAGAGTTTATTCCAACAAGGTAGTGTACAGACTGGGAGACACTGGACACAGTTGACAACTATGGCTACATTACTGAATTCTGGGAGCTAAATGAAAAGATATATTCTGTACATTTTACCCTCTGCAGCAAATTGGCAGAGTCTTCCCTAGAAAATCTGCCAAAGCAAAATAGCAAGGACCTAAAACTAGATGTGGGAGACTATTAAAACCCTCAAACCTCTAATTTTCTAATCCAGTCAGCTTAATATTTAGCCTAATGCATAAAAGCATGTAAGTTCATCGTGTAAAATATTTGGTTTTTGTAATCATTTATTAAAAGATGAGTATAAGAGTTTTTAGAATCTCTCAACCTCTAATTTTCTAATCCCCATGTATCTACAATAAAGTTCTCTCTCACAGTTCCTGATTTATTAGTCCCTTTTCTTAAATATGAAGACAACTGAAACTTTCCTGCTATCTTAGGAAAGCTTCTAATATGAAATACAGACACCAATATAAAGACTCCGGAAGAAAGAAATACTTATAAGAAAGATAACTGCTGGGGAGAAGAAAATCTTAAAATATCCACATCCACATCCACTCCCAGGTATTTTCCCCAAAGAAATTTAACTTTACATTTCAATTAACCAGTATCATTGCTAGTAATAGCTTGAAATTGGAAACAGCCTAATATCCTTCAATTTGTGAGCAGATAGACAAAATGTGATCACACTTATAAAGGAATGCTATTTAGCAACAAAAATAAACTGCTTATATGTGCTGTAACTTGGATGAACCTCAAAAACATTATACCAAAGGAAGGACTCAGGAGAGCACATATTATATGATTTCATTCATAAAAGCAACTATGTAGAGATCAACAGTAAATTGCTGATTGTGTAAAGCAGAGGGCAGGTGGGGAAATGAATATTAAAAGTGAATGGCTACATGGAAATTATCTAGATGAACAGAGTAATCTCACATTGATTTACAGTAATGATTTGTATAATTTGTGAGGTTGACTAAAATAACCTCAATTTAACACTTGGAATAGGTGAATTATCTAATATTTCAAATATATTTTAGTTGTTATATAATAAGCTATAGTTAATATTATTGGATGTCTTAGAAAGTATAAGGATGAAAAAATAACAGAAAAATGTACTTTAGCAAAACATTAAGAGAAAGAACCTTATATGAAAAAGGTAATAGCAGAAGTGAAATAACCTGTTACATAAAACAGAGAAATTGCAGATTCAGTAGACCAAGAACTCAAAACACAGAAAATAGTAAAAATATTTAACATACTTGGAGGGTCTAAAATCTCATTCATAGCCTTTCCACAAAAAGTCAATGAAACAAAACTGAAGAAACATCACTGTAATAATTCCAGAATACCTTCAGAGTAGTTTCTGTCTTTGATATGCTCTTGTCAATGGGACAGGGTAACTGATGGATTCCACACCCATAAGTTCAAGGAGAAGAGATTTATTTTGGTTCAGAGTTACTGGAGATTTCAGTCCATGGTCAGCTGGCTCCAAGGGAAGACAGCACAGCAGAGGGAAAGCTGCTCAGGTTCTGGTGGAAGAGAAGAAGAAAAAGTGAAGGGAAGAGCTGGGAAGGGGGATTAAACCCCCCTCCTTGCTCTGCTCCCAAAGATTATAAACTCTATAATCCAGTCACTTCCCACAGCTATCTCTCTCATCTAATGAGGCTGTGGGAAGGACATGTCGATATCAGCCATAACTGCTTACAAATGGGAGCACTACCAACCTGTAACAGTGTCTATAACAGTGAAGTAAAATAGACTCAAATAGAGGCATAGCGCCATTAAATTTCAGAACAGTGAAGGAATGGAGAAGATCCTTAACGCTTCCAGAAAAATGAGGTTAGAGACTGTGGAGACAGGTCATATTCAAGGTTAGCCTCTGGGCTTTTCAACAGCAATATTACTATAAGAAAAAGAAAATAGGGGAATAACCTCCAGATTCAAAAGGAGGAGTTTTAGGCAAGATTCCATGCTTAGCCTAAGCTATCAAAGGTATTTAAGAGTATAACAAATCATATTTCAATATGAGTAGTCTCCAGAATAGTTGGCAGATAGCAAAATGAAAATTCACCCATGCACAAACAGAATAAAACTGGGGTGCATACAGTGGCTGGAAAATCAGCATGTGGAAAGCAGGCTCCAGAGAGATGTCTTTATGCACAGTCATATACTAGGACACTAGGACTTCCACCACTTTCTGTGCGTTTCCATGTAAAGACTTTTAGAACATTAGATTCTTTTGATTTGAGAAATAAGTACAGGAAGCACAAGGACTCGTGTTCCTCTTAGGAAACAAAAGAGAGCTATAATTTCCTCCACAAATCTTTACTCACAGTTCTGAAATCCAAAAATAAAAAGTGACTAAATTCACTTGATATTAAAACTTAATCTGAGCTGTTATGAGATTGTATTTACATATTCATTTTGTAGAGCACATTTATACTCCTTATTATAGCAATATTAATGTTTTTATTCTAAAATCCCGCCGAGTCCACACTGGGTGTATTATGTACAATATAGCATAAGATGTACCATTATCCTTTTAAAATCAGAAAAATTTCGACTAAATAAACATATGCACCTCTCTGGTTTTTTATAAGAAAAAGCAAATCTTCATTTACTTCCTGTGTTCCAGTATACTGAAAATTTCATTTGTTTGAAGTATGCTATAATCTGTGAAAATTTTACTGGAGAAGGAAAAGAATTCATTTTAAAGTGTATTAAGCTACTAATGGAATATATTATCCTGATTATCACCTTTGTAGTCAGTCAATCCTGGGGCTTTCAAAAATGTACATAGTGAAATAATAACTGATTTTATCATTGCCCCATCATTATCTCTTTACCATAAAAAAGAAAGCAGCATTTTAGATATGTTATTTAAATAACTGCTAACATTTACTAAATCTCATTAATGAAGTTATTTTAATAAGGATTAAGATCAGATAATTTTTAAAATGTTGGCCGCCTATTCTCTGCTGTTATTTTCTCAAACAGTTATTACATATTGGGAGTTCTGGGCTAAATCATTCCAGTTTGTCCCATATCAGAAGTCTGTTATGAACCCTGGCATGGTGGCACATGCCTGTTATCCCAGCACTTGGGAGGCTGAGGCAAGAGGATCATTGTGAGTTTGAGACCAGCCTGGGCTACAAAACTGAGCTCAAGGCCAGCCTGAACTGCATAGCGAGAGCCTGTCTCAAAAAGACAAAGAAAAGCATAAGTTTATTATGGATTTCCTGTATTTTTAGGAATACTTATATTCAGTTTTACTATATATTTTTAGTGGTACTAGATAATGAGTTAGACTTCAGTTACATTCCACCAATGTAATTGAACATTTTATTTATTCCTATTTTAAAAGTAATATATTATTTCCTAGAACTATGGAATGAGATAGCAAGATTTTTACAACACCTAAATATCGTAATGTTGTAAGTTTATTGGAAAAGTCAATTTTTAGATGTTGTAACCATTAAGAAAACTCAGAATATTTCTTTCAACTTAATTACATTTATATGTACATTTATATGTCTTTAAATATGTATATTTATATATATACATTTATATCAGTCTTACTATATCTGAAATTGAAAATACTAGCACAGTTACTGAGTTTAGTATTCACATTTTAAAAAGAAAATGAGTGAAATAAATCATGCTGAAGTAGTTATAGTAGCTTTCTTTTCAAGTTGATTATTTCATGTTTATATGTTAACCCAGTTTGGAGTCTTTTTCAGGTTATCAGTATGTAAAATATAAATTCTTTAGTGAATACAGAGTATTAGTACTAGATATTAATACCAGTAATGAAGATTGAATGTAAATAATTATTTCACATCTTTTATTATGAATGTAGTATTTCCATAAACTATCACATATTTTATTATATTCTACTATCATTA
>NW_004955406.1:33121064-33129469 GCF_000276665.1 Chinchilla lanigera | reverse complement strand
TTGGTTTTTCTCTGGTACCGGGAACCGAACTCACGACCTTGCGCTTGCCAGGCAGGCGCTTTTGCCGCTGAGCTAAATCCCCAGCCCCTATCATTACTTTTTCTATCAAACTTAGAAACAGGATTTTCACAAAACAAAAATGACAAATCTTTGGTAAATGTTGAATCTAATAGGGTTTATCCACTTTTGTTCAAAATCTCAATGATACACACGTTAGGTGGAAAGTGATAGGCAGGTTCATGTTGAATTTTGTCCTTGTTGCTGAGTCTCTTGTATGTATTGTTTAGTCACTGTCTAAATGGTATTCTGTGTGTTTCTTTTTCCCTCGCTTTTGTGTCAGTCTCGAGAAATAGCATCACAAGTAAGTACTTTCTGTTTGTCTCCCTTTCTTCAAATGATGTACTGTCGGAACTAAAACTATTGCCAGCGGATATAACTCAGTGGCACA
Organism: Chinchilla lanigera; assembly: GCF_000276665.1. Lineage (NCBI taxonomy): Eukaryota > Metazoa > Chordata > Mammalia > Rodentia > Chinchillidae > Chinchilla > Chinchilla lanigera. The sequence goes on along the minus strand of NW_004955406.1, from coordinate 33,129,021 downwards.
GTACCTGCCTGGCAAGAGCAAGGCTCTGAGTTCAATTCCCGGGTACCAAAAAAAAAAAAAAGTATTAAAACCATTAAAGGGCTGGGCGGGGTGGCTCATGCCTGTAATCTCAGCACTCGGGAGGCTGAGGCAGGCGGATCACTGCAAATTCGAGGGCAGCTTAGGCTACAAAGTGAGCTCAAGGCCAGCCTGAAGTGTATAGCAAGACCCTGTCTCAAAAAGACAAGAAAGAAAGAAAGAAAGAAAGAAAGAAAGAAAGAAAGAAAGAAAGAAAGAAAGAAAACTATTAAAGGGACAGAGTAATTATGATTGAATTCAATTCATACTTTAAAAAGAAAATTCATGAAATAAATTATGCTGACGTGTTTATGCGGTTTTTTTGAAAGTTACTATATCTTTTAATTCCAAAAATGATTACAAATTAATGTTGTCATTTACCTTCCAATCATGTATGTGTGTCAACCCAGTCCTGACTCTTCCAGGTTATGAGTATATGAAATATATAAATTCTGTAGTAAGTACAGGGTAATGAACGATGAAGGTTTAACATTCAAATCTGCAGTTATTTAATTTATTAAATTCATCATTTGTGTAGATACAATTGTGCTATATAAATAAAATATATTCACCTTTGAAAATTTCAGAGCTAACATAAACTGAATTTAAGAAATAATTGATGCTTCTAAAAATAATTATACCGAAAGATGAATCCATGTTAGCCATTTTTCCTGATACATGCTATGGCAAAGATTAAATTTTAAGGCAGACTCATGTTTTAATATTTTGCACTGAGTTAGTAATGAAAGATATTTCAGGAAATGATTTCTGTTTTTGAAATGGCTTGAAAACTAGTTTTCTTTTGTCTTTAAATGCTTGAGTGTAAATAGATTCTTTACTGACTAGACTACAAAATACACATACTGTATTATGTGTGCTGGTGAGATGTAAAAGCCTATAGACTCCAGGTGATATATTTTAGGGGCTATTTTGTCTAACTTCAGTGTACTAAGAAGAGTCTTAAGACTACTCATGTAGTAAGAGAACTTATATCTACTCTCTGAACAAATTTTAAGTATATAATGCATGTTTATTAACTCTAGTTACTAGGCTGAACATTAGATCTGCAGAACTTATTGATCTTATAAACTGAGGAACATCTTTGACCAATGTTTCCCTTCTCCATCTGTCTTGGTTACTTTTCTCTCCTTGCTGAGACAAACTACTTGACACCCAGAATTAAGGAAGGAAAGGTTTACTTAGTTTCCAGTTTGTGGAATTTCAGTCTGTACTTGGCTGGCTCCAAGGCAGAGTGGCACATGGCAGAAGGCAACATGTCATGGTGGCTGAAGATAGCAAAAGCAGCAAGAGCAAAAGGGAAGGGTGGCAGCAAGCAGCCTCTTTCTTTCCCTTACAAATGCAAACTATCCACCTCAGGGGCAGGTGTAGCACTCACTCTCAGAATCCCAGCATTGAACTATGGATCAATCATAAATCTAGAAGCCTGCCCCATGACTGTATCGTGATTTGTGGGAATATCCAGACACAAACCATAACACCCTCCATCTCTTGACTCCCTCAAAGCACTCCTCTAATCTTTCTCTAGGAGTTCAAATTTTTTCAAGAAGGAAACAACATATCAGGATGATATGCCAAATGAAATAAACCACCCACAGAAAGCAAATATTGCTATTTTTAGAGGAGCAAACTAAGACTTAGACTGGGATCAAAAATGTAGGACCTAGATTTAGAATTGATCACTGCCTAACACCAGACTGTCTTGTTTTTAATCCCTAGACTTCATACCTAGGTTCTGGCTAACCCTCTTCTCTATCGTCAGTTTTTAAGACAGCAAATGCTTTCAGAATTGATCCTTGCACCATAAGTATATGGTTACAAAAGCTGTGCTTATATTATTTTGCTCTTTTTCTACACATTACCTCAGAACACCTACTGATTGCTTCTTCTGATTTCAACAATGTCTTCTATGTTTATGGGTACAAATTTGTGTTTTGAACTCAAGCTCCTCTAAATACTTAACATAAAGTATAGGCTCCTGATCTTTCTTTACAGATCCTATCTTTCTTTCATCTATGAGAAACGCAGACATTTTTTGTGTAACACTAGGCAGCAGATATGCTCATGTAAGTGCCGGGAATATACCAGTAAACAAAACATTTCCTCATTGATATGGAGACTTTATTTCTATTCTTAGATTTAATGACCTCTGAGTGAATTTATATATCAAAATTCTCTTCACTAGAATATCTTGCATAGAGCTACCAGACTGATGATCATTTTCCTTGTTTTATTCACATGATGAAAAATCTTGAGTGTGCATTCAATATGTACTATTTCAGACTTCTTAATGCATGTTAAACTATTCTATGCCCTCGCTATTCCTTATAAATATTTCTTTTCCTATTCTGGGCACAAACCATTTAGCTAGTGAGGCTTTTATTCTGACCGGTGAGCACTGCTTTTGAGACAAGATATATATTTAAATGTGTTTGATCCTCATAAACCTAAGCATATATACTTGCCAAACCTGTGGGTTTAAATCTTTGCTCCTTGTCTGATGAGCAGTGCCTGGATTCAGACATTGTTCACCATGTAGCAGAGTGGAGCTCAAAGAGGGTACATGTTATCACTTCCCAAATAAAAAAGAAAAAATGTGAAATGAATTTTTCAGAGTTAAAGGCAAATAATTCTGTTCAAAGTTCATAGAGTAATAGTGCTCTCTTTTCACTGTGTTTTTTTTTTCTTTTTTCTTTCAAAGAAAAGAAGAAAAACCAATAGTATAAAATTTCAAAACATGACTGTAGGAGAGTAGCAATGGTTACTTGCAATACATTGTGTATTGTTATCTGCAAAGTAGATCTGACCTGATTCTGCTTGGAAAATGTTTATGCCAGTACACTTTAATTTGTGAAGTCAATATTCTTAGTTTAGACAAATATATTGTCATATATTGGTCAATCAGAGTTTTTGTATGTTTTTTTATACTTTAATAAAATTTGTTTGCATGACTGTTTTTCCTTTCTTACTTCATAATTAATTTTTCTAATATTTTCTAGTTGTACCAATTTTAATTGTACTCATTGCTAATGCCAGGAAAAGATTTCTTACTACCATTATTTATTCTAACTTAATAAGAATCTCAATCGTACAGTGATTAATAAGATATAATTTGAAAGCATCCAATCTATATGTATTCGGTTTGACTATGTAGACAAGGATTTTTGTCCACTTAACATCATTACCACTAGGCACATCATTCTTGCCTTTGGCACTGCCACGGGAATTAAATTAAGCTTTTAATTACAGCTCCTTGTCAGATGGGTGCTAGAATCTACCAAATAAGAAATAAATGGAAATTGTTTTACCTCTTAATTTTTATTTTTTTTTAATTTTTTATGAGGACACTTTTGTAGTCCTTAATGATTACATTCACGTGGGAGTTAATGCATGTACACATATTATTAAATTTATCTAAATCACGTAGGGCTTCCTAAGTGAGTGGTGATCTGTTAGCAATTGTACACTTACATCAATAGTATGTCTTTAAATAGGTTCTTTAAGAATATAAATATTCATGTCTATTACCTTGTGTCATTGTGTCCATCCTTTAAAGCATAAAGTTTAAATTTTCTTTTTACAGATTCCTTATCCATTGATTCCTAAATACTGGAAAGGATCAGAGGATTGTACATGTGTGCTTGTATGTGTGTCTGTGTATGTATTTAAAATGTTTGGGTAAGGGAAGGGGAAGTGCTATAGTCATGTAGGAATCACTACATTAGGTTTATAAAATTCAAGTTTAGATCCCATGTCTGAAATATAATGTGCCAGAAATGACACAATGATAACCTTGCCTACTCCAGTGTGCAGGGATTGTACATACATGTATACACTCATAAATTCATGTTGAAACTACTGAGCTAGGCTACATATTTATGTACTTTTAGAAACTGATAAAAGAAAATTGTACTGGGAAGATAATGGAGCTGGCAGGGACATCTTGATTTTAATAATGTAATCCTCTTGACTATCTTTATGGGTATGTTGAACTTGGTACAATGCTCTTGTATTTTTTGATTTTGTTAGTTTGTAATTTAATTTTTGTATACTAAAGCTATTCATGTGTGTAAATACGTTCTTTACATATATATTTAAATGTGTTTGATCCTCATAAACCTAAGCATATATACTTGCCAAAATTTTGGATAGAAAGAAAATATGTGCTTATATGTGCTTACATGACTGCTACACATAAAATGAATTATTTGATATAGGGAGGCCTTCTTACAATTTAACTATAAACCCAAAATCTTGATTGGGAAAGACCTTAACATTCATCTATAAGGTTCATATTGACTTGAAACACTGCACTCAACCTGCAATTATTAAATGAGTGAAGAAATGTCTTAAGGCATGAAAGAATCTATAAATGCACAGTAATAATAATTCTTCTAATGATGTCACATAAGTAACTTCTAACTTTAAGGAGAGAAGAATTGCCCTATAGTCAGTGGTAGCATTTTTCTCTACTATACAATAAAAGAAGACGGATCATTTGAATTCATCAGAAAGACAAGTATAAAATATCTCTAGTGGCACAAATAAAGAGACAAGTGATATCAAACTTTGATATAATTCACTTATTTTCATTAAATATTTAAAATATATGTTTGAATAAGATGACTCAAAGAGTTATAAATACTCAAGAATATTAAACCTTCATGAGAAGCCACTTTGAAGATATCAATATATAATACAACCACCATTGTTAATTCCCTACCACTTTGTTTGTAACTCTGTATTGTCTGTATTGTGCTTGTGATATGTTGTAAAATGTTGTATGTCTGTTAATGTTTCCCTCCTTTTATCCTTAAAATAAAAAAAAAATTTGCTGAAAAAAAAAAGAATATTAAACCCTAAATATTACAAATTATTATGTACAAAATTCACTTTTCACCAGTATCCTGTATAACATGGAAGGCAAATGATCTATATTAAAAACTCCTGACATATTATTAGTAGCATAGATATTTTAGTATATGTGCTGCCGAAGCGAGCACCAGTAGCATAGATATTTTAAAGAAAAGGAAAACTGTAGTAAAACCTGTTTGATAATGGCCATTACCCATTCTATCCCATGAAAAATACTTCTTCCATGATACCTCCATGATAATCAGTTCTTCTCTATATTTCTAATTCTTTTCTGCTTCTAAACTGTGGATAGTAGATATAAAAGTTGAAATTAGGTACTTCTAAACGATGTCTTTTTTTCATTGTTTATACAATGTGGCTTTCTCAGCAGCTCAGTAATTACTGAATTCAATCACAGGCATCCTTCTCAATGGGGAATCATTCTTTGAACTCTACTTAAACCTATTTAAACTTTGTCTTTGTACAATATTATTTGTACCAACTTTGTCAGTAACTTTGGCATTTAACTGTTTTTACTCTTATGTAAATGTTTGTGGGCTTATGCTCTATATTTCCTCATGGATTATAAACTGCTAAGTGGAATATATATAAAAATAAAGTTTATTTGTTTTGTTACTAGAACTAATTAGCCTCCATGCAGGAGGCTAATCCAAAATTTAGTTCTCTTGATGAGCCTGGGGGTACCATCTATGCACCAAGAAGCTGATGAGACTTTTTGAAGAGAACATGCCCAGAAATGGTTTTGGAGAACAGAGAGGGTAAAAGGCATGGCTTTTGTTGTTGTTAGGTTTCATATGCACAGGGAGTGGATAATTTTTTGTATTCACAGTGAATATGAAGAAATGAGCTCCTGAAATATCTAATTAAACTCCCCAGATGTAGGGTAGAAGGGATTTGAAAACTGTCAGCAACCAAATATCAAATGTGGTGCCAGAATTTGTTAGGATGACCTCCTAATGTTTGACTGGTGATTTAAATATATCTCGTTTCAGTAAAAGTTTGTTTAAATTGTATAGTTAATACGTTAAAGTTTGTAGTATGTAGTTGGTACACAGATGGAAGTTTTTTCCAATACCTTATCTGATAGCCCAGTGATGAATAGTTTGAAGAAGTAAAATATGTCTTTGTCACTTTCAATGATATCTGGAAATTTGAAGGGGATGAAGAATGCTTTAATGAGTCTTATGGATTTTATATGTAAAGAGACCTATGTGACCTTAGTTATATATGGCAAGGATTTGCAGTGCATCTTACTTCGCAGAGGGCAATTTTTTTGCTGACACTGGTTGTACCAAATATCCAGACCTTATGAAAATTGTCCCAAAGTTTGTAATATTTACAAATGAAGCATATTCTCTGATGTTTGACCAATTTGTGATGATCTTGTAGTACTTCATTAGGGATGTCTACTGAAGAGACCCAAATAGCAGTTCTGCTATGTCTTCCAATCAATTCAGTGGTCATACTGTCTTCCATATACTGTTCTCTTGATTGATCAAGAGGCTCCCTAGGTATCCAAGGAATCTGCGATAAGCCTGACTGTCCCATCTCTGTGGCATCTGAGAAGAAGCCCTCCAGCAAGAGCAGTTTACCAAAGGGCAAGTTTCATGTTCATGTTATCAAGGTGGTCAGGCCAAACTTGCAAGGTGTTGCTTCTATCCCTTACCACACAATGGGTCAGTAAGTGTATACAAGTAGAGTCACCTCTGAAGGATTTAACTATAGACAAATGTCTTTCTATTTATTCTGTTTTGTTAAAATGAACATCAGCACCCAAGATTAGATTTTAACTTAATTTTTACCGGAACACAGCATCCATATCTATTCTGAGATATTTTAGAACAATGCATATTACGACAATGAGAGAGTAATTATTTTGGATAATCAAGATGAACTAAGTCTATTGGTCCTCCATATTTGAAAAACACCTCCCCCAAAGCAGTATATTTGGTATCTTAATTTTAGTGTAATCTCTAACTTAAAGTACTTTCATTAAAGTTGGTTGCTATCTCTGATCCAAACACACATTTGAACCTCAATTTTATGCAGGACCCTTAAGATGTGGCAACTAGTATACATCCAGAGATAATAAAGATGGTTATTGTCATAAGTCAAGATATATTGTAGAGACACAGATACATTCAGGTCCTTTTTTATCATTTTATGTTATAAATTCTTTTCAGCAAGTTGAGAATTTCCAAGTTGGACAACAACCTTCCATAGTTTTAGTTCCTTTGTATACATATTTTATTGTTCCTGTCTTTGCTGCAGTTGCTATTTGCTGCTGTGCATAGCTGGAAGTATCCTCTCTGTGTTCATGTGTATAAGCCTCCTCCTTTAGAGATTCTCTAATCAGTCTTATCTGAACCATGGCCCTCCTTGATAGCAATGCTTAAAGTGGGCCTAAATTAACACCTGGACTTTTAAGGTTGTGGAACTGAAATGGTGAGTTAATGAAGGTTACACTTTCCACAGATAAACTATATTCCTACAGAGTTATGGAACTGAAAGATGTCTAAGAGATCATAGAGAGGAAATGCATTTTTATATAATTAACTTTATTGGTAAATTTTAGATATACATAATGGTCATATTCATCATAGGGCTTTTATACCTGTACATGTTATATTCTGATTTGTCTATTTTTCTAATCCCTTCTCTGTTCAACCCACCCTACCCTAACTATTTACAAAGATTTGCTTCCATTTTACCCTTTTTTTTTTTTAAAGGAAATCATTTTCCCTTCCTTTCCACTGCCCTTTCCCCAACCCTAGTTCTTCTTTCCTTTTGAACAGTTTCTTCCCATTTCAAAATATCTGTTGTACATTTTGGTTCTTATTTACTCTTTCAGTTTCTCACACCAGGAAGACAATGCAGTGTTTACACATGTAAGTCCAATTTATTTCACTTAAGAATATGGTCTCAAATTGCATTCATGTATCTAGAAGTACCTCAAATTTATCCTTCTTTATGGCTGATTAATACTCTATTATATATATATGTATAT
>NW_004955406.1:33108972-33120604 GCF_000276665.1 Chinchilla lanigera | reverse complement strand
TTTTTGGTTTTTCTCCGGTACCGGGAACCGAACTCACGACCTTGCGCTTGCCAGGCAGGCGCTTTTGCTGCTGAGCTAAATTCCCAGCCCCAGATGTGGAACATTTTTTGATATATTTATTTTCCACTTGCATTTCTTCTGAGAAGTGTATATTCATCTCAGATGCCCATTTTTGGATTGGATATTTAAATTTGAGGAGTCTGATTTTTTTCAGTTCCTCCTATGTTCTAGATGTAAGTGCTTTGTCTGAAAGACTCCTGGCTAAAAGTTTGCCCACTCTGTGGGTTGTCTTTTCACTCTGTTGGTAATTTCTTGTGTTATATAAAACCTTTTTAATAGGATGATGTCCCAGTTATTGATTCTTATATTATTTTCCTGAAGAACAAATATTTCCTAGGGAAGCCTTAATGCTAGTAATAAATGCTATTTACCATTAGAAAGTGGCAAGCATAAACACATAAAATAAAATAAAGTAAAAAAATAGAAAATGCATTTCAAAGCAATGCAACTTGGTGTTTTCTATCTTGCCTTAGATTATAAACCATATAAATACAGTATACTGAGATTTAGGAAATTGGTGAAATATGTTTTGATTAAGTTTTTGTAACAAAAATTTCCGGTGCATAAAGAACCAATAGTCATGGTACATATACCTTTAAATTTAGACAATCTGTCCAATACTGTTTTATTTTTATGACTGTAGTACATATTTGTAGTACATATGGACTACATTCATCGTAGGGGTTGATGTATGTGAATACCATATCTTAATCTCTTTTCACCTTATTCTTCTCCTCTCTCTTCCATCTCCTATCACTTCAAAATTCTTACCATTTAATTTCTTAATAGAAAACATAGAAATTCTTATGGAATGTTAATCTAGCACATCTGCACTGATTTTATTCTCTGTTGTTTTCTTCTTTAGCAACAGTTCTGAATGTCTTCAATTATAAATCAGATAGCATCACATGAAAATATTATGATGCCTATAAAGCTATTGTTAAGAGAGTCATGAATGCATATTATGAAGTCACTTTCAATCAAGTCGGTGAACTGATTTATTTTAAAATACCGCTTTCTCTCATAGATTGTATAGTAACCCGTGACATGAATAATGGTTCAATAAAAACCTGAAAGAAAGTTGAATTGAATCATTTTGACTGGTGTTTACATCTGGGTAAAATATCAGAGAGAATAATGGATATATTTTGTGAATCTGGTGTTTTCTTCCTTTGCGATACCAATAAAATAATCCAGCTATGTTAAACATAAGTAACATTTTATTATCTAAAAATGATTAGCTCTTATTCTTGTAAAGAGATACTTTCAGCCTTCTTTCAATTGTATTAGATTTAATAAATACTTGGAAAAGTATATATATATTTTTAAACTGCTAACATTTTGAATGTGTAATAAAATTTTGGAATAGCCATATGATTTTTTCATTTTCCAATTAAACAGTAATATTTATGTATATCCCCAAATATGTGTGCATATATGCATATATATATATATTCCTAGACACATTTCATAAAAATATGCAAACATATTCCTTTCATTACCATTAAATTTTTCAAGTTAATGATTATATTGTGTTTCTGACAATAAAACTTTTGAAAATGCAAGCCAAGTCTAAGTATTCATAGAAATAGTAAAGAATAATTCATAGAAACAGTGTAGAATAATAATCATCTACTTTTGCTTTAAGTACTTTTTATCTTCTATAGATCCATTAAACTTAAAGAAAGTTTTATTTCCAAGAATTACTTTACAGCGCTCTTATTTCTTGTGAACTATAATCAGTGACAGAAAATTGTGCCAAAATACCTCATTACTTCAATTTTTAATACTCACTTTTCACTTTTATTACCTCCATTATTACTTTTTTCTTTTCTTCCTTTTACTGTTCTTTCATGAGCATTCATAAGCAATACTCTAAGCTACATTTATTGGGCATTTCACAAGTCAGGCAGCTTCTCACGCACCTTGCCCGCATTATCATTTTGCTCTTCTCAGAGCAACTTAGAATAATAATAGTAATATAATGATCATTTTTTTTCAAATAGGCAGATTGAAATAATATTAGAAAATGTAAATTATATAACCCAAAACAAAACAGTTTTAAGGGGAAAAACTAGTATTTAAATGTAGTGCTGATGCCAAGACACATTTAACCACTTTGACTCCCAGTTCAAGAACAGGTCCTACGGTCGGGAGACTACAGCCCTCGTACTGTTCTCTTCTATTGGTTCATGATGCTATGTTTGAAACCCAAGGGAGTTAAAACCAGAAAGGAAATGACATTCAGAAATTAAAATTATAAATGGGCCCCTTTAGAATACATTCATATGGGCCGGGGATATAGCTCAGCAGCACAATCGCCTGCTTGGCAAACGCAAGGTCTTGAGTTCGATTTCTAGTACCAATAAAATAAAATAAAATACAATGATTCACATTCAGCATGTTATGAATAATAAACTTTTTTTTTTGTACTAGAAATCAAATTTATGACCTTGCACTTTCCAGGCAGAAAGTATGCCACTGAACTATGTTCACAGCCCTAATAATTCTTTCTTTTATACATTATTATTATATGTGGAAGTTAAAGCTGACACTTCCATAGATTAGAAGATGAGGATTGCTATGATCAAAAGCTGGGAAACATTCAACATTCAAATTTGTAAATATTAAAGCACAAAAATTCTATGTACTTTTCATGGTGTGATGTTGGAAGGATGGAGGCAGAAAGGCACATTCTAAGCATGTAAAGAAGAATTTACGAACTTTGGTTTCAGATTTCTTGAAATTAATTTCCAAATTCTTCTGATTCTTTCTCAGCAGTTAAAATACAGTTTACATAGAGATGTTACTTGTTTTCTAAAATTTTAAAATAAAGGATTTCTGATTTTCCATGACATTCACATGTAAAGAATGATATTAGCGGGCTGAGGATTTAGCTCAGCAGCACAGCGCCTGCCTGACAAGTGCAAGGTTGTGAGTTCAATTCCCGGCACCAGAAAAAAACAACAGCAACAAAAAGAATGATATTACCTTCCTTAAAGATTTCAAAATAATGATGAATACCACATTAACTTCAGGTCATGTTTTATATGTGTTCTTTATGTAACACGTGATATGCATGACCAAGGGAAGCATTCACAAAGGAAGATTTTTCAAACTGCCTAAAGAGAAGTAAATCTTCATCTTTATCCCTAAATATTTATTATCTTCATATTCTACCACTTGAATTATGAGTGACATTATATGAATTTAGCATCTTGTGATTTGTTCTTGATAATTACTACTATTTTTATACATTCACAAGAAATCACACTATTACAGTTACTTATGACTAGAGGCAATAGCAGAGATACCTTCAAATAAAATTGAGATTATAATTTATTTCTACAAATATGAGTGAACTGAATGAAATGAATGAATTCCTATATTTTTATTTCTACTACAAGTACACATAAATTACTGAGCAAAGTATGCTTTACTGATAGTAGATATTGCTCTATTATATCCTTTATTCCCATAGAAGAAATTTTTTAATATAGTAGACAAGAATAGCATAAGTTAAGTCTGATAAAGGTATTCATTATTACAGAATTATAGTGTTTAAAATTTATTGCTTCTGTATTAAGTTCTGGTAGGTAAACTATAGTTTCTAATTTTTTAAAATCAAATTATTTGTTATCCTAGAGATATGGAAATTAGATTAATTAATTTTGAGGTCGATTGAATACAGTACTCTTCTGTAACAGAAAGGAAAATGAATATTTGATTGAAATTAAGTGGCAACCACTGGAGATCGGTCTGCCCTCTGAGGTGGAGGCCCCAGAGCTCAGACCCATGCTACCAGTTAGTCCAACAGGAATGAGAGGGCTTGGGGCATGGTCTGCCTTCTCCCTCTGGCCAGACCTTCATCTCCATCGAGGAGTCCTGGGTAATCATGACTATGGAGGAACAAGAAAACAGTCTGTTGCTAGTCACCGGTGCAAGTCTCTCGGTCCTTCTTTTCAATCCTGGCCTTCCTTCCAGCCATCATACCTCAGTGAAAGGAGTCACTGGTGAGGAGGTAATATGCTATTTTTGACAACCCTTAGGCTGTAACTACTTATTAGATCCTTCTTGCATATCTCTGTCTTCCTGAGAAACCACTTTGAAGATACCACCACGTATTACAGCAGCCATTGATATTTTCCTACTAATCTATCCATAACTGTGTTAAGTTTGTAATGTTCCTATCCTATTTCATAATGTATGTTTATTATTATGTGTTTCCTACAACAACCATTGAGAATAGTTAATGATTTTTCAGTAGCTCACTCATGTATAGCTCTATTTATTTTCTTTAGAAGCCACTTTGAAGATACCAAAGTATAGCACAACAACTCTTGATAATCTCCTACCTCTTTTGTCTGTAACTCACTATTATTTGTCTATTTGTTTTCCTGAGAAACTATTTTGTAGATAATAATATGTAAAACGATAACCATTGATAATTTCCTACCATTTTGTCTGTAATTTGCTAAGTCCCCCCTATTATTATGTTATCCTTCTTTTATTCTTTAAAATAAAAAATAAATAAAAAAAGAAATTAAGTGGCAATAATTGTCTAGCTTGTTCCCAAGAGATATATATGAGGTAATGACTGAGACTCCATAATTTATATTCGCACTTATAAAGGATTATATTAAAAGATTATATTGGATCTACTTCCTGACCTTACATAACTTGGTAATTTAAATTCTATTACTTTGAAAGCCAGCAATACATACATGTTATAGCTGAAGGTCAAGCTTCCATCCATAGAAGGGATTAACAGATTAATGATTGCTGCTCAGAAGTATGTACAACAGAATTCAGAAAACTGTTTCTTTGCATGTGCATGTCTTTACAAAGTAAGACTTTCTGCTCTGATGGGTGTTGTTTTTCATATGACTTCCTGGTAAGAAAAGTAATATTACTTAATCAAAAAACTTACTTGTGAAGAGCTTCTAATCAGAGGAGAGATTCTTCCTGCAAAAATTAGATTCTGTAGCAAACCTTAGAATTGACTTTATGAGTGAGTTCATTGATTTCCTCTGCTATGAAAAATAACCTGGTTTAAATTTTAGTTGTGATTCTACAATGTGTTTGTGATTCATTAATTTTTACAACATCTTTTAATTTTTGATAGTTCTTGAAATATGGTTTAATATCATAATCTGAAAAGCATTTTATGTGGTGTCTTATGAATGCATGGATTAAAAATGCTTTTTTACTTTTTTCTGGGATATATGAGAGAGTTAAAAAATTCACATTGTATAAAAGCATTCCAGCATCACATTGAGAAAGAGCAATAATATAAAACCTTTGAAACATCCTTAATTATAAAAATAATATTTTTCACAATAGATGTTTAAGTTGCATGAAAAATACTTATAGTATATTTGGAAAAGAATAGCATGGACTTTATTTGAATGAAGTTATAAAATGTCTATTTTGTGTGCTTCAAATACCTGTACTAGTAGACATTTATTTTCAAAATTCTTATACACAAAAATTAAATATTTTCAAAAGAATTTCCACAGAAAGATGCAAATATTTTATTTGGTTCATATATAAGTTCAATTAATTCTATAATATTTTTAGTATAGATGGTCAGAATTGAAGATTATGATGTTGCTCTTTCTGTGGAAGCTTTCACAAGAACATGTGCGACTATGATGAGATTTTGTGAATGGATAGTATTTCAGCTCCACGCTATGATCATTCCAAAAATATCTGATTATTCATATCTGTTCTCTTTAAAGTCTCAAATATCTATCAGTGTGGAAGAGTGGGAAGATACCAAAGACTCCAAAGAGCAAGGGCACCACCGCAGCAACCACCGCAACTCGACCTCCAGCGACCAGTCTGACCACCCCTTGCTGCGGAGAAAGAGCATGCAGTGGGCCCGAAGGCTGAGCAGAAAAGGTCCAAAACACTCTGGTAAAACAGCTGAAAAAATAACCCAGCAGCGACTGAACCTCTACAGGAGGTCAGAAAGACAAGAGCTTGCTGAACTTGTGAAAAATAGAATGAAACACTTGGGTCTTTCTACAGTGGGATATGGTATGCTCTTTAAAACTACTGTATTTATGGATTTGTGATTTCTTGCCTTGGTATTTATAGAGTTGGCTCTGATTTAGTAAAGAATTGCATTTTTTCACTTCACAGGTCAATTTGTAGGGACTAGTTGCACGTATCTAATCTTCTGTGGAAAGTGTAAATGATAGTAATGACAATAAAATTCTAAACTGTTTAAATATTTATTTAGTGCTTGAGGCACTGAGGCACTATTCTAAAATCATTAGATGAATTATTTCAATTTTTATTTTCACAAAAATTCTGAACCAGATTTTCTGTTCCCATTTTAGAAGTAAAGAAACTAAGTCAAAATGACTTGGTATTTAGTTTGTTCTTAGCAGAGATTTATATCTAGGTCTGTCAAGCTCCAAAGACGCTCTTAGACACACACACACACACACACACACACACACACACACACACACAGAGCTTGATATACAGTGAATTTGAGGCATAGGCAAGCAACTAATGCTACCAGACATGGATGAATCATAATCGTCTGACAAATTGTGTTTGGTTTCTTGTGGTAAAGAGTCTTTAAAAACTTTAAATTTGAACTGTAACTAGGTTTATAACTAACTTTATTTCATATCACCTGTTCTGTCCATAATTATTAAGTTCTTATGTCAATCTGTAATTACCATGTAGACTATATTGAAACAGTGTGAATAATTAATACAAAAATATTTTTAATATATCCTCACGGTACAAATTTAATTTTAAAAGAAATTTTATTAACACATAGTAAAATTCAATTACTTATATAGGGATGTAAATAGTGTAGAAAGGTCCGATTACATTTATTCATATATATATATATATATATATATATATATTGTCTTGGGTAAGTTAGGACCAAAGGTACTGTATCATGGAGTCATACAAGTTAAGGATAAAATAGAATGCATTCTATATTTACTCTCATTTTGTTATTTTAAAGTCTCATCTTGAGACAATGTTCATAGTGAGAAATTTTAATCATTAAATTAGAGTTTAAGAGAGATTATTTTTGTTTCTTTAAACAAGGAAAAACATACCTTCCTCCAGAGTACTTACACTTATATCAGGGACTATACATATTTTCTTATTACACCTTATAACTGATTACATAGAGGTGTCTCATTTTATTCTTAAAGAATTTCACTGTTAGATTAAAGACTTTGGTCAAAGACATACAGCTGAAATGTGTTAGAGTCAGGATATCACATGTATTGAAGATTGTAATTACAAAGAGTCCTTAATAAAATGTAGAAGCCACTCATTTGTGACTAGTAATGGTAGTATAACCAAAATTAATGCCTCATATCAAGAATTACATTTAAAAGAAAACAAATGATCTATTTTTAAAAATTGACTAATGGCTATTTCCCAATTCAATAACATAAATTAACTAAATGACTAAAATCTTATATTCATGACTAAAATCCTATATTCAAGCATTAGTTATTACTAAGATACAAATGAACACATTCTAGTAAATAGTTGCTTAGACATGTTCTAATTGTTTTTAAAAATATTTCCCCCTACAATGATTCTCTAACCAGGGTGGAAGTTAGAATTTGACTCTTACAGACAAAAAAAATGCATGAATTGACTTTATTGGGAGATTTATCTGAGAAATGGTGTCTTTGCATTTAAGTATCTGTATGATTAATTTCTTTTATAATTTATTAATGTCATACAATAATCTTTAGAGAATAGGAAAAAAAAAAAGATATTCTGTCCACCCTTTTTCTCCATTTCATTTTTTTCTTTTTCTCTCTCCATTCTATCCATTTACCCATAAATGCATCAATCTATTCTACAACCATACACTGAATACCTAATAACACAGTGGTTACAAAAATGAGATTTGAAATCTAATATAATCATGGGCTTCTAGACCTCTCCATTGATTTCTAGTTCCTAGTAACTTATTCATTGAACAAATGTTATTTAGCTATGCATTGGTATTCTTCTACGACCTGGCAATAAAACACTATTCTGACAAGACCTCCATATTTATGAAATTTATATTCCAGTACCAGGCCAGTAGCTGATTCAATTACTTACTGTCTGGGAACCTGTATTTTTATCTATGAAGTGGAAGTACCAATGTTTTTATGCTCGATTTGTTGAAAGAAACAAATGAGATAATAAGTAACAAAATGTTTAGCCAGTATCTGGCATTCCCTAAATACTGTAGACATCCTGAAGATTTGTCTGACAACTATATGTGTGCCTTACTTTATACACTAAAAAAGGAACTATTTTAATTCACCTTAAAAATTAGTTTTTTTTTCCTTTGGGTGGCGGCAAGTTAACCATGACTCATAGTGTGACTTATTCTGAATAGGTCTAGCGGTTTTGAAACATTGAACAGGTTGCTTCTATTCTCTGTATGAGGAATATAAAGGAGAGGGAAAGGAAATAATCAAAAGATGACACTTTAAGGCTCTGCTTTCAACTACTGAGTGTGTAATGGTGACATTCATAGAGAATAGAGGACAAATACTTTGATAATGCATTTGATATAAGTATATAGATGATTTCTAATGGGTGAGCATTTGTAAGGATCTGGACTTTTTTAACATTGATGTTTAATAAAAAGAAATGAGCTCTCTGTGGTGGACTCCATGTGTAGCATCATGAAGACCACTGCAAGTGACAGATCATGTTCTCATTTTCTATTAAGAAGTATTAAAAATAAGTAAAAAGATCAGCCATGGTCCAATAAGAAAAAATGAAATTGATATGAAACATTATCTCAGTTATTTTTCTAATAATCGGGATGATTAAAGAAGTAGGGATACTAAATGAAGTAATGATTCTGTATACATTTCTGTAGATATTTGGATTCTGTATACATTTCTGTAGATATTTGGATCCTTATGTAATCCATACATGGACATTGGAACTTGACATATTAATAAATTGATGTAGCAAATGGTTCTGGGAAAAAGAAAAAGAAATGATGTGTATATATATATATATAGAGTCAGGCCTTTAGTCACCAGTCACCACCATATGGATTTTACTTAAAGCGGTAAATAATTGCCACATGAGTGATTATTAGGGAAATCTCAAAAGTCACATTTCTGGAATACTGAGGAAATAATTGTCAAATGAACAAACAGAGAAACAAATAAGAGCTAAAGTGTGTAGGTCTGAATCAGCCAAAATGTATGCCATAGCATAATACTATGGAGAAGACTTACTCTACATTTTATGATGGCATGGACTTTTTTTGTAACTTGAGAGGGCTAAGTGGGATCTGGCTTGTTCAGAGGCATCTCTTAGACTGGTTACATTTAGGCATAAGAAGTTTTATATATTATTCAAAATGCTGTACTGATAGTATGCCCTGTGTCTTCAATGACAAAAAAAATGCAGTATTGGACTCAAGCAATAGAAAAAAAAAACTAGAGAAATAAGAGAAACTAATTTATTGTGCCAAATTAAATGAGAGTATAGTGATATGTCACCAGTGACTTTGATAAGGTTAGTATCACTTTTTTTAAGTAGGAAAATCTATTGGTGAATAGGAATGGGGGATGGGGAATAAGAATAGCTCCTGAGAGATAGGAGGGGTCCTGAATGAATAGGTTGCCCATGGTATCACTTTAATACATAAAGAGCCAGATTTGGGTATGTTGAAGAATAATATTAGGTAAGGATTTAGATAGAATAGGTTTAAACATATTTGTAAAAACTAGCATTGGCTAGAAGGAGCAGAAAAACTAGAAGCTAGTGTGGTTTAAACAAGGATGAGGATTTTATTTCTCTTGTACAGCAAGATGTTTCACCTGAAATAGTGACAATTTAGTCTTCTGTCTTGTTATTCTATCCTGCTTCTTAACAAAAGCTGTACTGTGGTATAAAAATGAATGTTGGTCTCTATTTTGTCCACATTCCTCCCAAAAGGAAGGAGGAAGGGACAAGAAAAGACTTGTGCTTTCAATTAAAATATATTACCAAATAGTGGTATTTTTACTCTATCTCATTTGCAGATATGACCACTAATCTTGCTATGCTGTCTTGATTGGATTAAGAAATATCTAGAAAATTGCAAAGTATAGATTTGGGTGCATCTGGGTGTGTTCTGCACGTATGAACTTAGGTACTACATATGGTACCTTGCTCCTTTCCTCTTGTGCATGGTTCCCTGCTCTATTTCCTCTTTGCCATGAACTAAGCAGTTTTGCTCCACCAGGCCTTCAGCCATGATGTCCTTGCCTTGGAGCTGGCTGACTATGCACTAAAATCTCTAAATGTGAGCCAAGTTGAGTTCTCCTCCTTCAAGTGTGGGTGGCAGGTATTGTGTGCAATTAACAAAAAAAAATATTGACACTGCAGCAAGAATGTATGTTTTACGTTTAACGGTCCAAATCTATATTAAAGAGGATATGAACAATGGGTATCAGGTAATAACAAGCAGTCTCCACCACAGCTGATAATTTCTGGAGAAGTTTCATTGTGAAAAGAAAATGAAAAGTACAGAGATAGCTGAATGGGGAAATGGAGTGGGCAAGGATGCTTTTTTTTTTTTTTTGAACACCAGAGAGATATGAGTAAGCTTAAAAAAAGTACTGAGCTATCTGTAAAGAGTAGAAAATGAAAGTGAATATAGTGGAGAGATCTTTGGAAATTGTGAATGCACAATCAAATACATTTTTTTTTAAATCCAGTAAACTTATACATGTCTTGGCAGGAAGTGGAGTTGAATTTATATTACATTAAGGGGTAAAAACATCTTCTAAGAAAGGCAAGTGTAGCTTGGGATATTTCTAAAAATTTTCAGTCTTGAAAGGAAAGATATTTTTTCTATGGCAGGTTACCCAAATATTTTGATTTAGTTAATATATAAAATTTCCTCAAGAGGAGAAAAGAAGGGAAAAAATAATAATAATAAATACATATATATGTATACGATAGTTAAGATAGTTATACTAGTAATTGCTATTAGTTCATTGAAAAGAAATGTTTATGCCTATGTTGTGTGATCAATTTTTATGCCCATATCTTGTAATCTGAGCAACTACTTTGAAGATAACAACACACAATGTAATAAGCATTGTTACTCCCCTAAAATCTTGTTTGAAAGTTTATACTATTGTTTATTTTTCTTTTCTTTAAAATAAAATTTTTAAAATGGACATGTTAAGCACCTGCCTGGCAAGCACAAGGTCCTGAGTTTGATTCCCCATTCCAGAAAAAAAAAAAAAAAAACAAAGAATGGACATGAATAAATATAGATTAGAGCCTAATTTTACCTAAAGACTGCTTCAGAACCAGCAATAGCCTGCTTCAGAACTTACCAACTCATGTACTGTTTCACATGTATTCCAACCCTTGCCTCATACATTAATTTAGGTAAATTTTGTACATAATATATTTCATGTTATGCCTTTATAATTTAAGGACTAGTTTGCAGAATATAATCTTATGCCATTTTCATACTTTCAAATAGTTATTTAATATCACCAAATATCCATTTGATGATCAAATTTCCAATTATAGCACAATTTTTTTTTTT
>NW_004955406.1:33091198-33102032 GCF_000276665.1 Chinchilla lanigera | reverse complement strand
TTTTTTTTTTTGAGACAGGGTCTCACTATGTAGTTCAGGCTGGCCTTTACCTCGCTATGTAGCCTTAGCTGGCCTCAGACTTGCAGCAATCCTGCTGCTTCAGCCTCCCAAGTTCTGGGATTATAGACATGCACCACCACACTGGCTACAATTTACATTTTCTACAATTTGTTGAAACAGGATCAATCAGGTCTCTTCAGTGGACAGCATCAATGATAGATGGATAGAGATAGATAGATGATGATATAGATATAGATGTAGATACAGATAGCTACCATCGATGGATATGAAATAAATGAGTTCACAGAGATGCTTATAATTAATAACCAAGGGTACAATTTTTTTAACTCTCTGTATTATCTCTGCACTTCTTTTCTCCTATGCTGAGATAAACTGCTGTCAACAAAAGAAATGATAGAATGATAATACAGGTAGTATTGCATTTTTCTATGATATAGAGAGTATGTCAGAGTAACAATTCCATTCTAATAATAGTGATATAATTGATGAAAGCATAGGTTTTCCTTCTGCTTATTCATTCTTTGGGCATATCTAGAAGGGATTATTCTGCTTTCAAACTTGGGATAATTGTCTTGTGGTCACATCACCAGCTGGATATAAATTTAAATTCATTTTTCAATGATTGGCTTTTGTATTCCTAAAATAAAATTTTTTTTAGGTATTTACATGGTTACACAGAGTTCAATGCCAGGTATATACAAAGCTATTTAACATGTACCCCTGTCACCACTTAATCTTCTCTTTTCCTCACAGGTAACCTCATCTTAGAATTTTTATCTTTCTCTTTTTAAAAATAATTATGCAGATTTTTTAATAATTATAGTAGGATATGCTCATTCTCCCATGTTATTTCTTTTAATTAGCAGGAAATCCTGAAGATTATTGAATTATTTAAATATGAAAATAGCCCTCCTTTCTCTTTATACTGCTTAATAGTCCTTTGTGCTAGAGCGCAGGTCTCTTTATTTAGTTCCTTTTGTTTTTTGTGACCTGCAGTGAATGGGCATATGTCTACAACCTTCTGTGTTTTCCAAAATGTATCTTTGCTATTGAATAGGTAAAAGTATTATTGATATCTCAGAGTACCTTTGTATTATGGTGTAGTTGATCACTGATCACTGTGATTGAGAGGCATTTCCCAATAACTATTTCTCTGTCCAATTTTTATGTGCTCATGTTTTAATATTTCTAGAAACTACTTGTGTATTAGGTATATTAACTTGGTTATATTTCAGAGGTACAGATATTTCTTTCTAAACTCAGTTTTTTCTCCTTTACTTTTGCTGCTTACTATTAGTGATATATTCGTTTATAGTTTCCATTGTTGCTTTTTGATTGTGAATGATAGAGTTTTCTTCTTTCACAATTTAAAGAGGAATTCTATGTTTTTTTAGCATTTAGTTTCATCATTTTGCAATTTAATGTATGATTTTCTTGAAATCTAACTGTGTGCAGACTAAGCAAGAGAAAAAATGTTAATCTTTTACACTATATTTTCCATATTTATTTATATAATATCAGTTATTAAAAAAACATCATCCTCGAATGATGTTACGACTGGTTTTTGTTAGATACTAAATTTATACATGTACTTGGTTCTATTTCAGAACTTTCTTTCCTGTTACAAGGCTTTGCCTTCCTAGGCTAACAAGAGCACTGACTGCTTTATATTTTACTGTGCCCATGGACTTTCAGTAATTTTAAATTAACCATTTGCAACTCCAAAATCTAAAATTTTGAAAACCAATTTTTAAGTATGTTTGGTCCTAAAACCTTCTTGGATGGAGGACCTGACCCAAAGACTTGAAGCTATCTGTATCTTTATTTATCCTACTTGGTATGTATATTCATTTACATTATTGCACATATATCAGTGTGCTGCTTCAGACTTTGCTGGGGAAGTAGCATAATGTGCATAATATATCTAGTATTACTTAAGAATTTTTTTCAGTATAATTTAAAAACATGTTAACATCAGTGTTCATGGCATTGTCAACTAACTAGCTTTGAGTTCTTAGACAACTTGCTATTGCTTTTTAGAAAGAACTTCATGTTCTTAAACCATCAAATAAGGATAATGAGGTATTTTGCTGGAATATGATATGATATTCTACATTTTTAGATAATAGAAAGTGTATTAATGAAAATAATTGTCTTCAGCATTTTCAAAAGTTTATTTAGAGTGATCTTCATGCTCACTAAAATTACTATAACTTCTGGCAGATTTTTAATGAGTAGCCCTTTGAGTGGCAGATATTTTAATAGTATAAATTGGCAAATAAGTCTCGTTCTGATATGATTGCTGCTACAGGTACTAATTTTAACATGAGTAGTTAAAAGTTTCATACTGTTTGTAAGAGGAAAAGTGAAAGGGATGATAAAAAGAAATTATTTCAAATAAGTGAGATAATAGTGGCTAGATCTTACTAGATCTGCTAGGAAAGCCTTGTTCTTTGAAAGTAAATGTATAACTTGGCAGAAAATGGAAAGAGTAACTGAGAACTCTTGTAAAGAAAGTATGTGATTTAGCTGCTACGCATAGGATAAGATTAAGTAGTGGTAGTGGTGGTAGTGGTGATAACAATACCTTCCCCTTCTATTTTCAGGCTAGTAGTTTGTTGATGATTTTCATGTTTTTTACACAAAATATCCCCTAAGTATGAATTAATAAATCAGATACTTTTCTTTCGATCAAAAATTGTCACAGATTTATCCTGGAAACTATCAAATGGAATACAGACACTATAACTAGATATTACTTTTAGTTTTTTTTTTTTTCATTATTTAGTACAGAGAACAATGTAAGCATCTCAACTCTAATGACTTTGTCTTTGACATTGTTTGAAAAGAAATTTGCTCTGGATGTTTTTATTCATTTATGAATTTATTTAGAATTATTGTCTTTTTCCAATTAAATGAACATATATTATTAACATATAGTCAGTATGCTCACGGTGTAGATTCTTAGAAATTGCATGATTTAGAGTTTTCCTGTATTGCCAGGACTTATCCATGCTCATGGGGTTGTACCACAAACTGTTACGGTTTGTCTCTAGATGTCCCCCCAAAGCCTCATGCAGGCATGGGGAGCATTTTTAAAAGTGGCTGAATCTACAGCGTGTGATGCTGGGATTAGAGTGTGTGATTAGTTCAGTATTATATTGGCAGTGCCTTAATTCCAGCAGTGCAGATGGAGTATAAAAGGGACAGAAAGACACGGTTAAGTTTCAGTTGTTGATTTTACTGTCTTCTGCCCTCAATGAACTTTTCTTCTCTGTGATGGATCTCTAGCAAGCAACTCGGCCCTGGAGCTAGCCATTTATAGACTGAAACCTCTACAAACTGTGAGCCAAACCTTTCCCCCTTTAACTTTGGGTTTTGGGTATTTTGTCTCAGCATTGAGAAAGGTAGCCAAGACACAAAGTCGCCTGATTATGATAATCTCATTCTGTTCATAGAACATTGACAGGTCAAAACAAACGAAATTATTCTTCTTAAAGATTAAAAATTTCAGGAGGATACTTATTGAGTTGATGGTTCTAGTATATGCAGATATTTGCAAAACAAATTTTCCGTATCTCCCTACATTAAAAATATAGTTTGCTTCATGGAGTTGTATTATCTTCTTTGATAT
The DNA here is from genome assembly GCF_000276665.1 of Chinchilla lanigera. Taxonomy (NCBI): domain Eukaryota; kingdom Metazoa; phylum Chordata; class Mammalia; order Rodentia; family Chinchillidae; genus Chinchilla; species Chinchilla lanigera. The sequence continues at coordinate 33,098,377 of NW_004955406.1, read as the reverse complement.
TATAATTTTTCTACAAGAGGTTTTCAATAATACCAATACTTTCTATTTTATCTTTAAACATTCTGTAGTAGGTTAATTATAAATATTAAAGAGAGGCCTAAAGAGTTTTCTAAAGGCACTAAACAAGAATTTCAGATACTGACACTTGTTTATATTCTCCACTTACATAATCAGAAAACATATGAAACAGGGGCAGACACCGGACTAATAGAAGCACGCAAATTTGTTCCTAGAGAAAAAAAAAGTCAGTTAAGCAGTTTAAAGTGTTCCACATGGTCAGGGTTGTGGAAGAAAACTTCTTCAAAAGATTCATTGAAGATGTTAGAAAAAACAAATTGAATCTCTTAAAAGTACATAATGGGTTATTGAAAATCCATTCCAAATGGGATGAATATCAGAATAGCTACCATATAAGAAAATATCAGTGAGCACAAAGCCATCAGCATAGATCATCCAAAATGCAATGAGTGAGGGATGGGAAAACCTGGAAAAAAATTAAGTTAGCTGTGGGTGGACAGCAGCAAATACCTAATACATGTGCAGTTAGAGTCCTAGAAGGAGAGAAGAGAGAAAATATTAGGAGAAAGAATGATTTTTTTCCAAATTTGATGAATACTATACCTATGATGTAAGATTTTAATTTATATTCAAGTAATATAAATATTAAAAACTAAAATGAGTCCAAGATCTTATACACAAAATTGCTTAAAGTCAGTGATAAAAGACCTCAAAAGGATCGGGAAGAAAAAGACGAAGTAAGTAAGGAATAAATACAAGTTGACAGTATACCTCTTGTTAAACATTTGGAAAATTTGCTAATATTCTTGCAGCACAGAGAAAAATTAATATTTTCAAAATGAATAAAATAGCCCAATTAAGCAAAATAAAAAATCTTGACAAAATTCTTACATACACTGATCGAAAATTCTCAGTTCTTGAGACAATTGTTTTTATGTTTTTAAAAGGCAAACAAGGTTATGATTGGATTTTGGATTGATTCCAGAATGAAAAATGAGTGCAAATGTCCTGTTAATAACTAAAGAGAAATGTTGGATATCAACACTGACTAAGCGGTTATCCGTTAAATTATCTTTCCTGTCTGGCAGTTCCCTGATGCTAAGGTTCATATAAGAAGCTGATCTTTATATAGCCAAATGAAAAGGAGATTCTCTAGGAATGCTATTATTTTTCACAGTATTATGGGTTAGTTTCCATAATGTACTATCAAGATCTCAGTTCCTTTAAGAATAGCTGAGAAAGTTTATAAAAGGGGAAAACCTCTCAAGGAAAGAACACCTAAATCTCAATTGTTTTCCATAGAGAGCTATGATCCTAATAATTGTCTTTAGCTACAATATGATATAAGTTGAAATTTTAATATTTGGAGTAAACATTATTAATATACTAATTGGAATTCCAAGTTGAATTAGCCTTCTATTCCTAGGCATAACTGAGATTTAGCAAATCAAAATTTTGCACTACTAGTGAAATTTGAATTTCAAATAAATAAGGAGTGTAAGTATGTCACGTAGAATTGTTAGGCATTTCATGCTGAAATTTTGCTAGTTGCTGCCTTTTATTCAGTTGTCACTGAGAATTTTCTGTTTTGCCCACCCCAATGGCATGATAAATACTTCTGTATCTGCCTCCAAAGATATGAAACCAAATATATTCTTTTATTTGAATCTTAATTTGGTAAGCTTATTATTATAGTAGTTTTTGTAGTAAATTTATGGTGCATATAATTATCTTGCATTTTTTGTTCCTTATGAAATAAGGACTTTCATTTATGGATTCTTAAGGTATATGTTCAACTTTAAATATTTCAACTGAAAATACTGTCTTTCACATTAAAGTAAAATGTTCCTTGTAAGAAGAACAGAGTGGTCAACATTATTTGATGATAAAAATATACATATTCCAGTGCAGAAATTATGTATTAAGGTCAACCTTGTTGGCATTTCAAGATCTTTACTTCAGTGCAGTTATTTAAATATTGATATATGTCTTGGTAAGAAATATATTTTTAGATTTTTGATCAAACTGAAAAATTTAGTAATTCTTTCAAGAATCATGCTTGTCTGCAGCTGAAATGGCTAAAGAATACTAGAGCTATAAAGCGGGATTTAAAGATTATCTTCACAGGCTAAAACTTTACCTTTACCTTTTGAACTCTGTGTCCACATGGCTTTATGTTTATTTACATCTTCTGATAACTTGCAATCTAAAATATTGAGACCTGGTGATTTTTTGTAACACTCTTGCATTAGTCTGCTTTCCATTGTGGTTACAAAATACTTGAGGTTAATTGCACCACAAAGAAGACAGTTGTACTAAACTCATAGTTTTGGAGGCTGAATGTCCAAGACTGGATGACTTCATTGATTGGGGCACTGTGAGAGCACCCTTGGCTGCACTGCTTCAAGGTGGGGACACATACAATACAAAGAAATTGCAAGACTGGAAACCAGGGCACTGGGAAACAAAAAGAACAAAAGTGGCTGTTCTTATGCTTTTATAACAATTTTCTTTTGTGAGAACTAACTCTGGAAACTACCTCAGTCCCTTCTGAGTCAGTGCCTCAAATAATGTCTTCCTAGGCTCCATCTCTTAAGCACCATTTCTCAATATCACCATGGTGAGGACCCAGCTTCCAACACATGAGCTCGCAGGGACACATTCACACCACATCCAAATTAAGCACCTAGGTGACGCCAGGTTAGCTCTCCAGACTTGTAGCCAGAGGGTGTTTTCAGAGGGGATTAACAAAATCAAAATGATACAACTTTTCATTTGAAAAACTTGTTATTTTAGACAGACAAGTGATTTAGTAATATACTTCCTTAAAAGTTATGATTAAGTTCTACTCCACAGATTCTTTGCATTCTAAAAAAAAGTAAAATAAAAACAAAAATTAAGATGGATTACATTAGATGCGTTACATAACGAAGTCGAACATCTTTATGGTCTTCAAGCTTTTTAGACACATTTATCTCAAGCTTTGTAAACAGATGATTTTTCAAATAATTTCCTATGTGAGTATATTTTTCTGGGATGAATATCTTTAACCAGTTATTCTTAGAAATTTGAAAGGCATGATAAATCAAGTAACTACCTTATCCTCATTTCTTTAGTAGGAATATTTTTTCAATATGTTATTTTAGAGGTTAAATTATAACTTGGTTGCTCTGAATGGAATTAGGTACTTTATTTGTATCATCTATTGGAACAAAAATGGATACTTGTCAGACATTTCCAATGACAGTAATTTGAAAATAGCCAAAGCTGTTTACCCATTTATCCTGTGGGCAAAACTATAGTGATTGCTTGTTGACAGCTACATGATTTGAACATAGATAATCTCCAGTAATTCCTGTAATTTTCTGTCTGTAACAAACTTGACCTTATCTGTCTTCTAGATGAAATGAATGATCATCAAAGCACCCTCTCCTACATCCTGATTAACCCATCTCCTGATACTAGGCTTGAGCTGAATGACGTTGTGTAAGTTGATCATGTATCTCACCATAGACATGTATTTTAGAAGACTAAATTTATTTTTATCTTCTGACTTCTACCACTGTAGCCCTTATTTTTCTTAAGATAAAAATGCTTCAAAAGTCTGTATCATTTTCCTTCACTAACGAGTGCATTTGATGTGTTGCTATGTGTAATACTGTTAATATGTAGAATTGTTTTAAAAAGTCATAAATATAGGAAGCTCTTCTGGACCCTGTCACAGTTCAGAGGAATCCACATTTGTGATCTCAGGGAAAAGTATTGCTATTCTAATAAGTAATTCCAATCTACCATTTTCAACATAATCAATGGTGAGAATAAAGACATTAAGGCATATCTGTAGTTGTGGGGAGCCAAGGGGGTCCTAAGACCTCCACGGAGGACCAAACCAAGTTTTACTAGTTCATGAAGAGGGGAGTGGCTTGGGGATGCGTGACTGAGAGAAAGGTGGGAAGTAGTTGAGTGCTGTGAGCTGGGATAGGTAGGAGGTCTGCCATCGCCTCTGCAGTATGCCGAGAGAGAGAGAGACAGAGAGAGAGAGAGAGAGACAGACAGAGAGAGAGAGAGAGAGAGAGAGAGATCCAAAAAGAGTAATCTGTATATCACAGATTGGGGTAGTATCTAGTGTTTTGTGGTCAGTGCTGCAATTTTGATATGTAATCGTGGTGCCCTGAGATGTACAGCTTCTTTTCTGGTTTTTCTCCGGTACCGGGAACCGAACTCACGACCTTGCGCTTGCCAGGCAGGCGCTTTGCCGCTGAGCTAAATCCCCAGCCCTGTACAGCTTCTTTTCAAGAGGCTCAGTCTCAGCCAACAGCATGATATCTCATGCTCTCTCTCAGCCTAGCTCACCCATACTACTTGGGAGCTACAGGCAAGGCATTACTGACTTGTCCCATTGCTTTATTTATTTATTTATTTATTTTTGTTTGTTTTTTTTCTGGTACCAGGAACCAAACTCACGACCTTGCGCTTGCCAGGCAGGTGCTGTGCCGCTGAGCTAAATCCCCAGCCCCTTTGTCCCATTGCTTTAAAGACTATACATCAGTACCTCAGCTAGACCCATTTGCATTACCTAAAGTCACTTGAGAGATAAGGAAATATCCTATTCAGCTCTGCACATATCAATACACAGAGGTAGGGCCAAATGCTCTTCTTTCAACGATAGCCATCCACATGGTCCTCCACAATAAAATAAGGAAATAGTGGCACAAAATTTCTATTCAGACAGCTAATGTATACTTAGAGATTAAAAGAAAAATGTGTAGAATAATAAAATTACAAAACAAAGGAAAGCCTGAAATATCATTCCCTATGTAGTTCAAAATGCCTTCAAGTCCCTAAAAATCAAAGTAAAATAGGAGAAATGCATGAGAAAAAGATTTTTGAGACTAATTTGATTCACTGAAAAATATGGGTTGAACATGAACAATGTGCTATCCAAAAGATATGAAGCAGAGATAAGGAGCATTTTCTTTGACTTCAATTTGCCTATATTTAATGAACTACACTAAAATTTAAGCATTAAAAACTGAACAATGATGTACAATATAACTGTCACTAATAAATCACCAGTTGAGTGAGATAATTCCTTTGTAATTTCAAGGAAAAATGGTTACAAAGGATGAATTAGACTGAAAGATAGATTGGATTTGTATTGGGAGAGAACTGAGGACATTTCCGAGCAGGAAAAATGGCTCAGGAAATTATACTAAGAAATTACAAAACGTATCTTAGTTTGTAGTTTGACTGGAGTGTGTGTTGCTGTTTTTCTTGGCATTTCTGTTTAACTAAACATTTTTTTAAGAGTTGTAAATTTTATTGAGCAAGAGACAGATCCTGCATAATATTGAATTTAGAGCTGAATCTAGCTGAATCTAGATTGCTTTGGGCAATCTGAACTTTTCAACAATATTAAATTCCGGAGATGACAAAATGAGTTTAAACACAACCTTCTGTGTCCAATAATATCCTCTAGTTCCTACCCATATTACTGAAAATAATAGAATTTCATTCTTTTCATTATTAAACAATATTCCACTGTGGATATATAGCATATTTTCCTTACACATAGTTTGAGAAAAACCTATGTTGATGCTACATCTTGTGTGTTGTTACCAGTGCTATAAGAAACATGTATGTACACTTTTTGCTGACATACTGACTTCATTTCCTTAGCTATACCCAGTAAGTAGTGAGATTGCCAAATCGCATGATGATTCTACTGGTTTTTGAGGACCTTTTATACTGTTTTGGTTAATGGTTGTAGTAATTTTTATTTGCATGAATAATATGTAAGATTTTTCTTTTTTCTACATCATCAGTAGGCTTTGATGTTTATGATCTTTTTGGAAATAGCCATCCTGAAATCAGTGTGGAGATTCCTCAGAAAATTAGGATTAGAGTTCCCATTCAACCCAGAAATTCCCTTTTTGGGTATTTTTCCAGAAGAATTGAAAACATCATAGCACATCGATACATGTGTACCCATATTTTTTGTAGCACAATTTGTCAGAGCTACATCTCGGAAGTAAGCCAAATGCCCATCAACCGAGGAATGGGTAAAAAAGGTGTGGTATTTTTATACAATGGAATATTACTCAGCTACACAGAAAGATAAACTTGATGCTTTTATAGGTAAATGGATGCAACTAGAGACCATATTCGTAAATGAAATAACTCAGACTCACATGTGTAAACCTCATAATGTCGCCCTGGTGTAAGAAACTGAAAGAGTAAATGAAATCCAAAACATACAATAGGTATTATGAAAGGGAAAGAAACTGCTCAAAAGGAAAGAACAACTGGGATGAGAGAAAGGAAAAAAAGAAGAAAGTAAGGATGGTAAAAAAATTACATATATATATATACACATATATAACATATACACACACAAGATTACTGAGATAATTGTACTACTAATTTCTATTGGCTTATTGAAAGGAACAGTTAATGCTTTATTTTTTAAGCAATTTTGTGTGCTTATATCTGACAAGCTGAACAACTACTTTGAAGATAACAATATGCAATATAACAACCACTCTTTATTTCCTATCATCTTGTTTTGAAATTCTGTATCATTTTTGATTTTTTGGATTTTTTATTCTCTTTAAAATAAAAAAAAAGAAAAACAGTCATCCTAATGAATATGAGATGATATTCATTAAGGCTGTGATTTTCATTTTTCTGATTAGTGATGCTGAGAATTTTTTTCTTTGTTTTCCTCTGGTCCTTTTATACGTCTTCCTCTTCAAATGTTGCTCCAGGCCATATGAAAATTTTTAACTGGACTATTACTATTTTTGCTCTCCAGTTGAATTTCCTATCTGTTCTGGACATTAATCGTTTATTGGGTGAATAGTTCAAAAATATTTTTCTCCTTTTTTAAGTTTTGTTTTCAATTTGTTGATTGTTGCTTTCACCTTAAAGAAGCTTTTTAGTTTGTTGGGTTTGTTTTTGAATTTTTTCTCCTGCTGTCTGCTTTTCTTTTCTCATGCAAAAAGTCTTTCTCAAGACCAATGTCTGAAAGTGTTTGCCTTACTAACTCTTGTAGTAGTTTTATACTTTTGGGTTTATATTTAAACATTTTATAATTTTGAATTGTTTTTGTATATAGTCAAATATATATATAACACATATATTATATTTATATACACGTAC
>NW_004955406.1:33048962-33090211 GCF_000276665.1 Chinchilla lanigera | reverse complement strand
TTTCTTCTTTTGTTTTCTTTTTTTCTTTTCTTTCTTTCTTTCTTTCTTTCTTTCTTTTTCTTTCTTTCCTTTCTTTTCTTCTTTCCTTGTTTCTTTGTTTGTTTGTTTGTTTGTTTGTTTCTTTCTTTCTTTCTTTCTTTCCTCTGCCTTCATTGCTATGGAAGAGGCTTCCAATACTGTGCTGAATATGAGTGGTGAAAATGGGCATTGTTGTCTTGTTCCTGATTTTAGAGAAAGCTACTGTATCTTTCCCACATTTAGGTTGATGCCATGGGCTTGCCATAACACCAGTGTAACATGTGTTGTGTTGAGTTGTGTTCTTTCCATGCCTAAAGTTTGAAGGTTCTTAGCATGGAGGGATATTGACTTTTATCAAATGTGTGTCCTGAATTTATATTGAGATGATAGCATGGTTTCTGTTCTTGGTTACGTTGATGTGATGTATTTATTTGATTTGCATTTGTTGAAACATTCTTATATCACTGGGATAAACCCCATTTGTTTTTAATTTTATAATTTTTCAATATGTTATTGGATTTAGTTTTCTGATACTTTCTTCAGAATTTTAGATTTATATTTATCAGAGATATTGGTCTGGAATATTATTTTTTGTTATGTCTTTGGTTTTGGCATCCAGCTTATATTGATTTCACTGTGATAGGTTTGCAAGAGTCCCCTGTCTTTGCTACAATTTAAGAAAAATTATGTACTTAAAAAAAAAAGATATTGGCAAAATTCAGCAGTGAAGCCATTTGGTCCTGTACTATTTTTACTTTCTATTTTTTTATTTTTATTTTTTAGAAAGACATTTTTATCACTCATTAAATCATGTTACTTAGGGACTGGGGATTTAGCTTAGCAGCACAGCGCCTGCCTGGGAAGCACAAGGTTGTGAGTTCGATTCCTGGTACTGGAAGAAAAACAAATAAACAAACAAAAATCATGTAATTTGATATTGATTTGCTCAGATTTTCTACCTCCTTGTAGTTCAGTTGTGGTAGGTTATGTGTGTCAAGAAACTTACCCTTTGTTCCAGGTTTTGGAATTTGTAAATATATAGTTGTCCACAGCAGTCCCTAGTAATTGCTCCAGTTTCTGTGAAATCAATTGTGATCATCTTGAGTTTTTTTATTTGTGTTTCTCCTCTCCTTTTTAATTGTTTAGCTAAGGACTCGCCAGTTTTCGTTTCTTGTTAAAAAACAACAACAACAAAAAAAAACTACTCTTTATTTCATTAATCATTTATACAGTTATCTTAAGATTCTATTTCATTTATGTTTTATTTGATCTTAGTTATTTCTTTCTGCCTTTCTCATTCCTTTATTTGAATCATTGTTACTAGAAATTTTTTCAGTTTTTTATTTTTTGAAGTAGATATTTAAAAACTTCCCCACAATGCTGCTTTTATTGTATTCAAAATATTTTTTGCTATATTTCCTTTTGCATATATTACAAGATATTTGTTTCCTTCACTGAAGAAATATTGAGAACATTATTCCATTTCCACATACCTAGACAGTTGCTGAAGTTCCTCTTGTTATTACTTACCTCATGCCATTGTCGTTAGAGAAGATACATGCCATGGTTTCATTTTTTTAAATTTGTTGAGACCTGTTTTGTGACCTAAATAGTGCTTATCTGGGTAAATATTCCATGTGTGTTCTGCAGCTACTGGATGAAATGTTCCATAAGTATTTGTTAGGTTGGTTTAAAGTATAGTATAATTTAATGTCAAATTTCTTTGTTGATTTCTTTTGTCTGCATGATATGTACATTGATGAAAATAGGGTGTTGAAATCTATTGTACTAGAGTTTGTTTTTCTTTTTTTAATAGTAATACTTGCTTTATATTAGGACTTTAGTGTGTTTTTAATGAAGTTTATTGATATGTAAAGACATAGCCTTGTTACCTTCATTTTTCTGCTAATGTTGTATATCTTCTGCTCTTTTGTTTCTCTCATTGTTCATCTTTGTAATTTGATGAACTTGGTAAGTTTTGATTCTCTTCTCCTTCTCCTTTCTATAGCTGTTGTCCTGGTAAGTTTTTGTATTGCTGCGTGTTTGCAAACTTTTCTTGTAGAACTGATCTTGCGGCAATGAATTCCCTCCCTTTTGCTTATCTTGAAGAGTCTATTTCTCCTTTACTTGTGGAGTATGCCATTACTGGCCATAGCGGTTCTGGTCATTTGTTTTTATTTTGTTGTGTTTTTTTTTCTTTCAGGACTTTAAGCATTTGTGGTTCTTTTACTACCGGCAGTCGAACTCAGGATGTTGTGCTTGCCAGGCAGACGATTGTACTGCTGAGCTCTATCCCCAGCCCCTTTCAGGACTTTAAGTATATCCTGGTCTGTAAGGTTTCTACTGAGAAATCTGCTCTTCATCCAACTGGGATGCCCTTGTATGTCAATTCATGCTTTTCTCTTGATCTTTTCTTTTTGGTCTTGTACTATTGACAGTTTGACTGTGATATGCCTTAGAGACTAGTTTTTAGTCACCTTTATTTGGAATTCTTTGAGTTTCATGGCCCAGAATGTCAAGATTTGGAAAGTTCTTGGTAGTTATTTCAGGGAGTGGCCTTTTGCCTTTTCTTCTTCTTCCTTCTCCTTCTTCTTCTGAAATACCAAATATCTGATCACTTACAATGTCCCATAAGTCTTTCTCTTTTTTTTGGTACCAGGAATCAAACTCAGGACCTTGCACTTGCCAGGCAAGCGCTTGTGCCACTGAGCTATATCCACAGCCTGTCCCATAAATCTTAAAGGCTTTCTTTCTTCTATTACTTTTTTTTCCCTTCTGTTTCCCCTCTTCCCTCCCTGTCCATCTTCTTTCTGCTCGGGTTATTGCAAAAGAGCCATCTTCAAGTTACGAATTTTTTTATTCTGTTTAAACTAGTGTACTTTTGAGGCTTTTGACTACAGTGTGCCTTCCACACTTCGCAGAGGTTTAGTACCCACGAATCCTGAAAAACTGTGAATTTCAGATATAGTCAGAAAAATGCCTATTTTTATAGTTTAAACCCTAAATATACTATGTCTACCGCAAACATGTAATTTGACTTAATAAAATACTGTGTTAATAAAGTCTTAGTAGGTGCAGGGCATTTTGGCAGCACCTTGCAGATCTTAGGTCTTTAAGAACAAAACCGAGAACATTCTAGATAGCTACACAAGATACAGCAACCTGTTAGGACGTAGGAATGAATGCTGAGAGGTGGGTTACAGGGCATCAGAAACTCAGCAGCAAGGGGAACTGAGTAACGCTCTTGGATTGGCTACTTGCAAGCCTCCCCCCCCCACAACACACACAAACAGTTACAGAGAATATTTGCAGTTTCCGCAAAATTGCAGGGGTTTCTGCAATTATTAAATTCTAAGAAAAGATTCTTGAAAGACTGAGGCCACAAACTGTTAAGCATGACTTCGCAGGAGATATATATATCTTCACTGTGAGTTTTTTAGATCTAAGATTTCTATGTCCTTCTTTTGTGATTTATTTTCATTGATTTTTTTTTTCATTAGGATCATGAATTATCTTTCCAATTTATTGAAATGGTCTGTACTATCTTATATCTCATTAAATTTCACTAAAATTGTTATTTTCAGTTCTTTGTCAGGCAGTTAGCAAATGTCCTTTTCTTTAGCTGTGTTACTGCAGAGTTATTGTGTTCCACTGAGAAGTCTAATACTACCTTGTTTTTTTTTTTTTATGCTTGTTATTTTAGTGCGTTGATATTTGTGCAACTGGAGGTCAGTTGCCCCTACTGAGTTATAATATGATTTCATAGTAAACTAATTTCTTCTGGAGAGGTGCTCCAGGATGTCAGTTGGGTAGGCTATGTTTGCTTTGGTTCTAGATGGATGCTTTAAAACAGAGTCTGTAGTAGTCAGTGGTGATGATAACCAAGTAGTGTCTCAATGGCCTAGGCTGAGGAGGTTTTAGGGCTGCACAGTCAGGGCAGATGCAGCTGTCTTGGATGGGGCATTTTAGCTGGTGACTTTGGGCACTGTACACTTGACTACAGGGCACCTGTTAGTTTCATGGGTTGAGGCATTCTGGAGGACCCACAGCAACAAGATGTGGCAGCTGGAGCAGCAGCAGAAGCCTTGCAGCACTTTGTTTCTGGTGCCTACCGGGGTGGCGCTGTCCCAGGTGAGCATGGTGCAGTGAGCTGGAAGCCCAGCGAGGTGCCTGTCAGCATTTCAGAGCCTTGCACAGGCCAGGCCACGCTATATGCCATTGTGGTTGCCCCTGAGTGCCCAAGGATCACACAGGTAACTTCACAGGACCTTTGAGGCCACCCTGCTCAGGATGAGCTGCCGGCTCATTTCCAGAGGATGAACATTCATGCGTGGGGCTGCCTATCTACATCTTGGGGACTTAATGAGCTAAGGCAATGTGGATTTATTGCTTGGCTTTTTCCTGAAGTTGTGGGTGGGCAGCCATGGATATTTCTCTCGGCCTCAGCCAGCCAGGTTTCTCAGGGCAGACATTCTTTCTATTTCTTAGAGCTGCAGGAGAATGGGAAAGTCTGCCCCTTTGTTTCCCAGGGCCTTTGTGGGCTTAGCAGCTCGACACAGGCTGCCAGGTACTTCCCACAGCCAAGAGTGGTAGGGCAAGACTGCCCATCTGATACCAGGAGCCTGTGTAGGCCAAGTTGCTTCCTGGCCAAGGGTGAGTGGGCTAGCCTTCTATCTGCTTCCAGGGCCAGGAGGTGTGTAGGTGGAGCAACCTATCTGCTTTTTCCAGACCTCAGTAGGATGAGCCACTCAGGGCAGGCTGCCTGAGTTCTTCCTGGGATTGTGGGAGGGTGGGAAAGGCCAACCAGCTAGTTTACAGACCTGAGTGAGCCAATCTGCTGGGGTCCAACATTTGGCTGCCTCACAGGCTCCTGGGTGGGCACGGTCTCAAGATAGTGCTGTGCAGGAGGAGGCTGAGTGGGTGAGGCCAAAATGTTGAATGTGGGCTGTCTCAAGGACAATGTAGTGGTGAGGTAACTCACACTCCAGACCTGCAAACTGGGCTCAACACCTGTGAGGGATGCCGGCTTCCCTAGCAGTAAATGCCTCTGGGATGTGTGGTCTTCCCTTCTGAGACCTCTTGCTCAGGCAAGTCCTCCAAGTGAAGTTCCTTTGGCTCAAGGATATTGGCTTGATATTTCAAGACAGAACAGAAGATGATATGTCTTCAGTTTCTTTCTTTACAAGGCCATCATGTGCTTTCATACTCTGTGACATTCTGCCACATCCCCTTTGTTCCCAGGGGCTCAGCATTAAACACTCCAGGGAAATTGCTGTTCTTTTATTCTTGTTTGGGTCCTTTATTCTGAAGGGAAGGATACTCCAAACACCTCCTCCACCATCTTGCTGATTTCACCTCTTCCATATGCTTTTTCGAAAAGGAAGTCTTCAGGAACTGATGGACCTGATTGTCAGGATATATCATGGCCAGCATGGCCCTGAGTAGGTACATCAATTAAAACAGAGGCTTGCAAGATAATCTACCATGGTACCAAAATTGTGCATTGTAAATATCAGCTCCTATGTAAATATATTTATGAAGGCAAACAATGATCACTGGCTATTGATGTGGTCATAGAAACAACTCCAATGTAGCTAGCTTTCAAATCTATAAACTTTCTAAAAAACAAACATTAAAACAAATGGAGCTTCATCACAGCAAGTCAGAGTAAGAGCCAGTTGTCCAAGCTACAAAGATGAGTTGTTGGCTAGGGAAAAAGGCAGGTGATAAGCTGAGTCCTGTTTTATTCCTGTTATATCCCTATACTAGAACTATACAGATAAGTTAGCTCTATATAGGTACTATTTGTGTTTTGTTTTCTAGATGAATAACACTAAGAAGGGAATGGTTTTTCCAAAGAGCTGAACAAATAAGAACTGGAGGACTGAATATTGGATTGTAGTGTTCAGCTATAGGGCAGAATGAGGAATGCTTTTAACAGTTTCTTAATCATATAAAATCGCAACAGCAACTTTGACCCAAACTAACCTTGAAAAGATTCCAAAAATATATTTAAGAAATAAACAAATACAATAATACTTTATTTTGTGATTCAATGATAATGGTTCAAATATTAGAGTATTGGAGAGTCAGATGAATAACAATGTAAGATAATAGAGTTCTCAAGGCAGGGGCTGGGAATTTAGCTCAGCGGCAAAAAGCACCTGCCTGGCATGCGCAAGGTTGTGAGTTCGGTTCCTGGTACCGGAGAAAAACCAAAATAAAAAAAAAAAAAAAAAAAAAAGAGTTCTCAAGGCATAGTCAGCAATTGTATCTTTTTGTGATATTCCATTCATGAAACATTTTTAATTAAGAATAAGTCATTTATGGTGTACTTAACTTTCAATTGTCTACCTTGTATGCTTCAATTTGTATATTACTGTAATGAAACAAAGCTATTCTTTTTTTCCCGAATCACATTTACACATGCCTTCCTTGCTTTGAACTCATAAATGCACGAATTTCTATGAGTTCTCTACTTCATTAATCTCAGTCTTCTGATACTTCTTTATCAAATGATCATAATTATGTTCATTGTATACAGTTTGATTATGTTGACCTTACTTGTATTTCATAATAAATTTTCAATGTCTTAAGCCTAATACAGTTATTTTTCCATGATTATTTTAACAGATGTTTCAAAGAAGATATTGGTAGCATTTCAGTCTTCAGTCATGTTCTTCTATCAAATATATAATGCTTGTATTTGGAAATATTTTCCAGAACTTTTTAATAATGTATACAAGTAAAATAGACGTATTTTCAGAAAATTTTTCAGCTTTTTGGATGCTATTATGTTTTATGAGGTCAAATAATTGACTGCTGCTAGAACATTGTTTACATCACTGGAATGATCTATATATACTGTGACACTGAGGTACATTTTATTATAGCTAGAGCGATGATAAATTCTCATGAAGAAAATGCTTATCCTAACAAGCAGCATATGAAAACAGTTTAAAATTTACTTTCTTAAACTTACAGGTTTAGCAATAACAGGAAGAAAAGGAATTTTTCTCACAACACCGAGAAATTTAATGGACAATGAATTATATTTGTACCTTGTATGTATTCTAAAAATTCAATTTCAAAGTTCATTTAAATGAAGGGTCAACACTAATTCGATTCAAAAATAATAAATCACTAGATGACATGATATTAAAAAGCTTAATGTGCACTATTAGTTCTCTTCACTGATCTACAATGCTATTGATATTTAAAGTAATTATAAAACAGTGTGCATAGATAGCAAGATCCAATTAATAGATCGAAGAGCACTAATTTCATCTTTTATTTGACTGACAAAAATAGACTGCAGTGCTTCCAATTACTTTTTTTTTCATTTTCATTAAGAACTATATTTTATGAATATTTCTCCCTGTAGTCTTTAAGAGGAAAAGTACAATCTTCATTAGATTCTTAATTTTAAATTAATCCTGTTCATTTTTGTTCATCCTAAAATTATTGTGAAAAACTCAAATACTACTTTCATTTTCTCATGGAACAAGACTAAATGCGTCATTACATGTGCTTACTTTCCTTCTTTCTCCTCCAGTACCTCAGTGACTTCCCAGTGCCTTTGGGACAGAAATTGAATAACTTATCTTAAAGTTCTTCATTTGCTGTTTCCTACTTTTCTGACTTGACCTACTACTATGTCCTAGTCTCACCAGTTTTCTACAGCCAAATCCAAATTTGTCTTCTACATATGTTAGCATCAGTATTTCTTCTGTGCCCCCAGTTGTCCAAGTCTGGGATGATTCCCTGCTTTTTCAAGCCAAGGGAAACACATTCACACCAAATCCCTTAATAAACGTTCCCTAACTATGCCTAACCCTAACCCTCTGTGGACTGTTTGGAACTCCTTTTCTTTTTATATCTGCTGCTTAAGTTACAATGTAGTCTTCTATAGGACAGGAGTTGAGTTTTGTGCTATTTTGATATTAACAGGTGTCAACACATGTCCCACAGGTGCTAAGAAGCGGGTGCTGCTAATGCACAGCATTTGGAAATACAGTGTAAAATACCTGTCCTAAAATACATGAGTTTGTCAGATGAACATTTTTCTGTTTACTCACAGAATGAATTAAGACTTTTCATACTTTAGTATTACTGCCTATTATACCATAAGTTGACTTTTAGACTAATATTTTCAAACTAACTCAAGTACTTTATAGCCATAGCATTCACCATAATACTTAGCCAATTATTAATTTTGTGTAATCCTGGGATATTTAAGTTAGTTAGTTTTGAGAATTATGTATATCAAGTTCCTAATTTGATGAAATACTATGACCAGTTAAACAGTGAAAGACTGATGGCTAGAATGTGGCTTTCTGTGGTAGACGAATTCCAGCATCAAGGATAGGAAGTCAGTAAAATACTAAAAACAAGTTACAAAGCTTTGATAAGATGAAAGTATGAAGTTGATCATAAATGAAAAATAATGGTGTTTGATTCAGCAGCATTCATCATCATAATCTCAGATAGGGAAATGATTCTATAAGTCCTATAAAATTGTACAGGCTAACTGAATGGTGAGCGCACCTGTGTATATAGAAACATTTTAGATAATTTGAAAACAAAATACATAAGAAAGTACAAATCCAAAATGTAAATGTGAGTTGACACTGCCTTTATTTGATATTTCAAAGTTATTTGCTTTTCTTTTTAATTAGATACCTAATCAGACCTGACCCACTGTCCTACCTTCCAAATAGTGAACCTAGCCGAAAAAACAGCATCTGCAACGCCACTGGTCAGGACTCTCGGGAGGAAACCCAACTTTGATATCAAGAAAATAAGAGACTTTTTTTTATTCCTATGGGGATCTTGCTTGAAAAACCTAATGTGTTTCTGCCATTGGAAGAAAGTAGATTAGAATATATTCAATTCTGTCATATTTAAAAAGCAAAACTATTCTCTTAGAGGTATAGATCATTTTAAAACTTAATGTACCATTTACTGGTACTTCCCTTGTTAATATTGAAAAGACATCACGGAATTATTCTGAAAACCTAAATTACAAAAACAAAAATTGAAATCTGATATTTGATGTTTGAGTATGGTCTTAACTGTACAAAACCAGAATTAGTAAGGCTTTATGAAAGTAAAAAAATCTAACTATATTTGGTACATCACAATACACATAGAATATTGCTGTTCTTATTAACACTTAAATGTGTCATGTTATATCCTTTAAACTTGCTATTTTATAAAACTGAGCTTATCATAAATGCCTAGTCTTCCCTACATAGGGATTAACCAACAAATTTATATGGCTGAATTTTGTGTAAAAAATATAGTTTGCTTTATAGTACGAATCTTTAAGTTATTTTAAACTTTTTCTGTCTGCCTTTTCATTTGATACCATATTCATTTTAGAATTTCAGAAGTTCATAGCATGTTTAATAAACAAAAAAATATATTCAGTACCTGAACTTTTTGATAACTTAATACTTAACACACTTTATGCCACAAAAGTGTACTAAAAGTCAAATATCTATTGTTCTCCTAAAGAAAATTCCTAGCATGGAGAAAATACTTAATGCAACTTGTTAATTTTAATATAAGAATTGAAACTTTAACTGGATTTCTGAAATAATTTTCATTTGACTCTTGAGTTTTAACATTTTTCATATCTCTCTATAGCAAATTTAATTAGAAAAACAATTTAATATTAAAAGGAGACTATTTATACTTTTTATGGACTACAAAGACACTTTAAAACTTTAAATATCTTACTTATGTCTTTGCTATTAAAATAATTACACTCAAGTACAATCTATCAAAAATTCTGATTTAATTTTGAAAAGTCTTCTACACCGTCCTATAGGTTCTATAGGATCTATATTCTAACATTGTGAGGAAAAGTATTAAAAATAGGTAATCATTAGCCTTTAAATTTAACATGAGTCATTCCAAAATTGACAAATATAGATTTAAATATAAACTGAGTCTTGGGGAAATTAAAATTTTGTCTGAATTATGTATTTTGCTTCCCTTATAGAAATAGACTAAAAAGCACAAGAGAATGCACACATGGTTTCTATACAGTAGAAGTGTCATCAGTGTTCCCATGGAATAATATTGGTAAATTTAAATGACATTTTCTTCTAACTTTGTATTTTTTTAATTCCTGAGTTTTTGTTTACTTTCACTTCAACAAAAGTAGGACGTATTAAAAAGGACATTTTTGCCCTTTCTTTTCATAGTGAAGCAGAACATTTGAATGGAAATATAATTTTTAAAATGGTAAAGAAAATTTAATGTTCTCCCAATTATTGTACAGAAAAAATGTAAAATGTAGAATATGAAGTTAAACGTAACCATTGCATAATTTGACCCCACAAATATGAAATGTCATTGTTTTCCAGCATTTTGCTTTGCCCACATTTTGGCAAAACAACACCGAGGACTTCATCTAAAATAGATTAAGGCTCCATTTGGTGTTATTTGGTCTTCTCTGATCTGTCAGAGACGTGAAAATGACAAAAGGTTATTTAAAATTGGGAGCACGCCTTAGAACTTAAAGGTTGTATGCATATGCGTATATGTTTGAAATGTGAAATGCATTTGACAAGCATTCCTATCATATATTGGCAAAATTGAAGGTGGAACAAGATGTGTGTAATAGAGAAAAATATTGAATTTACTGAACTTGTTTCATATTTGAACAGCAATAGTAAAGTATGAAGCTTCTTTGAGTTTTTTTTTTAACATCATTACAGTCATTTGTAGGAGTTAATGTAAAATTTTACAAATCTGTTTCCCCTCAAGATCTGAAATTTAGTATTTTTTGCATTATGACGGTAAGACTAGAATTTTAAGCTAGAATACGATTATATTTCCTATAGAACTACAATTTTTCTTTCATAAATTTTAAAATAATTATTTTTGATTATGAACATAATAGTCCAAATTTAATATTTGATGGAATTCATATCAGCTTGCTCTAATAATGATAGTTTGTTAGTCTTTCTGGTTCTTTAAAAAATAAAACATGCTTATAAAAGACTTTTAACAAACTATTGCCTTTTTAAAATAATTATACTTGCACATGAAGTATAAAGTTAATAATTGTTCTTGTAGCCCTACAGGAATTGGTTCTGTTTATTGCTGTGTAACATTTTGCTACCAGTTACATTGAATTGCTTTGAAATAAATAATAATAAAATTATTTCTGATGATGAAAACTCTTTGTGTTTGTTGCCAGCACTTTGTTAAAGAGACTATGTTTTGAAATTGTAAAATTGTTTTGTTACTTTTATACTTTAAAGCCAAAGTAAACACAAAAGTGGTTTCATTGGAAAAGAAAGCCATAAATAAAATACTATTGAATTACTTTCTAATAAAGTAGATTCTGAATAGTTATTTTACCATGATAAGAAAGGAGAGGTATAGATATAAGAGGAAATAAACAGTGGGAAGCATGAAAGAAAGTGAAGTGGAATAAAACCATAAAGTAGAAGTTAAAAAGGAAATATGCTTTACAAGGCAGCGAGCAATGACTCAATATGCTACTTTAAGGTTGAGGAAAACACTGGCTTAAGGGGAATGAAAGTTTAAAATACAAAAGTTGTCTCTGGTTCTAAGTAAATGAGAAGATATATTTCTCCCTACCTTTATTCTTACGGTATCCCTAAAGTCCATCATTAACTTGGGGCATTCCATATTTTCTAATGAAATTAGGTACTTTAGCATAAGAGTAGTCTGTGGTACATTTTAGTAGCTACACCTGATGGATACAGAAAGCAATCTTTGTGTTCACCCAATTGTTGTAAGGAACAGCAAGGTGTATACCAGTGGGTCTGTGAAGAAGTATCAAATCAAGATTTTTACCCACATAATGCTCTGTGTATTGTGTACATATCTCTGACCATCATAGGGGGTGAAATAAACCCATACCATTCTTATGTTCTGTGAACATCTAATTAGTCATAATGGAACCTGGGCATGGCCTACAGTAGCTGTGGCTGGGGGAAACAAAAACCCACATGTGCATTCACCTACTTGGCAGATGAATGGCAAGGTGTGTGCAGGAGCTCCAAAGCAGCAACAGAGGCATTTTACCCATGAAATGATCATTGTTGAATTTTTGCATTTAGGATTTGTGTTTTTAAAAAGTTTTCTTTTGATTTTCTTGTAGAAGTAGCCCACTTCAGTAAAATTGCATATGAAAAATCTGGTCTCTGTAGCATTAGCAGTATATGTCAAAAAAGCCTTCAAACTACAGTATAAAAAAATATTCCCTGCTAGATGCAAAGACATATACTTTCAATTTAGAAGTTCATCCTGGAACTCAGCCATCAGGTCCTTATTCATATAGCAATAAACCAATGGATGTTGTAAACAGACTTGTTGCTCCCATCACCCAAACTAATCAGAACGTGACATTCCACAGTTGGTTTACCAGTTGCCTATTGTTACATTTGCTAACAGAGTAGTGTAGAAACTGTACACAAGAACAAACAGTATAACAAACACCATTAATTCCTATCATTTTGTTCTGAAACCCTGTATGATGCTTAGTGTTTTTGCTTTGTTTTGTTTTTGTCCATGTTGTTAGTATTTTGCTATACTTTTTAAAAATTCTCTTTAAAATAAAAAAAGGAATTCCCAAGAAAATGTTGCAATTTCAAAACAGAGAATTGTATGTTACAATCTTTGAATTTCAGAAAGATATAACATTGGGCTTATATATGGCAAGGAAAAACAAACTGGTACTGCTGATCTTTATACTGCACCATGGTGGAAAAACTGCCAGAGAAACCTCGACAAAATGGGAGCTTGACATGAACTTTCAATGAGAAAGTCAAAGGTGGAGTAGATGTTTCTGATGAGTTTTGCAGCAACTATAATGTCACTCAGCACACAAAGCTTTGGCTAGTGGTCATTTTACTTGATTCTAAACATGTGTGGCACAAATAGTTTGATAGTTTACAAAGAAAATAATAAGTGAAAAATATGGAGAAATTTTCTTAGAGGATTAGGACTGGAATGGATAAGAGATCACTTACAACAGAGGAAGAGCAAAATATTTCTGCCCCGGTAACTATGCAGAAAAATTATCCAACGCACTGATGAGCTCACAGGTGAAAGGGTAGGTACAACATCACAAAGATCTACTCCAACAATAGGAAAACCAATAAGATGTTAGCTGTGCCCTACAAGAAAAGTCAGAAAAACAAAACATGACCTATCAGCGTGAGTGATACTTGTGCATAGAGTGTAGAGTTGTCATGCATGAAGACTGCTTTGGGTGTGACAATTGAAGCAAAAATTATTTCTGCAGTAGATTTCTATTTGTATTTACATTGTAGTTCACAAAGGTATT
This sequence comes from Chinchilla lanigera, assembly GCF_000276665.1. Lineage (NCBI taxonomy): Eukaryota > Metazoa > Chordata > Mammalia > Rodentia > Chinchillidae > Chinchilla > Chinchilla lanigera. Next base: position 33,076,857 of record NW_004955406.1, on the reverse strand, counting down.
CATTTCTGATGCTGTCATACAGGTTTTGTAAGCAAGTACACAGCTGATATGAAAATGTTCATGTCTATTCTAAGTGTTCATTACATATTTGATACTTTATTGATATCTTATTTTCCTATAGGAGAACATTTTATAATATAGTAGAAGCTCCTGACAAAATAGCAAGGCTAGTGAGATGTCAAGTATGTCCTAAAAAAGGCCAAGAAAGCAAAACATATGTGCCATTAGTATAAGCTCTATGTGTATATGGAATGTATTATCATTTGTGAAGACTGCCTTAGGTGTGGTAATAGAAGTAGAGATTATTTTTGTTGTAGAGTTCTATTGGTATTTTCAGTGTAGTGCATATAGGAATTTATTTCTATTGTTATTTTTTACAGTTCATGTACCTAAAACCATTGAATGTTGACATTTTTATGCTTTTTTAATAAAGACTCAATATTAAAAATTCAATACTTTATTTTGAATTTTTCCTGGTTAGTACTCCTTGTTTAATATAATGAAACTCTGAAAATTAAAATTAATAATTCATCAGTAGAAATACTTCTCAAGAATAGATGTGCATTTTATACACCTTTCATTATACTTCTTTAACACAAAGTTGCCATGGTGTCCATTCTATAATATTAAAACAGACATAGAATATTTAACAGCGGGATGAAGAAGAAAGGCCTAGCAAGGAAGCTGGACTTGATAAAGCATAAGAGTTTGCTGGGCTTTGTTTTTCCTGTCTTGAATTGGATATTGGGAAACACCAGTGGATATAGACAAAGAAGTCTCAGAGTAGCCTGCTCTCCTAGCAAAGGACTGGCTCCTGTAGCATGTGCAGATTTTGGAGAACCAAATTTCTGATGCTTCTGAGCCAAGAATAACTGCTCAGTGTGCCTGAAGTTTCCCTGAGCATGTGTTGGGTAGCTTTGTAGTAGAGTCTCTCTGAGAGACACTTCCTCAGAGCTCTCTGGGGTATAATTTCCTGCAAGTTCTGGAAGTGCAGCCTCACAGTGATTCCTTGACCATCCTATGAACCACAGCTATGGCATCCCCAGTGGAATGTAGATTTCAGTCCTAGGCTATCTTACTGAAGCATTTTTTCTTCTCCCTGAAGATAATGAATGTTCCTTACATATAATTTTCTAGTTATCTTTACATATTACTAACCAATCTTGCATAACAACAATGCTCTGTTACAGTTAATAATTGTTCATGTGAAACATTCTCTGCACAAGTCACTGTGATTTATCTTTTCAAACTGGATATTGGCTGATATAATGCACAAATCAGCAGTTCTCTATGTGACTAAATATAAAATAATGGTGCTATGAAATTTTTATGACTGCAAATCTGAAAGATAGTCTGTGGGCAAAGTTAACAAGTGAATAACACCTACTAGGAAACTTTTCTAATGATATATTCATCCTGTGGAGCCTTAGACCATTTGCACTGCATTTTGATCTTCTCTACCGTGGACTGCTCTCCAGGCTGTATCACTGCAGGAGGTTAGAGATAATAAGGCCAGCTTTAAACTTTAGATTAGTCTATATTTATGACATATGACCCTTAAAATAAATAATTAGATTTATAATTAAGCCTTATTTATTTTTATTCATTAGAATTTTTAATTAAACAAATACTTCAGTGGAAATAGAATTATCTATTTTTTAAAGATTATTAATGGGAATATTTCACAAATTTGCACTATAATTAACCCTATTCAAAGAAATACATAATTCTATTCCCTCTGTGGGGTGGCAGGGCCTGCCAGCAGAGTGAGTCCACACCTGGCAATCCCTCCATTCTCTCGGGGATGGTGGGGCATGCCAGCAGGGCGTGATTCCTCACTCTGTGCTTCCTCCATTCCCTGGGAGATGTCAGGCTCCTTGAGAGGAATGTAAGGGTACATGTATTTGTCAAGTAGACTGACAAGAACACCAAGACCTGAGACCCAGGACAAAAACCATGTTCCAGGTGCATGTATGCCCTCGGAGGGCAGAGTTATTGGAGAGACCAGAAGCGTGGAAGTGTCTGATGCAGCACCTAGGAGCCAGTAGTTGAACTGAAGAGAACTCCACCAGCAGAAGTCCAGTCCCAGGTTCTATATCCAGAGGCCAAAATCAGCTCTATACCCAACACATTTCTGGGATTATATAGGGACAGTGTTACACAATTATAAGCACCAGAGGTATTTTACTCTTTTCACTCTCCCTTGTTTGATTGGAGAGCCCTCTCCTGTCTGAGTAGATTTTTTTGTTTTGTTCTGTTTTGTTTTGTTTTGTTTTGTTTTGTTTTGTTTTGTTTTGGTTTTTCTCTGGTACCGGGAACCAAACTCACAACCTTGCACTTGCCAGGCAGGCACTTTTGCCGCTGAGCTAAATCCCCAGCCCCCTGTCTGAGTAGATGTCATCTTGTTTTCTTCTGTATTTAGTAGTTATTTTTGTATTTGGGGTTTTTATTTTTTATTTTTCTATTTTTCTCTCCTCCCTTTCTCTCATCTCCTTTTTCTTTCTTTTTTTCCTTTGGTTTATTTACATTCTCTTTCTCTTTCTCCATTCTTTTTCCAATGTTAAGTTTCTTACCTTATTTTTTTCAATCTCTTCTACAGACTGACTTTTTCTCTTTCCTCAACTACTTCTTCAATTTAAAATTTCAAGTGAATAAACATTGTGTCTGTATTTTCTGACTACTCTTTTGTATTCTGTTTTATTCTTTCCCTCCTGTGTCTTCCAGTTTCCCAAAACTTGGTCGATCATCCTTTAATTTCCATCCCTGACTCTACTATATTTGACCTCATATAACACTATAGCTGAACCATCTTAACCTCCCTGCTTCTGACGAAAGGATAGCATCAACTGACTAAGGGGAATATCACTGCTTACAAGTACACAGTATATGTTTGATTTTGTTACATAATTTTAGAATTTACTCCCATTGTCAGAGGTAACAGGTTAATGGTTCCATAGTTTATCAGTCATTAAACTGCACTTGAAACTATTGTTATTACTAGTTGTACTACTTTAGCCAGGATGTCATACATGTTATAAACAGTTTTTCTACTGCGTGTGATAACACTGTGACTGTATGAGGTCATAATCACCACCACAGCCCAGTAACAAAGAATTATGAACTGAGCCAAACAGTAATCTTACATCCATTGCAAATTGGGAAGCTAGGGCCTTGAGATAGCTATAAGAAACAACCTACATCTAGAAGAAATTGCTGAAGAGCAGACATCCTCTACGGAAACCTAATATTATCTGTAAAGCTATATAGCATATGAAACTGGCAAGTATCAACACAGAAAGCAAAATAAAAAGAAAATAGCAAATGACAAGATAGAAAAACAAAATGCAACCCCACACCTCCAACTCATCCAGGGCAAGTCAAGAACTCGAGGGGATAGATGAAATTGGAAATCAAACACTGTAACAGTATGAAATCATAGCAGTAGAAGTGAAAAAAAAAACAAGTAGAAAAGGCTATGGAGAAAATAATATCTCAGGCACAGAAAGAAATGACATTTAAAATCAAAGATATTGGAGAAGACACAGATGAAAGAATAGATGAGCTTAGACAAATGATGGAAACAAATAATGTCCAGCACAGGAAAGAAATGGAATCCATGAAACAGATCCAAAAAGAAATCCAAGAGAGTAAAACCTCCATTGAAAGTATAGCCAACAGGTTGAACGAAGGAGAGGATAGGATGTCAAATCTTTTTTTTTTTTTTTTTTTGGTTTTTCTCCGGTACCAGGAACCGAACTCACGACCTTGCGCTTGCCAGGCAGGCGCTTTGCCGCTGAGCTAAATCCCCAGCCCCTAGGATGTCAAATCTTGAAGACAGAGCTACAGACAGTGATAATGAAAAGAAAGTATCTTAAAATTAGCAAGAGACCATGAAAAATCAATTCAACAGTGAGGATGAAACAAAGAAGAATAACATAAGACTGATTTGAGTCATTGAGAAAGCTGGAAAGAGCACAAATGACAAAAAACAAACAAACAAGAAAACAAAAAAGCTCTTCTTAGAAATAATGGCAGAAAACTTCCCAAGTGTTGATACAGATTTTAACATACAAATAAATGAAGCATTTAGAACTCCAAACATTCCTAACCAAAATAAAGCTACACCAAGACATATAATAATCACGATTCCAGAAATTCAGCCCAAGAACAGAATATTAAAAGCTGTAACAGAAAAGAAAAGGATCAGCTATAATGGAAAGCCCATAAGAAACATTGCAGACTTCTCAACACAGACCTTCAAGTTAAGAAGAGCTTAGAAAGAAGTATTTCAGCTCCTGAAAGAAAACAACTTCCAGCTCAGACTGAGGTATCCTGCAAAACTATCTTTCAAAATTAATGGAGAAACAAAGTACTTCGATGACAAAGAACAACTGAAGAGATTAATGCACACCAAATCAATGCTATAAAGAGTACTAAAAGATATTCTAGACAGAGATAAAAATGACCACAAGTCCAAGAACAACAAAAGAAAGAAGGCACCAGGCAGGGCAAATAACTAAACAGAGGGAAAAAGCAAGGAATCAACAATAGGAAAATACCTTGACCAAGATAAGCCAATGCGGGGGCTGGGGATTTAGCTCAGTGGCACAGCACCTGCCTGGCAAGTGCGAGGTTGTGAGTTTGATTCCCAGTACCAGAAAAAAACCAAAAAACCAAAAAAACAAAACAAAACAAAAAAAAGCTTAACAAGATAAGCCAATGCATATCAGTTATGACCATCAATATAAATGACCTCAATCACCAATCAAAAGAAATAGACTGGTAGACTGGATCAAGAAACAAGATCCAACAATATGCTGTATAAAAGAGACACATTTAATACATAAAGACATTCATGGACTGAGAATCAAAGGATGGAAAAAAAATCTTCCATGCAACAGGAACCAAGAAAAAACAGGAGTAGCTATTCTTTTTGCAGACAATGTGAACTTCAAACCAAGAATGACAGAAAGGGATAAAGAAGATCACTACATACTTGTTACAGGGAAACTTTAAGAGGAAGAGATAACAATCATAAATATATATGCACCAAATACAGCAGCACCCAATTATATAAGGCAATTATTAATAGACATGAAAAATCATATAACCAATAACAATCGTAATGGGAGACCTCAATGTCCCATTGTCACAGAGAGATAGATCAACTAGATAAAATTTAGCAAAGAGATAACAGAACTGAACTTAACCTATGAATAAATGGACTTAGGAGATGTTTTTAGACTGTTCCACCCAACATCATCAGAATACACATTCTTCTCAGTTGCACGTGGACCTTTCTCTAAAATAGACCATATACTAGCCCACAGAACATGCTTAAGTAAATGCAAAGAAATTGATTTTATCCCATGTATAATATCCACCCCCAGTGCAAAGAAATAGAAGTTAATGGAAAAAATTGCAAAAACCCCATAAACACGTGGAATTTAAATAATACCTGCCTAAACAATCAATGGGTCACAGATGAAATAAAGTAAGAAATTAAGCAATTTCTACAACTAAAGGAGAATGCAGCCACAAAATACCAGAACCTATGGGATGCAAAGAAAGCAGTTCTCAGAGGGAAATTGATAGCGGTGAATTCTCACATCAGGAAAATAAAATGAGCACAAATAAAAAATCTAATGTTACACCTCAAGCTTCTATAAAAAGAAGAGCAAGACAAGCCCAATACCCATAAAAGGGAGGAAATTATAAAGATCAGAGCAGAAATTAACACAGTGGAAACCATGAAAACAATAAAAAGAATTAATGAATTGAAGACTTGGTTCTTTGAAAAAATAAACAAAAGTGACAAACCCTTAGCCAACCTTATCAGAAAAGGAAAAAAAAAAAAAGACTAAAATTCATGCATTAAGGAATGATAAGGATGAAGTCACCACAGATCCTGTGGAAATTCAGATGATCAATATCTACTTTGAAAATATTTACTCTCATAGGATGGAAAACACAGAAGAAATGCACAGATTCCTAGATACATATGAATTACTACAGCTGAATCAAGAAAATATAAAAATTCTGAATAACCCAATATGAGTTAATGAGATTGAAAATGTAATTAAAAACTTACTAACAAAGAAAAGCCCAGGTCCTGATGGATTCACTCCTCAATTCTACAAGAAATTTAGAGAAGACTGAATGCTAATACTCTTCAAAATCTTTAACAAAATTGAAAGGGAAGCAATATTGCCTAACTGTTTCCTGACAGCAAGTATTATCCTGATACAAAAACTAGAGAAAGATACAATGAAATTAACGAACTATAAACCAATCTCTCTAATGAACATAGATGCAAAAATCCACACTAAGATTTTAGCAAACAGAATTCAAAAAATCATCAAGAAGATTATACAGCATGACCAGGTGGAATTTATCACAGGAATGCGGAGATGGTTCAACACACACAAGTCAGTAAATGCAATACACCATATCAATAGAACCAGTGACAAAAAGTCACATGATCATCTCAATAGATGCAGAAAAAGCTTTTGATAAAGTCCAGCACTCATTCATGTTGAAAACCTTACAGAAAATTGGAATAGATGGTTTTTTAATCTCAATTTGATAAAAGCCATTTATGACAAACCAACAGCCAATATCATACCAAATAGACAAAAAGAGAAAGTTTTCACTCTAAAATCAGGAACAAGACAAGGATGTCCACTATCACCACTTCTTTACAACATAGACCTGGGAACGTTAACCAGAGCAATTGGACACGAGAGAGAAATAGAAGGAATAAGAATAGGGAAGGAAGACGTTAAATTACCATTATTCACAGATGAAGTGATACTCTACATAAAAGATGCCCAAAACTCCACCAAAAGATTCTGAGAGTTAATAACCAAATTCAGTTACATGACTGGATACAAAGTCAATACTCAAAACTCAATAGCATTCTTGTACACCAACAACAAATTTATTGAGAGAAATTAGCAAAACAACACACTTCACAATAGCATCAAAAAATACTTAGGAATCAATTTAACGAAAGAAATAAAAGATTTGTATATTGAAAATTATAGTACTCTGAAAAAGGAGATTGAAGTGAATATCAAAAATGGAAAGATATGCCTTGCTCATGGATAAGAAGAACCAATATAGTGAAAATGGACATGCTTCCAAAATTGTTATACAGACTTAATACAATCCCAATCAAAATGTCATTACCATATCTCACAGAAGTAGAGAAAATGCTCCTAAAATTCATCTGGAACTAGAAGAGACCTAGAATAACAAAGACAATCCCTGAGCAATAAAGACAAGTCAGGAGGCATCACAATCCTTGATGTGAAATCATACTACAAAGCTACTGTGATAAAATCAGCATGGTACTGGTAAAAATAAATAGACCTGAAGACCAGTGCAACAGATTAGAAAATGTACACAACTACAAACACATTCAGCCACCTTATCTTTGATAAAGGGGTGAAACATCTTCACTGATAGAAACATAGCCTCTTTAATAAATGATGTTGGAAAAAGTGGCTCTCTACATGCTGAAGACTAAAACTAGACCCATGTTTATCACCATGCACTAAACTAAAGTCAAAATGGATCAAAGACTTAAATATTAAAGCAGAAATACTAAAATCTACTGGAAGAGAAAGTAGGTCAAAATATTGAGGACATAGGGGTAGGCACAGTCTTCATGAACAAAACCCAAACTGCATGGGAAACACTTCAAAAAATCAACAACTGGGATCTCATCCTATTAAAAAGCTTTTGCACTTCAAATGAAATCATAAATAGAGGTAAAATACAACCCACAGAGTGGAAAACATTTTAGCTAACTGTCCCTCAGTTAAAGGACTTATATCTTGAATGCATAAAGAATTAAAAAATCTCATACCCCCAAATTCAAAGATGCAATCCAAAAATAAGTATCTGAGATCAATACACACTTCTCAGATGAAGAAATACAAATGGCAAATAAATATATGAAAAAATGTTCAACATATTTGGTTATTCAAGAAATGCACATTAAAACAAAACTGAGAGTTCATCTCACTGCAATAAGAATGGCTACCATCAAGAAATCAACCAACAACAAATGCTGGAGAGGCTGTGGGGAAAAAGGAACTCTTCTCCACTCTTGTTGGCAATGTAGACTGGTGCAAGCACTTTGGAAATCAGTCTGGATATTCCTAAAATAATTAGGATTAGAGGTCTCATTAAATCCAGCTATTCCCCTTCTGGGCATTTTCCCAGAAGAATTAAAAACATCATACCACAGCAATATATGTGCACCCATGTTTATCGCAGCACAATTTGTCACAACAAAATTTTGGAAACAAGCCAAAGGCCCACCAACTGACAAGTGGATAAAAAAATGCGGTGTTTTTATAGAATAGAATATTACTGAATTATGAAGAAAGATAAACTCGAATCTTTTACAGGTTAATGGATGCAATTGGAGACCATATTCATAAGTGAAATAAATCAGACCTGCATGTGCAAATACTATATTGTCTCCCTAGTGTAAGAACCTGAAAGAGTAAATAAAACTGAAAGGTACATTAGATGTTGTGAAAGGGAAAGAAACTGCTTAAAAAGAAAGAACAACTGAGATGATGGAAAGAAGAAAAGAAAGAAGGAAAGGAAATATATACACAAGCACACAAACACACACATATGTGTATATATATGTATATATATATACACACACACATGAATATATACACACATAAAATAGCTAAAATATTTCTACTACTAATTTCTACTGGTTTATTGAAAGGAACAGTTAATGTTTAATTGTTTGATTAATCTTGCATAACTATTTGGTAATCTGAGCAACTTCTTTAAAGGTAACAATAAGTAATACAACCATTGTTGATTTCTTATCGTCTTGTTTTGAAATTCTGTACCATTTTTATAGTTTTTGTGTTGTTTTGTTTTGGCTATTTTGTTTTTGTTTTCCCTTTAAAATAAAAAAAAGAAATACATAGTTCTACACAAAGATTTATTATTTTTCTGGTGTTGTACACAAGATATGCTGAATTTTAGTGATAACAACCTTGATATCTTTCTACATTGATATTAAACACAATCTTAAAATGAAGTACAGCACTTCTTAATTTATAGGTTGCCAATTCATAATCTCTATTATTAATGGTATAGATGAATAGCTCGAGTGCATCATTAGAATGCAAATATTTATTTACTTTTTCCTGAAAGCTTTCAAGTTCAAAAAATGTTCTCTGAGATACTCTTATTATAAGATATGAGGTGGGTACTGAAATTTATGTTGATAATTACATTGCCTAACCATATATGTATATATATATATGCATAATTCAATTATATCAGTAACCATTACAGAATTATAAGTATTCTTATTACTAATTACTACCTTATTTCTAAAGTTCCATTAATCTATATCAATTATAATACAATCCAAATTTTGATTAAACCACAGACTGAGACCTCCAAAAGATCTGTTATTTAATCATACGTTTTCACAAAAGAACATACTTTATGATACACATCAAGCAGGAGAGGTTTGGTTACTTTCTCTGTAGACAATAAAAATGTATTTCTATCTGATATATGATGACTAATATAGACAATGACATAAAGTTTTAACACAGATGATTTTATAAATGTACATTCATTACAATAATATAAGTATCCAAATTATTGGAGTATTATAAATGTACAAAATATTCATTACCTCACAAGCAATTTAAACTTGGACAGAAAACAATAACTACTTGGAAAAATGCTTTCATTTTAGATATCTTGGGCCAACTGAGTTATAAATGACTTGATTTTGAAAAAGAATATTTCATGATCTCTTTTTAATGAAACCTAATTAGCTTTTAATGTTTCTTGGGAAGCATGCTGTGAAAAGGCTATGAAATGACTGACATTTACACTGGAAAATGCATTGATAAAATAATTAAGTAGCTGTGCTTAATTTATTGTTACTAACTAATAAAATTCTTCATTTTGAAGCATTCAACCTACTCTAAGTCATTGGGAGCAATTTTTGTTTCTCTCTTTGGTCAAATTAAGATTTATACTTGTACTAGACAACAAGTTGCAATTCAATTTTAACCCAGAGAACAAGTAGCTAGTTACTTTTGAGTCACTGTTACAGACTGAAAAATCTAGGTTATCCAGAAAGAAGATAGTTATTTGGTTACTACAGAATATTAAACTTTCAATACAGATATTTTTAAAATAAGAAATTTTTCTGTTAAAATTTCTCATATGATATAAATTATAATTAATATTAAAGTTGCTTAATCATACAAAATATATTCATTTTAGGATATTGAAGTAGTAATATCATATTTTGGTCAAAGATTGTTGTGTATTTATTAGTTAATAAAAGAAAATAATTTAAAACATCACTTTTTCAAAAGAACTTGTTGGGTTTGGGGGTCATGCTATCATTTATTCTTGAGTTTTGCTGAAACATTGATATTTATATACTACAATTAAATGTGCAATTAATACCAGTTAAAATTGTACTATTAGGAATCAGCATGGTAATTATTCAGTATTTTGAAACAGTTGCTGCAAAGTCTGTAAAGTTTTTCTTAGTAAAAAGACATTGATCAAATATGCCTGCCCTCATAATTATTTGAGTTTTCCATTGCAATTTTTCAATATTAAAAGGATCAAAGTCCCTTGACATCTTTCAATATTTTCTAACACTCTCCATTTGCTTCCTTCTTTGTATAAAATAGCAACCAAAGCAATTATCAAATTCATGTAACCTTGAAGTAACTTAGTGAAGTAATTTAGCATCTTTTTGTATCATACATAGAAGCCAATTTTCATCTGAATCTGAAATCAATCATTTCTTCATAACTCATTCAATACCATCATAGAGTATGCTACAGAATACAGATGATGATCTAGGCTAAGTAATTTGTTTTGTATATCCAATATTGATCACTTCTTAGACATATCTGTGTCAGGATTGCTTCATCTTGCAGCCTGCAAAGATGCCTTGCATTTGCTTTTACACAGGCAACTGCTTGATCTCCAGGTATTTGGAACCTAAATGTGGGACACTGTACCATGTAGGAAGGTCACTGATCACTGAAAATTAGCTCTTCAGTCTTGTGACCTGGCAGGAATCATACTCTGAGATCCAGAAAAGATGAAGTTGTGCCTATGCCCACTTCTTGGAAACCCTGTGCAGGAGAATTGTTAGTCACAGAAGTCTTTGCTGAGGGCAAAAGTGCCAAGTTTGCTTCTGCAGCCATGACTCATTCTAGCTGGCCTTGAAGAGCGGGAAGTCATAGTCATAGTAACTAGGGGGAAAAGCTGGAATTCACTTTTGTGGAAAATCATTCTCAGTACAGATACCCCAAATTTTGTGTTCATGAACTAAAAAGTGGTTGGCATGAAGCACTTGGCTCAAAGGTAGAGCTCTGTTAGAAGCTGTTAAAACTTTATGATGCTCATTGCTGTTCATCTCAGTGATCAAACTGATGTCTTCTCAGAGGATACAATATCTTTTTTATACTCGTAGAGGGGGAAAAAATCCCTTAGACTTCTCACAGCAAATCTGAAGCCCATCTTTGATTTTCCTACTTTTTTACCGATCTGTCTGGTCATCAAATCATTTATAACTCTTGTCAGTTCTATTTTCTAGAAGTCTCTCAAATCCTGAATTCTAACCACTGGCTTGCTGGGTCACGATATTTAAATGTGTATTCCTGATATAGTCTAATAAATGTAGCAAAATTAATTTTCCTCTATTGTTTTGCTTTGCAAAGTATGGCCAGAAATGCTCTTTAAAAATTTTAATATATTCTCTGTTTAACCATCAAAACTGGACTCTCATTACTGTCAGAATGAGGACAATAATTCCCAGGTCTAACAGTAGGCATGCTCTGACCCGTGTGGTCACCTGTTCTTTTTCCATTCTTTCTGGTGTATTACTCATCATGTACAGCTGCCAGGTTTTCAAATATATTGCATCTCTTTTGCTTGGGAAGATACACATAAACTCTTTCTCCTGCTTTATACGACATATTTACCTAATTTTTTATTCCAGTTCCTCATTCACTTAAGGAAAAAACTTACTGAAAAGCACCCTTGAAAATAATCATTAAAAACTCTTCTTTAGGCAATGTCTCACAATGATAAATAATAAACAAGTAAAAATTTCCTTTAAATACTCTAATCCTTTACGTCTTCATTTTCTCTTTCCTCCACTTATCATTAGTACTATTAATAGTAGTATTGAGATCCAGTTTTTGATGAACAAACAGAATATAACATGTGGTTGCAAAATTTTTCTGTAGGAAAGACTATACTTTTGTTTAGGAACACAATATCGGGCATCTTTGTCAAAAAGAAAAGATTCTGCAGAAACTTTCTGAGCAGGATAAGGTTAGAGAGATGATGCATAGATTCCATAGTATTACAAAAGAGAGTTGGACAGTAAAAAGGATCAAGGTCACTGAGAATATTAAGTAGTGGGAAATTTTAAGCAAGGTTGAGGAAAACTAAGCCATGGAGTAGCTTTGTTTACAGAAATTTTCAGTGTTGGGGTGACAGAATGATTTTTTAATGAAAACAATTATTATTTATTTTAATTTTTCTGCTATCTTACTTTTCAGTGTGCATGTTCCTTCCTCTTTGTTAATCCAAATTTTTAATAATTTTTCACAAAGGATTTTATCTAGTTGATATTTCAAGAGAAAGTAGTGTGTATGATGTTCAGTGATTAAAACAGTCAGTGGCTAAAAGCAAAGCTGAGAATAAAGTGGAAAAACAGAAAAGGTGAAAAAGTAGCTCCCGGGTATATCACTCAGCACCAGACTTGAGAAAATTTGGTCTTCTAATTTGAAGGTAATCATGGGAGGCAGATATAGAAACTAGTGCCTAAATTAGGTCTGTTTAATGTTCACCTTCCAGCTTTGGATTATTGTTGGGCAGTATTTGTGGGTTAGCAGACATTCCTTTGTAAACATTAGATATCACATCATACTTAACAATTCAGAAATTGTGTCATGTAGTTAAGCTAATTTTGTTGAGTGAGTCTAGATATTATTTAAAAGATGTAATTTTCTAGTTTTTTTTCATGCATAGATTTGTGTCAGTGGAGAGAGATAAAAATGTAAATAGAGATAGAAACTGAAGAGAAAAATGTAAGAACATTATTTTCTTTCAGTCAAAGTTACAAACTAGAATTTAAAAAAGAAAGGAGAATCAGTGTACCAGTTTTGATGCTAGTATATAGAAAGGAAAATGATTGAATTCAGATCTATTTTCTTAGTCCTAACAAAAAAGAAATCACTGAAATGCATGCACTGAATTAATTAGACAGGGGCACAGAGTACATATCTCATTAATTTTACACACTTAATTGCCTTGTTTTCTTTCTGCTTCAATCTTATCAACTCATGGGTTTTCTGGTTTGCTTTTATTTTTAAATTCATTGGTGTGTATCACTGACTATAGCAAAGAAAAAAGCTAAAACAACAAAGCAAGACCAATAATCTATTTTCACTATTCCTAGATGAAATAAAGTTGGCCAGTTATTTTAACCTTATGTTTTACTATGTTTAGAATTTGGAATCCTCAGGCCTGAAGGATTGGGCGGCTTTAATACAGTGCACACGTCAACATACTGTTCCTTGGTATGCACATTCTGTGTTTGTGTTTTGTGCATATGTGTGACTGGTATTTTGATTCCTTTCCTTCCTGTTACAGGCTAAGTATTTCTTATTTGTAGAATCACCTGTAGTGGGATGCAATTCCTTGCCTCTGTGATATAAAACGCAGTAGAAATTGCTACCTCCTAATTCCAGTGACTTAGTCTGGCCCCACTGAAGACTTTAATTAAAAGCTGATAAGGTGAAGATAAAGAATGCCTTGAATTGATTTATAGTGCCTTGGAGAGTCAGTAATGATGCTCATGGTGGCATTAATAAAAGCATGTCTGTCAGTAGATGTAACATACATCTACATAGTATCATTCTGGCTAGATGTGCTTACTAAACTTCAAGATCTTCACTGAGTCTTGCCTGTTTTCCATGCTTGCCACTACAGCTGCATAAACATACCCCTGTATATAACAAACTATAATTTGATAGTTTAAACACAGTGCAGTAGGCACCTGACTTGTGAACATTCAAGTTGGAGAGTTTCACAGATGCAAAGTGGCTTCACATTACAAACATTTGTACCTGCAAACAAATCACATAAGTAACTCATCTGTCTGCTAGACTTTGTCACAGCTGTGCTGCCGTGTCTTACTGTACAGCGCAGTGCTCAATGAGAGCTCCAGATGTTTGAAAGCAAGATGAAAAGCAGTGGTGATGTGGAGAGGATGGCTAGAAGGCACAAAGCAATGCACATTGTATATTGATGTCAAAGGTGCCTAACACTCAATTTGTAAGGCTTACAAGTGAGTCCAACTTCTGAAGCTTTCTCCTGGAACAGAACTTGATCATAAGTCAAGGACTTCCTGTAGTTTTTTGTTTTTAAAAACATAGTCATAATAATTTTCCTTTTATTAGTCACATCATTGGGTGGTTCCTTTTCATAATAGCTTTTTTAACTGTTAGCTGCTTTGGCCAGTGGGATCTGGGTTCATGAAAAGGCTTGAGACATAAACTCATTTGCTCCTCTTTTAGACCCTGAAATCACTGTGTGGATAATCGTGAGCTGGTTGATTTGAAAGTTGTGAAATCACAAGCTGAAAGTGGTGACACCTAAGTATCTTAGAACAGGCAATTTACCAAAGAAGTGAGGATTAAGTCATATTGTATTAGAATAAACTCTAAATTACATAAGACCAGTTTCCTTTTCCAAAGGGATATACTTGGATATAATAAAAACACCATGTGCTAGTAAAGGCAGTGACTGTGAGGCTGTAGCTGAGAGCGCAATAAGGCAAAGAATTGCTGGAAATCCCCACAACCTAGGAGGGAGGCGTGGATTCGGTTCTGCTTTGGTGCTCCCAGAATGAATGGAGGTAGATGATATCATGATTTTAGATTCATGATATTTTATGCTGGACCTTGACAGAATACATTTCTGTTATTTTGGACCAGTGAATGTGTGATAATTACTTTTTTTCAGTCCAAGGAAACTACATAATACACTTATCATCTTCATGGTTTTAACTTGGAAGTAAGTTTCTTCATGAGAGATAGGGTTGGTGGAGGATAAGAAGACAGTAACAATGAGTAAAATATATTCAAAATACCTATCAACAGATGAATGGGTAAAGAAAACATGGTATATGTACAAAACAGGGTATTATTCAGCCATAAAAATTATAAATTTGAGTAGTCTGTAAGAAATGGATGGATCTTGAAACAGTAATAATTGAATTAACTACACACACAGAATGTTAAATATCACATGGTTTCTCTAATATGAGAGATCAATTGGATAAACTGACACTGGGAAATAATAAATATTGAGCTATCTCAGAATCTCACTGGGCTAATAAAGAGGTAGGATTTTTATTAAAGGACAGGCTCTTTTAAAGGATGGAGATTAAATTTGCTGTGGGGTCTCCAATATAATATCAATGACATTCTTCAAGGTGACTTGGGCCACTCATTCCAAGAACTGTTCTGGTTCCTGGGAGAGTTCCCAGCAAGTGGGGTCCAAGTGGGCTTTCTTTCTCTTAGTCTTTTATGGATAAGCAGAATGGGGATTCTTCTTCTGTTATCCGGTGATTGCCTATCACAGGTAGGTCTTGTGAGTTTAGAATAATCAATTGGAGTTTAGGTTTTGTAAAGCTAAGGAGCTAAATTGCCTTTTATAGTATGAGAGTAGAATACAGAAAAAAGACTCATTGTTATTTGAGATGGGTTCACGTCAAGAAAAACACTGATATTTTGCCCATCAATTTATTCTCAGAAATCCTGTAGTAATTGGACTCCTGACAGTAAAATTTTTCAAGATAATCATACAAACTATTCTTGATAGTTGAAGAGCCTCTGCCTGGTCCTGCTACCTGGGACTTCCTCCCATCCCCATTCAATGAATTTGCAACTCTTCCATCTCAGCTTCATTCTGGGCATAGACAGTACAGTAATGAACATCAATAAGAGTTAGATATTAAACACTCTGGTAATGAATTGTAACTTTGGCCCACTGAATTGTGCCATCAGTGAGAGTTAGAATTACCTGGAGAACGTTATTAAATTCTGCACAGGCCCCATTCCCAACTTGATTAAATCAAAATCTCAGAAGGTAGATGTTGAGTGTTTATTATTCTTTAAGGGTCTTTTAAAAATCATAATATACAACCAGGATTCATCCTTCTTCCCCATAAATTTGGATTTATAGTACTGTAGTTTCTGGGAAATAATTAGTATATTCCTCTCTGTGTATGCCTGTTCAGAAGTTATTCATAAGATCACGGATAATCTCGTGTATCCTTTGTTCTTGTTATTTCTGCAATGATAGGAAGCCCTGGGCTACCCCTTCCACTTCCACACCATAATCTGTGGGGCCTAGAAGTGAGATAGGTTCTCTTCGTGATATTCATGGCTACTTCAAGTTTTTCTTCCTGTTTTCTGGATCATTTCCTTCAGTTTTGAATCTCTTGTGATCAAATCCACGCCAACCACAAACCAGCCCCTTTCTGTCCCTCAGGTTACTTATAGATTTTTTTAGCTCTTAGAGTATCCTCAGATTCTCTGTCACAATTGCTGTTAATTCTTGGTGAATTAAATACATAGTAGATGAATCTTCTACTCTGTGACATAAATTCTAGATTGATTCTTCTGAAATGAACTTCTTCTCCATCATTACTCATCCACTCACTCCCATGATCATATCTTGGAAATATCAACATTCATCAATGAAATACAAATGTCTCAAAATCTAAATACTATTAAAAGGCAATTTTCAAGAAAAGATATTAGTGATGGGGGAAAAGGGAAAGAAAGGGAAAAAGAAAAAATATATGTATACACAGGTCGTTAAAATACTTTTACAGCTAGGTTCTCTTAGTTCCTTGAAAAGAATACTTTGTGCTAATATTGTGTACACAAGATATCATGCCTATATCTTCTACTGATTAACTAATATGCAGACAACAATATGCAGTGTATCAACTATCAGGACTGTCCTAGTAACTTGTTTCAAACCTGGAAATCTATGAACTATTGTAACAATTAGTGTATCAACTACTGCAACTGTCTTACTAATTTGTTTCATTGTTTATCTTTTTTTTTTTCAATTTAAAAAAAGAAAAAGATAAAATCCTACCTGTAAAAGAGATATAAAATGAACATGTGTTAAATAATTTAGTTGATTCATATAATATGAGGAAGCCAGAGAGATATGTAACTAATTCAAAGGAAAAAATCAAAAGAAGGCAGATTTTTATGGCATAAAGAAATGTGCTGATGAATTTTCCAAGACAAAAAACACAGTATCTTTCCAAAATAGGAGAAAGGTCAATTAAACCTCCTCCAGACAGGATGGAATTTACATGTTTCAGTTACCTACAATTTGCAAAGTGTTGCAAAATAACTCAACTCTCATGAACAGAACTGGAATCTGATAAGCTTCAAGGTACAGCTGATGCTGTTTCCCATGGAAACAAAAAAACTTTGCATTGCACATGAATTACTTTATGTAATTATTTTACACTAATTCCATAGTGTACTTTATGTTCAAAGTCCCTGGATTTGTACCTCTAAAAATATGCACACAGTAATCTATTGATTCAAAACCATTCCCTCACTGACAACTTCTATGTAGTCCTCAACCTTCACTCCCCATTAAGAGTCTCTGCTATGATTTGGATACAGTTTTACCCCCAAAAGTAATTTCTTTCTCTGGAGCCTGGGTTAGCTCTCTTTAGACTGGAGTAAATCTCAAGGGAGTGAGTTACATCTTACAGGGTGTATTAGTAACAATGAAAGTAAATGGTTATAAAGATGGTCACCTTCTCCTCTCTGTCTTTCGGTCTCACGGGTGTGTTCCCTTTGCAGATACCCAGTTCTACTTCTCTTCCATACTGTGATGCAGGATGTGCTCCTCACAAGAAACTGAGTCGATGCCTGCACCATGCTCTTGGACTTCCAGAATGGTGACTTAAATCCAGAATGGTGACTTAACCCCTCTTTCTTTATAAATCACCCAACTTCAAATACTTTGTTACAGCAAGAGAAAATGGGCTACTTCTTCTAAGTTTTAAATGTTAGATTTAGTCATTGCTTGCTTTTGTTCTTTTTTTTTTTCTTCCGGTAGAAAGAATCAAACTCATGACCTTGAGCTTGCCAGGCAGGTGCTGTGCCCCTGAGCTAAATCCCCAGCCCCAGGTTTAGTTATTGTAATAAGTCATTATAATACTTTTAAATCTCTTCTCTTACGTTTTCCTATGCTAGGTCAGAACTCCTTAGTAATAGTGATTACCTCTCCATTCGGGATGCACCATACAGTAGCAGAAAGATTTTTTGCCTGTTTCCTGTTCATATGCTCTCTCATACTTCCCAGTCTTCTTAAGATTTATTCAGGCACAGTGACTTTATTAATGATATGTGACCATTTGTCACTTCTCATATGAAATATTCACAGTTCTAAATAAGCCACACTAATGTGTTTAGCAGCATCTTTGTAGAGGATTCTTCATTGATTTTGGTCCCTGAGAGATTCCATCCCACAGAATGTTCTGTCACTACCATTACATCCTCTACCTGTAATAGGAAGACCTATAAAATGAGTGAGAAGTCAACTTGGGTTTATGAGTACAAAGAATTAATGTTTTCAATTTATTTTATTTTGTTGTTGATGCACAGTCTAGTTACTCTGTCTAAAATATGTGCTATCTGAATACATTTAAAATTGTGATCCAAATTTCAAGTGTTTCATTAGTCTTCCGGAAATTATAAAATTAACTCTTTTATTTCCTATTACCCTAATGTATGGTTTCAGAATCACTTCTTTATGTTGTAATACCTTCATTCTCATCCAAATGATGATCTTACATCTTATTTAACCAAGAACGTATGTCAGAATAAAACTTCCCAAATATTCTACTGCACACTCATTATAAGGCATAATTTTATGCTCGATTTTCTTTAAAAAGGACAAACTATCTGTTGTTCCATTTCAGAGCATATATTTCTTTTAATGTTGCATCCTATTTTTTCATTGATCCCCAAAAACAATTTTTCAATTTTTTTCTCTCTACTAAATTATTCTCATTGACATATAAAAATGCTGTTATACTTCTGTCTATATCTGTAGCTATATATCTATACTCATACATCTAAAGATTTCTTGGCTTCATTGTTTACCTAAAGTCCCATTGTTCTGCTCTCCTTGACAACAAAGCTCTTTGAGAAAGTTAAACATATTCCTTGTCAATTCCTCTCTATCCATGTCTGTCCAGCTATTCTTAAATCTCTCACTACATTTTCATTTTATCAAAGATGCCCATGCTCTCTGCATTGATAAATTTAAAACTCACTATGTAGTCCTCAGTTTGACGTGTGAGCCAACAGCATTCGAAAGACGGTTTTTCACTTTCTTTATTTGTCTAAGACAAGACTAGTTTTTCTCCTATCTCACTGAACATTTCTCCAAAGTCCCTTCTTTCTAACTGTATCACGGTGAAAATGTTTTTGCTAGTTAATTTCTGTATAAAATATATTTCTCTTAACACTGAATCGTGTGACTTGGATAATGTTCTCACCTCTGAAATCTTGATTGCTAAGAGTTGAAATAAAAAGAAAATGAATATTTCAAGTGAGGGAAAATGGTACATAGAGAAGTGAGATGGCAGAAAGACATTCAATATATTTTAAAGAAAAGGAAAATTTCTTTACTGAATATTTAAATTTATAGACATACTGTTATATGTATTATCATTATATTGGCACAATAATATTTTACTTTAGTAACACTTAAAATAATGTTGGTATAAGTCTAGGAATCATTAATTAATTAATAATTTAATATAGACATTATAGTTATTTTAATAAATTAAGGTTAGATTAAAGTTATAGTACTTTAATGATATTTTGATACTTCTACTAAACATAATGTGATATGAAAGTATCTATGAGTTTTCTATTGCAAAGCTCTAAGAAACACCAATAAACCTGATTTGTTTTCTGTATTTTTTGCATATAATTTTCACAAGAGTAAATTTATGTTGCCCTCAAAAGCATAAACTGAACAAAGATGTTGTTTGACTAATTAATTAATAAGGAAAATAATATGATGTCAATAACCAAATCAAACACTAAGAAAGTAGGATGTTTATAACATTACAATATCTTGCTTAAAAACAAATGAGGTTATCTTCTTATAGCTTCAAAATTCTCTACAGTAATCTAGTCAACTCTAAATAAGTAACATACAAGTAACAGATAAAAATCTACTAAAATTCTAGGATAGGACCCTGGAAGCCTAGGACAAACTCAGCATGCCTATAATCCTTTGGGCATCTCTGTCTATAATGACATCAGAAAAGGAAATGCTACCTAAACTTTTGGCTTATTTCTAAGTTAATGATTTTTTCAGACATAGCCATGCTTGTAAAAATGCTTAATTCCAGTTAGAAATACAAAATTGACACTAATAAATTATCTCCCCTGTCCAATTTGTAGGAATCCCTGATTTCCAGCCACAGTTGACCTCCAGGACAGTAGCCACATGACTGGGTTGTTATGAAGGACAAGGATAGATAATTCAGCAGGCCTGGAATGGGCAAATTTATATATCCCTACACAGGGCTAGTCTTTAGGAGGAGAACTTGACCTTTCTTGGGAAATGGGCTATGAGCCCTTGTGATATTTTATCCAGTAAGAGACTTTATGTGTATGCTCTTCAGACCATTCTGCCCCTGTTTGATTAGATTGATTATCTAACTAATGTAATTTGTCATAAATATTTACCTGTACTCTGGATTATTGGATTTTGAGTAGCTGAGGTCATTCAGATAGGTACCAAGTCCTTGTGAGTGTCACCCCCAATAAAAACAACACAAACTGAGGTGTGTGTGGGTCCTATTGTCACACAAATTTCACGGTGAACATTGAACACATCTCTATGCTTTCACTGGCGATGGACACCCAGAAGCTTCTGCATCATTTCTTCAGACTTTGCCCCATAGGCCCTTCTCTTTACTGAGTTTAATCTCCCTTCTTCCCTACTAATAAGTCATAATTAGCAATAAAGCAGGATCTGAGTCTTTTGGACACTTGAGCAGATCACCAGGTCTAAGTGGCCATGAAGCTCCCTAGCACATTTACAGAGTAACCACAGATAGTGCACGGAAAGTGCTGGGGCAAGAATTCAATAAAGATCACTGTTTGATTGCAGAAAGTCCTAATACATAAACCCACTCCCCTCCAGTGCTCCTTGGCATGATTGTTGGGCTTAAAATGCAGTCCCAGACATCTGCCTTACTCTTCTTCCCCAAACTCAGTCATGGCTCTGTTATCTCACCACCAATCACCAAGACAAGTATCACACTGGTGCTTTATTCCTGTCTGTATCAGTCACAGCTTGTTCCTATTGAACTATGCAATAACTGTTTAGTAGAATTTTACACATAATGTTACATTTGTATAGTATTAATCGCTCTTTAGTGTGAAAGCAAAACCCATCTATAACTTGTTCATGATGATACCTATGAGTGCGTTTGTATTCATTTTCCTTTGATTACTACCCAGCTTCGATTCATCTTGGTTTTTCATTAAAAAAAAAATTGGTTTCTTTCCAGCCTACTTAGACCCAAACACTAAGTGGCTTTGTAAATGATACCCAAATAGGTAAGTCAGAAATGTGAACACCAAATCACATTGTACCCAGGAAGAGAGGATCCTGGCTCCACAGAAATAATTGGGTACATTTTGTAAGAGCTAGGTTGGTAAATAAACTTTCACAGAAACAGATATTTTAAAAAAGCTTGGGAAAATATGAAGTACATTTTGAGGTTGATATTTATAGACTT
The DNA here is from genome assembly GCF_000276665.1 of Chinchilla lanigera. Lineage (NCBI taxonomy): Eukaryota > Metazoa > Chordata > Mammalia > Rodentia > Chinchillidae > Chinchilla > Chinchilla lanigera. Next base: position 33,054,923 of record NW_004955406.1, on the reverse strand, counting down.
TACAATAACGTCAAACTAGTTAGTTATAATCTCCCGAAAGTACTTTTTCTTTTGGTTTACTGGAAGTTCTCTGTTGTATAAATGTCACAGTGCCAAAACGGTGAAGAAAAGTTTGAAAATCCTACTGGAGTTCCTTGTCTCAAAGTGGTTCATTGGTTTGTCTCTACAAACTGGCAATTGCTGTCTGGGAAAGTGAAAGTATTCTCACAAATGGGACAATAACCTTCAATTTTATTGAACTGATGTCTGATTTTAGAATAAATAGTTCCTATGTAAAAATGGCTACATTTTGGTACATTAAATCTTAAATAATTTGAGTTCAATGTATAATCTAATTCAAGAAGAGAAAACCTTAGCCAAAAGTAAGTTCAAAATCTTAACCCCCAAACCAGAAGTTTGGACTCTTGGCTTTAGCCTCAAGATTCTTCATGTGACAAATTATGAAAGACCAAAAAAGGAAAGAGTTTTATGTGTGTAGATCAAAAAGTTGCAAGTGAATTGGAGAATTCCACTAAAGCCGATGAACGCTATGTTTGAATGGATTTAACCAAATGATACAAGTGGTTCAAAAGAGTATTTTATATACAGTATAGTCTTCTTCAAGTGGAATATGAACCACCTTAGGAGAAGAATGTTGAATTCACAACCTTATAGATTTGCTCGTAATCTTTAATTTTGCCCAAAAATCTGTAGAACAATGAAATTAATACTTGGCTTGCAACTTCCTGATGTTGTATTTCTCTTCTTTGAATGTACTTTGATATCATGGATTGTTGGTTAGAAACAAACTAGAAGATCTGATCACTGTTGTCTGTAGCATGTGTAAAAAAGTATTAGAAAACATGATATGACACACAGAAATGCTAGAAGAATCACCATCAAAATGAATATTTGAATGAGGCAAAATTATTCAGATTTTTGTTCCAGGAAAAATTTAATCCTCAAAGATAAGATTGTGAACTGATCCAAATGATTTATTTATTGAGATTCACAGCCTATCCCTTAATATTCACTCTAAGACTCTTAGAGTCTGTGTCTAAAAATGTAAATGTTTACATCATAAACTTTTTGTAATCCTAATTTGTCCCCTACCTTACAAAAGCACCCTCTATCATCCAGCCCAGACCTGAAAATGTGACTTCTCCCTTCTGAGACATTCGTTTCTGTAAGAGCAGTAGCCTTTTACACTATAGTAAGTCTGACTAATAGGTTTGCTTGTGAAGCTTCAACCTGAATTTTTCTGGCAGACATTTTGGGGAGTCAAGAGTTGACAAAATACATTCTAACTTCTTTTTCCTTTTTTATCTCCTAATATATGTTACTTATATTATCTCTTGTTTTTCTGCTACAACTCTGAATAAATGCAGAAGTTATTATCATTTAATTTGCCAAATTCAGCATATTTTGAATACAGTAATAAAACACAGAATACAGATAATTATAAAGTGGTAATAAATGCATATATATTTGCTCATTAGCTTCTCCCATTTTAACTTTTGTTTTGAAATTTGTCACTATAGCATTTGTCAATATAGCATTTATATCCTGCAGGTACTTTGTATTTATCTTAGAAACAAGATCCTCAGCACAGCATATGTTCTCACATCTGTTTGGCTGCTGTTTCCAAATGTAGAATAAATTTAATGTAGAGCAGTTTTCCTTTTGCTTCTATGTCTAACCCTTTCATAAAATCTCACTGCTACTATGATATGTATGAGAATGTCTGGAGTTGGCTTTCGACTTGAATGACAGCTCTGGCTTATTCTATAAACATTAACTTTTTAATTTTATTATCCTCTAGTTTATTAGTACTTGCGTGTGGTGCACGATGTTTAGATTCCTCACGGGATTTGGAACATGTGCACAGCACATCCCAGGACCTTTTCTCACGCCTTCTCCTTTTCTTCTTGCTTTTCTCCCTGCAACTCTTGAGCTTCTGCCTATTTGAGAACAGTCTATTTTCCTATTAGCTGTATTTTATTTTGCTCTTTCCTTTACTCTGTAGTTTTCATATAGGAGAAGGAAAGTGATACCTCAGCTTGTGTGTCTAATTTATTTCACTTCACATTATGGTCTCAAGGTGCATCCATTTTCCTACAATTGCTTCAAATGTATCTTTCTTTATGGCAGAGTAGTATGCCACTGTGTATAAACATCACATTGGTTTTATCCCTTTGCCACTTGATGGACATATGGGCTGCTTCCAAGATTCAGCTATTATGTATACAGTAAATGTTTATTATAAGCATTTTTGTATTTCTCTTTTCTTTCCACAGAACTTGTAGAAATTATCCCATTGCATTCTAGAAGTGGGTGTGTGAAAAAAATAAGAGTAAATATCTGAGGCCATCATGATGACATTCTAAAATCACTGTTTGTATGGGCTACAGTTTTCTACCAAGATGCCTCAAGAAACCTTTATTTTTGAAGATCAGTAACTTCATTAGCATAGGACTAGTTTTTAATTTTTCTATTTTGAATTTCTTCATGCCATTTCATTCAGTAGACTTGTGTTTATTTCCTTTGGGAACATTGTATTTCCTAATGAATACCTTTTCTGACCTATTTTTATAACATTTACTTTTTCTGTTTTCCAAAAAAATAAAATCAGTATTCCACATAGCATCATTTCTGTCTCATAGTTTGCTTTTTTCTTCCTTATACATTCAACCTATTTACTTTTTTCTCTGAATTCAAAATGATTTCCTTGGATGTTCTACTAGCTCACTAATTCAGTGTTTGTGTCTCTACTTCTGTTCTCCTTTTCACTTTAATATTGTCTCTACTTTCTTTTGGTTTCCAGTTATCTTCCCACTGTGGTCTTATTTTGAATTGGTATTTTGTTTTAATCATTCTCTTTAAAGCAATCAGCTTTTTGAGAATTCTGTTTTAATTCCTCTGCTGTTTTCTGCTAGAGTTGATAGTTTTTCAGGTTATGTACTCTTCTGCTTCCCCACTTTCACATCCTCACTCATACTTGCAGGTGTCTAGGTACAATCTCTTCAGATTATTTTTTTCTGCACATCAGCTGTTAGATTTTCTTGCGGGTGTGTCTGTTGGAACTTTCTTTGCATTCTCATATTGTAGACACATTCTTCATTCTTTCAGTCTAATATAAAATGTGGCTGATCTAGGCTTACAAATGATGATCAAAGAATACTGTTAATCTTATGGCCTGAGGATACTGAAAGAAAGAAATGTATCTGAACCTCTGTGCAACTCTAGTTATTAGACCAATGATCTAGCCTCAGTTTTGTTAAGAAATAAGCAAGGAAACAAACCCCTTCTTTAAAGGTTCACATTTACGCAAGTTCACAGTACCAAATTAGGTTCTTTTCCTTGCTATGAACATGGAAAGATTATGTAAATAGAAGAGTGATAAGTGGTATGTGAGAGATGACCAATCAGGCTTTCATATAAAGCAAAGAGGCTAGTTTTATTTTGTACCCATGAGGAGGGGATGAGATCATGGGAAAATGTCAGCTCCTGGCCAGAGGGGAGGCAGAGTTTATAGGGCAGGAGGAGGAAACTGTTCTCTGAAATGATTTAGGGTGTTGGGGGGCATCTAGGTTCCAGTGGTTCCAGGTTCTTAGAACCGAGCCGTCGGTGTAGGTGTATAAATAACGTCAGACTCTACAGCGCTAGGAATATTGCACATCCTGTCCTGTCTCATCTTTATGGCCTTCTGCTCGGCATACCAAGGACAGCATGGCCCATTTGTGGAGTCCTGTTGTTTGTTGAGAGTGTCATGTTTGCTGACAGGGTCTCTTCTGGGTCAGGCCTGATACAGAGCATTTTGTCAGTTGTAACAACTACCCAACATGGTTCAAATATGTTGAGACCCAAGAACTGAGTATTAGATTTAACCATGCAGAGGTCATGGATGACTTTGTTGGAGCAATGTTTGTACATCTTTCTTTGTGATACTCATTCTGTAGGATTCGAGGACAGTAAGAATCTTCCTGGTTGATTCACCTCTGTGACCACCACTTTGTGGGGTGTATGTTTGTTGGTGTTTTGCTGGTTTCCTCTGCTAGTTTTTTATCTCCCTCATCGCTTAAAATTGATCGTGGCTTGATCCTTGGACAGCTTCTCTAGTGACATATTTCATGGTTCTATTCAGTATTTTGGCTTTAACATTTTTGAATTTCAATGCATTACAAATCCATGACTCTAACTTGCTCTTTCAACTCTAGATTTATATTTACTGGATTTCTTGATAATTCAAGTCAAATATACATTGGTATCAATATTTTAAGTTTAAAACTGGTTTATCTACATATTTTACTTTTATTAACTCCACACTGAGCTTTCTAAATTAGAATGTGTCATTGATTTATCCCTAAAGGGCAAGGAGTTGCTTTGTATTCTATAGTATCTTAATATATCTGACAGTACTGACATAGGGGAGATAATAAATATTTATTTAATTAATCAAGTGAGTGCTGAACATTCTTTTTTGATACCTAGCATCAATATATCAGATTTTATGTATCTATTAAGTAATTTAGCTCTTCATTAATTATCATTAATATTATTTTTGTGAAAATAATTAAAACAGGAAGGTAAAAATAAAGAAAATTTCATTAACAAAAATAAACAGTGGCATTATCATACTACTTGATATCATTTGAAAAATTGAACAAGAAAATTGTCTAAAACTAGAATAAAATATTTCAGGATTATTTTTTAGTCAATGCTTCATATGATGAAAGAAACATGCCTGAAATTTGAATCAAAGATATCAGACCTTTAAAATGTAGCACTTAGTTTTATCAAGTGTTCATTTTAACTTACAAAAACATATTCTTTCCTGACAAATGAGTATCTGGATTAAATTCTCCTACATTCACTTTGGCAGGTAACATTCAGATCAGGTTCTCACTTTGCCCCTGCATTTCTAGATTTTCCTGTAGAGTTAATTGGAACTCTTCCTGGTGACAAGCAATTTGATTGCTGAGAAAATACACAAAAACACATAGTGATTAAAATTACAATGATTTTCATTAACAGCAATTTGAAAGGCACTGTTGGTAGATTCTAAGGTACACAGAAAGACTGAACAATGAATGAAAAATATATTGTGAAAGTGGCACCAGTCAGAATAGACCGAAATGAAATATTTTTTCCAAACATATAGCAGAGACCTCATTAATTCATATCTTGTCTAGATGTGTCAATTTATTTATTTATTTATTTATTTTTTTGTTTTGTTTTGTTTTGTTTTTTGGGGGGGGGGTTTTCTCCGGTACCGGGAACCAAACTCACGACCTTGCACTTGCCAGACAGGCGCTTTTGCCGCTGAGCTAAATCCCCAGCCCCTGTCAATTTATTTTTATCTTTCTTTATTTTTTGTTTTTATAAAATTTTACAGAAATATAGCAGTATGTCTGAAATGAGAAAAGTTTTGTAGCCTATTATAACATTTATATATGAGTCAGCATTTATAAATATCATGCAAGCTTATAATCTTCATGAGTAATTACAGAATTGTTAAAATGAAAGCAAATATCCCTGTAGAGAAATACATAATATATCAAAAAATTAGGTACTAAAAGTCTTCTAGAATAATATAGAGAAAAATTGATGCATAATCTTTCTACACTGATGTTTCTCTCACTTTCAGTGTCTGCAGAGAAGTGATACCAAAATTTATAAGACACCCACTGTTTTCCAGTTACTAGGTGAGTTATGAGGGACAAAATGTTAAAAACTATATATATATATATATATATATTTGCATTTAATTTCAGAGTCACTGAAATAATGAATCAAATAATGAAATGAATTTTGACTAAAATATTTTAGCTAGGTTACATCTTTGCAGAAAACCCTCCTCCCATGTACAAGGGCACACACATACTTTAAGATTACAGTAAGTTTCTAATTTAATTAGCAAAGGATGTATAGCTTTAAAATGGTAAGGTTGCCACACAAGAAGGGGCAGGTTCCATTTCTTTT
>NW_004955406.1:33040455-33041594 GCF_000276665.1 Chinchilla lanigera | reverse complement strand
CTGGCCATGTGACTTAAGAACCTTTGGAATTAATTCGGAAAAGTTTTGAGAGACTGGCCAAAGAGGCAACCCTGTATGCTGCAAACTATATTGGAGACTCTGATTGGAGCCTGGAAAGTCAGAGTACTGATGGAAATGCTGCCAATTGAGATGAAGCTCAGGAGGCTTCAGTTGAGAAGGACTACACTGGCTGCTGCATCCCAGGTAATATATTGTGCTTTGGCAGAAGTTGGTCTGCATTTTGCTCGTGTTTAGAAATATTGCCTGATTGGAGAAACAAAATGTCAATGTAGTCTATTTGTTGGGATGGTAGCATGTTTACTGTTGAGAGCTTTTGACCAGATCTATGTTTGAAATTAAGAGCAAAAGCTAGTAATGTGATATGTAACATTTGGCCAGAGGGGTGGTGCTAATGGAGCTTTGAGTTTCGAGGATGAAATAGAGGAAAATATGACTGCTAAGAACAGGACAATGAAAACATGAACTGAAATTTTCCACCCAAAGATAAGAGTGTATTTGAACTTCAGGAGATCCCCATTTTTTAGTCTTGCCATGCATTGTAAAAATTAACGGGAAGTAAGGACTGATTATAAGTTCTTTTAATGTTTCTATGTTGTTTTTAGATATATGTTTGCAACTGGGTTAATTAAGCAAAGTATTGTGCTTTAACCCTAAATTTTGGTCACCCTTGAATATTTTGTTTCTGGTGCAGGAATGAGTGCAAAAAAAAAAAAATATTGTGTATACGTAACTTATATTAATGTAAATGTGAATAGATTAAGATGTTAACTTTTCACAAATCTGCCACTAGAGACTATGGAATAAGGAAATGTGTGTGGTTACTAAGTTGACCAGGGGTGGATTGTAGAGGATTGATAACTGGTGGTCAACTTATAACCCCCAGCTGAACTAAGTAACTGTAGTGCTGGGTGTGGGAGGCTCACCTAAGGACACACCTGGATTTTTAAATTCAGCATTTTATTATACAATGAGGCTTTCAAAGCATTCTTCAAAATATTTTCATAGTTGAAAAACACCCCATTTAGGGGCTGGGGATTTAGCTCAGCGGCAAAAAGCGCCTGCCTGGCAAGCGCAAGGTCGTGAGTTTGGTTCCCGGTACCGGAGAAAAACCAAAAAAA
>NW_004955406.1:33033391-33040355 GCF_000276665.1 Chinchilla lanigera | reverse complement strand
AAGATTACAGTAAGTTTCTAATTTAATTAGCAAAGGATGTATAGCTTTAAAATGGTAAGGTTGCCACACAAGAAGGGGCAGGTTCCATTTCTTTTGATGCAACACGGACAAAGACCTTGATGGGGACAAAATCTTTTGGTAACATTCTCAAGTGAGTATCTCAGCATATCTGAAACTCAGTGTAATTCTGACAGTTCCAGCAGGTGGTTGCGGAGGGTGGGCTTCACTGACATTCTAAACACTCTCTCTTAAGAAACTATGAGTTCTCATTTAATTTCCTACCTTCTTTTCATCCTTTCTGCTCACTTTCCTGTTCCCACCTTCCTCCTCCTCCTCCTCTTCTTTCTTCTGTCTCTCGTTCTCTTTTCCCATCTCTCCCTCTCTCTATCTCCCTCTTTTCCTCCTCCCCCTTTCTCTCTCCTTACAATTGTTTTCTCGGAATCCAACTTTGTAATAAAATACATCTTTTTCTGGAACAGTAGGCACTTGGATTTTCCTGACTAACCTAGCTGCACTTTGCTTGACAATGATTTAATCCTCTTCTATCCAGGGAATTCTAATACCGAGTTCACCATAAAGTATCACAAAGGTTTCTCACAGTAAAATTTGATTTTTTGAGTATTTTAGAGCCTTAGCATGTAATACAAACTCTCTTCTTATATTCTACACAAATTTGCATTCAGCTTTGAATTATTCTGAACTTTGAGTGTTATTTATACTGCACAGTACAGTAATATTTGGTAATATTTGCACAAAGAGAACTAAGAAATGAGAAAAATGTTGATAATTTTAAATTTTGTTAGAAATGAGTAACTAAGACCAGCCAATACTTCATAAAAAGGAAATTAGCTCCATCTCTTGAAAGAAGGCATTGAAAAGAAATGCTTATACATGTATATTATATATATATGAATATGTGTATAATACAAAATTTGTATTGTTATTTTTTCAGAGAAAAATTTTATACCCTTCTCATAGTCAGTATTTCTTGAGTTTACTTTCATTAAATTCATTTAATTCATTCAGCTGATTTCCAAAGCTTCACATACATAACTCTCATTAGTCAATATCATTCATAAAATGAAGTATTTCCAATTTGATTATTTTTCTCTTGATATGATAAACAGAATGGAGTGAACTTTGGATCTGATAATTATCATGTAGTTTAAATTCGATAGAGTCAATGCAAATGTGCACAAAAGTGCAGAAATATTGATAGAATCAATATTTCTTTCTTCAGAACAATAATTTGTATTTGCTTGTAATAGTTTCCAGAATATAATTACATCATTACAAGAAGGAAGAAGGTAAAGATTAGTATTAAAATTATTATAAACATACCAAGAAATTTTGTGTATAATTTTTATTTTAAGTGGTAATTTCATTGAGGTTTTTCAGTTCTGAAGACATGAACTATACCAATCTTCTAAATGTATATATTAAATTCGTGAAGATATATGGTAGATTTTTGAGTTCAGGGATCCTCAAAACACATATACAGTTCTAAAATAAAATATAACCATTGGAAATAATCATATATTAGCAGAATTTCACATAGATTGAACCATAAGCTTGATTTCTCATTTACTCCTAAAATAATATCAGGAGAAGATTTTGTTTTACAGGTTGATAACACTTCTTCAGTTTTTCTTTTCCTTAAAATTATTATCATTTTCATATTTTGTCCTGCTACTAGATGACATGTATTTTATCATTTTTATTTCATATTTATTTTGCTCTGAATCCAGTGATTCTGGAGGCAAAAGACTGTATTTTGTTAACTACTTAAAACTTAATAATCAACCGACCTAAAGTTTTTGATTAATTTTTCTAGTTGCTTTTCATATTAGAAATAAAATTATTTTTATTAAACATTATTAAAATAAAGTAATTAAACATATTTTCTTTCCTCAATTTGTACAATCTGAAAAAAGGGTGACATGAAAATACAAGGAAAACTATTCAATTTTACGTGTCTAGATTTGTTTATCTGAGTATTCAATTTGCAGATATCAATATGTAATACAACAACCATTGTTAACTTATCACCTTGTCAGAAATTCTGTATTGCTTGTATTGTTTCTGAGTTATTTTCTAAATGTATGTGTGTTTGTTAATATGTTTTTGTTCTTTTATCTTTAAAATAGAAAAAATTTCAAAAAGAAAAAGAAAGCAGTACAGAGAAGGGAGAATGATAATGGGGATGATATGATCATAACATGCTTTATGCATATATGAACATATCACATTGAAACATAGTTTGTAAAATTAATATGATACAATAAAATGCATCACAATTAGTTAATTATGATACAGTATTTCTCTTTGAGGCTCTTGAAAAATAATTCGTTATTTTTCTATTCTTAAACAAGCCTGGTTTTCTCAGTATTAAGAATTAAGCTCAGTGTCTCAGGCACCCGAAGCAGATGCTCTAACAGTTAGCTCTACTCTAACCCTTTATTTATGTCTTCTCAATTTTTGGACGTTAACTGTACTAAACAATTTATATTTCAGTAAATTCACTCTCATGATTATATGCATACTTTAGAGTTTAAATTTTAAATTGAATTCTGAAGAATACGGATGACAATTATGAAGCTGGTTCTGAAGCAGTAATATCAACCGTCCCCTTAAGTATTTTATATTAACTGTCTTTTCTTTTTATATAGGCTTTCAGCTTGATAATTTTCAACTCTTTACATAGGAAAAGTCATCTAATTTGTAATACAAGCATAGTGGTTTGAAAAAGCATATCACAAATTAGGTAACAAAAATTATTCTAACTTGGACATTTATAACTTACAATTCTTTATGCTTTTGTTTTACGTGACTTAATTGCATGGAAAAAGTAATCAAGTAAAGGAACAGTGGTATACAGGGAGACCAGAGAATAATAAGCTACAACCTTGTGATAAATCAATAATTTTAAGGAAGAAAAAAATCAAATACCTTAAAGCCTGTATAAATATGAGCCACAGAATAAGTAAAGACTGTTCTTAAATATTGTTTTATAATATCAGGCTGAATTTAAGATGCTAGCTAAAAAGTTGCATTATTAGTAGCTGTAGTCAAGACGACTGACAAAATGAGAGAATTGCACATTTCATCATCCACATGAAAATGGTCAACACAGTGAACCAATGAATAAATCAAATACAAATCTGCCACTGCAGGGAAATGGATTATAAAATACATTACATGTCAAATGACATAAAGGTGAAACTAATTTAGAAGTTTATTAAATCCTCTTTGCTGCAAATCAGTGAAGTTCCAGCCATCAATAAATTTGCTCATTTCATAGTGCAGTTAAAATCCCTCCGAGAAATAGAGGAACATTGTACATTGTGTAAAAAGAAAGGAAAAACAAAACACCAGCAAGACACTGGGGTGAGTTTTTAACAGTGGAAATCACTACTCGACACAAATTGGGTAATATGGGAGTATACTTACATCTGATATTGACTGTGGCTTTGGTATTGGAAATTTAAATAGAGTTATTCCTAAAACATTTGAGATTTAATACGACATTGTTTTATTGCCTCCTCATCACTCAGGCATCTCTGTCTCATAAAATACAGGACACCACTAAATTTAACCTTCAACCAAGCAGTGAGCTTCAAGAGCCTCCTCTAGTTGTACCATCTACAGCACGAAGTTGATAATTTTGAAAAGTGCACTTATATCTAAGAATTTGGCATGAACTATGGCTAAATTTTACCATTAACCCACTCCCACACATGTTCTTCAAGCTTCTATCAGTGTATATTAGCAGAATCTTATAATTCTTTTCACCCCTCTCTTCTAGAGGGATAGTGTAGATGTACTGCTTTGAAGCATCCTGTGATGTGACACTAGTTATGAGTCTAGAGAAGGGAGGGAGAAATTGTGACAGCTCTTGATGTTGTTGAGACTCTACTTTTGTATGAATAAGAGTTCTTCAAAGAAACAGAACCAAAGGCAAATATCTGTTTACATGTATCTGTATATCTCCATATACATCTATATTTATCTGTACCTACATCTAGGTCTATATCTATATCTGTATAGCTCTAGCTCTATATATACCTACAGAAAGGTTCTTATATCTTCAGGTTATATCAGAAGGCTGGATAATCTAAAGCAGTGGATATGTGATGCATATCCAGGTCTGACTGCTGCAAAATTCCCTCAGTGTCAAATCCAGGTTAGCTTAATAGTCACAATGTAGAATAACATTGCTCACTATGATTTAGGAATGAAATACTCTGGAGAGTATCACACAAGCAATTAAATGTTCAGCCCTAAAGCAGCACATGGCACTTTAATTTAATTTAACCTTATTGTCCAGAGCAAGTCAAGTGGCTGAACTTATGTAAAGGCCCAGAATTAAGAGCTGGTAATGTTTGATGTATTAGATATATTATGACATGTAAGACCTTTAATCGTGGAGAAAGCAGCCAAAAATCTTCCAGAGAGGCACCAAGCCAAACAGACACACTAAAGAAACAGTTCATTGAAAAGACATGCATTTAAGACCAGCTGCAGATTTCTCTTTAACATACTATATGTTAGAAGATAGTGGAATTTATGTTTAAAATTCTAGGAGAAATTGCTGTACATGTTGATTCTATACTAGAAAAAACTATTAATGTCTTCTGTGTGTGGATAAAGACATTCTTTTAGATATCCTGGGTTCAGGTGATATATTTCCATTAATCTTTGTGGATATGTTTTCTGATCAATATACACAATAGAGGGAGGAGAACAATGGAAAAAAGCAGCGATATAATATGCACGGTATGTGGCCGGGGATATAGCTCAGTGGCACAAGTGCCTGCCTGGTAAGCGCACGGTCCTGAGTTCAATTTCCAGCAACAACAACAACAAAAAATGCAGGCTATAGAGTGGCTATGCACCTTACTAGAGAAAGTGAATACAGACCTCTGTGAAGAGGTGCCTATGATGATATGGACCCAGTAGAAATATTCATGTGATGAAGAAGATAAGAAAGACTCTACCTGGCTAGCATGGGTTATTCTGCCTCTAAAGTGTGGCCTTTCATAATCTACATGTCATAGGTTTTTACACGTTGCTGAAGACAATTCTCTGCAAATTTCAGTAAAATGTCTTGCATCTAGAAAATCAATATAACAGAACAATTTTATACAAGATATAAGTAATATCTTTAAAATAGGCACTTTGTCCCAAGTTGCCATTCAAGGTACAGACAGAAATGGATTAAAATTGAAGGGAGAATGTTTTTTAGGTGGAAACCTCTAGATAAATAGGATATAAAATAAAGGAAATGTAATGATTACACTGGAAACAGTATCAATAAATACTTTCCAAAGTTTATATACTTTATATGTTGATATTGCTCATAAATTTTAACAATTTCTCTGCTAATTTAATCTCAAATATTAACTTTTAAATTTCTTCCTTCTGTGATGCTTCAGAGGATTTAGACATTGTCATTATTCTTTCCTGTATTCCAGCTCTGGCTTCTCATTCTCTGTGTGCTGACATGCCTTCATTTTCTGTTTGACGAGCTATCTTCCTTAGTGTGCAGTCCTTATTCTCCTCCTTTCATGCTACATTCTTCCTCAGAGCAATTTAATTTATGTCTCCAATAGAATAATAAATATATGAACTCTAGTCTGATGATGACTAAATTTATTATATCAATTTGCAACTTTAATATATCTCACTCAGAATCCCCTAATCACCAAATCTGCAATGCATCCTCTATTGTACTTGCTCACAGCACCATTTTTACTGTTGCCATTTGTCCTACAGTCACTGCTAAGATCTAAATGTCTATGCTGACCCCTCTATCTTTGTATTGAAATTCCCGCCCCTTTGGGATATGATTAGGTGATGAGAGTGAAGCTTTTGTGATCAGGATTTGTTTCCTTATGAAGAAGGCCCTGGAAAGCCTCTTTCATCGTGCGAAGACAAAGTGAGGGGGTATCATCTATGAATCAGAAAGTGAATTTCATAAGATAACCGAATCTGCTGGCACCTTGATCATGGAATTCCCAGCCCTGAGAACTGTGAAAAATAAGTGTCAGATGTTTATAAGCCACCTACCTTATAAAATAGTGTTATAGCCGTTAGTACAGTGAAGACAGTTGTGTTGTAATCATTAGTCTAATGTCTTTTACTCTCATTATGTTGACATCAACTATTATCAATTATATTCACTTCATTCTAAACCTAGAATACTGTCTGAAATATGCATTGAAAAATCATAAAAATAAACATATTTTAAACTCATGAAATAAAATTATTGGTTCTGTCTTTGGATACCTTGGTTTAAGAAATAAATTTGTAAATAATGGAACATTAAATTTATTTAAATTTATCATTGTTTGATGTTATAATTAACACATTATCAAGAATTAACTAAACCTCAGAAGGAAGTACTCTACACTTTTAACAAGTGCTTGAAATCTCGGGAATCATAAAATGCTTTTTTACCTATATAGTTAATGTGCTGGGTCTTTTACACAATATAAGATTAGATATGTAGAATTCAATTGACCTGAGAAGATAAATCATCCAAATTAAACCCAGGTAACATCCATCATGAAAGGATGTTAAAAGGGAAGGAGCATTCTTCATCCTGAAAGCTTACTTCAACAGCATTTTTACTTGAATAAAGTAAATGTGCACAAACATCTAAAGCTATGCTATTATCATTTAATTTTATATACATTTACATAGATTTTGGAATAGCAAACAAAAATATGAAAAAGAAGAGAATTACTCATTATACCAACACACAAACATTGCTATGAGACATTTGTGTTTTTCTTGTTAGAGTTATCTAAATGTAATATGTATATGTAATATTATGGTGCATATGCAGTTATATACCTGGTGTAGTGGATTGATAACTGGTGGTCAACTTATAACCCCTAGCTGAACGGAGTAACTGTGGTGCTGGGTGTGGGAGGCTCACCTGAGGACTGTTGCCAGCAGC
>NW_004955406.1:32999202-33031106 GCF_000276665.1 Chinchilla lanigera | reverse complement strand
CTCAGAATGATAAATTTGGAAACAGAAACAAAGAAGTTGCTTAGATCGAAGTCCTATACTCTCCCTCTTCATTTTCAATCTTGTATTCTTATAGAGAGCCTGTGTCCCAGTTGGTTTTTGTGCCTAAAATTTATCAACAAATACTCCATGCAACTAGGTTATCCTGGGTTTCTTCAGGGCAGTCTGAGATCAGATGGGGAAATCTTAGTTTCTGGCCTTTCCTGTTAGAAATATCATGTTGCCACATAAGCAAAGCTTGTTTTCTTAAAGCTGTTTCAGTGGTTTAATTCTCAGGCAGAGAGAAATGTTGAAATTTTTAGGAGTTATGTGGTCAAGTTTCTGAACATTGTGAATTTTACAATATATTGTCAAGTAAAGTAATGCCAGCGTATGCTCTCAATGATAACAAGCTCATTAGAACTAAGTGTTAGTATTATCAATACAAGCATTTCTGGGTGAAATTATATATAATTCATTTAGTATTATTAAATTATCCCTTAGAAGGCTAAAGCTTATTACCTCTGAAACTACAAAAAGCCCAAATCTAGATGATAATCACCTATAGCAACATATTTTGAATGTAACTGATAAAGAAATGTTGATTTGAACTTTTATTCTCATTTATTAGTAACATTTAAGGAAAAGAAAAACAGAAAAGTAAGAAATAGTTCTTTGGACCCAAGGATCTATTAAGTAAGAAAAAACTTCTATAAATTTACTACGTCATTAACTAAATAGAAGCTACGAGAAAACTGTTATTAACTGTGAAGATATTAAGTATTGGAAGAACAAATCCCAACTGAGTAAAGGCTAAAATCATATCACAGTGAAAAAATTGAATGCTTTCCCTCTACGATCAGGATCAAGACAACTCTTACCACTTTTCTTCAACATATTAGACCAGTTAGGAAAGAGAATAAAATAATTACCATCCAAATTGTAAATGAGGACATCAAATTGTCTACTTTCTGATAACATAATGTGAAAAACAAAAAGAATTTCAAAAACTCATTTTAACTAATAAACAGATTCAGAAATTTATAAGATATAAAAGCTGCGCACAAATACCTGCTTTACTTCTATGTTATAGCAATGAACTATCCACAGAGAAAAGTAACGTAACGATCCTTTTTATAATAGTATTAAAAATACACAGAGGGAAATTTAACCAAGGAAGTGAAAGATATGTACACTTAAAACTATGAAATATTGATGAAAGAAATTAAGAAATGTAAGACCAAAACCATTTTGATTAAACAGATACATGGAAGATATACTGCATTCATAGATAGGAAAAATTAACATTTTTCAAATACCTATATCACCTAAAATGATCTTCAGGCTTAACGCTGCCTTTATCATAATTTTAATACCATTTTTAACAGTCATAGAAAACAACTATCTTACACGTCATGTGCAGGCAGCAAAAATACTGAACAGCTGAAGAAATCTTTAGTAAGAAGGACAGGGCTAGAGACATTAGAATTCTGATTTCAAATTATACCACAAATATATTGTGATCAAATCATATCATAGCGGTCAAAAAAGATGAAAAAAGCATGTAGACCAGTGGACTAGCATAAAAAAGCACAGAAATAAAACAAGAATATTGTAGAATTCGTCTTGCACAAATGTGAAAACAACGGGTACATGGTGTTTTATTTAATAAATTGTGAAATTGCATTACAAAACTGGATATTCACAAGAGAGGAGGAGGGAGAAGAAAAGCGACGGGATTCTTGTCTTACACCATACTCAAATCAACTAAAAACTCTATTGAAGACTTAAATGTAAAACCTGAAATCGAAAAACTCCTCAACAAAAAGTTGCAAACGAACCATATGACTGTTGTTGGCAATAATTATTTTAGATATTACACCAAAAAATACAGACAATAAAAACAAAAAGAAATGAAAGTACTCGAAATTTAAAAGTTTCTGTTGGGCATGGTGGTACATGTCTGTAATCCCAGCACTTGGGAGACTGAGAGGAGAGAATCGTCCCAAGTCCAAGGCCAGCCTTGGCTACATAGTGAGTTGAAAGACAATCTGTATTACATAGTGAGACCCTGTCTCCAAAATAAAGAAATAAATTAATTAATTGAAAAGTCTCTTCACAGGCAAGGAAACAATCAACAAAAAGAGAAAACATGGAAAACTATTAGCAAGTCCCTTATCTGTAACAAGGTGTCAATATCCAAAATACTGTCCGTAAGAACCTCATACAGTTCAATAGCCACAAAACAACAAATACAAAATACATGACTAAGAAATTAGACAAAGTATTGTAATAGTTTGAATAAATATTTTTCCAAAGAAGACATTGAAAAGGCCAACATGTGCAGGAAAACGTGCTCACTATCACTAATAAAGAAATGCAGATCGACTACTCCACATCTGAGAGGATGACTACTATAAGTTAAATTATGAAATTTTTGTACGTGAAGAAACTAGAATTCTTATACACTGCTCGACCAGCCATAAATTAGTACAGTCATTACTGAAAGCAATATTCATATTCTTCAAAAAAATTAAAACATCACCATCATATGATCTAGTTATCATTTTTTGGCATATATCCAATGACCACAAAGTTCTTGTCTCAAAGGCTGTATTCACTTCCATTTTCACAGCAGCATTATTTAAAATTGCCAAGGTATGGACTCAATCTCTTTTCAAATGGATGAATAACAATATTCAACTGTAAAATTATGATAACTCTGTCATTTTCAGCAAGGGGAATGAACCGGAGGACACTACACAACATGCAATAAAGCAAGGACAGAAAGAGAAGTACCACATTATCTCTCATCTGTGGACTCTAAAAGAAAATTGAGCCCATAGAAGTAGAGAGGAGAAGGGTAATTTCCAGAGGCCGAGGGTGATGGAAAAAGGAAATTATGTTGTTCAAAGTGTTTAAACTTTCAATTATATGATAGTTTCTAAAGATGTACAGTGATAACTTTTTAAATGAGGTGATATTTGAAATTTGTCAAGAGTAGATCTTAAATTTTTCAACACACACACAAAAGTGAAGTGATAGATATATTAACCTGATTGTAGTAATTATTTAACAATGTATACATATGATAAAATATGCTGCACACCTTAAATTGCATAATTTTTAATCTATCAATTATACTTCAATAAAACTAGGAAAAAAGATACAACTGTCCCTGATTTCAGAGTCTATTGATGATAACTTGCTTGACGTATGCAGGCTCTACTAGTTAGGGTTTTCTCCTCCTTGGGACATGTTTGTTGTACATAATGATTTATCGTGTAGAGTTTATACACGTACATGACATACATTAATTCTTTTCATTAATTAAGTTTTGAAGAAATATTTCCCATGAAAATACTGCAGGTCATAGAAAATTTCTTTCCTCAGATTTCTCTTTGCTTTATAAAGTGTATAAGCATTCTGATAGTAATAGCAACAGTAATACATTTATATTACTTTATTTTTTGCAATGCACTTCTTCAAATGCAGCAGCAGTTTTCTCATTTTTGAAATTCATGCTTTAGATTGAATAAGATATTTAATTGGGGTTATGTTATCTTTTCTGATAAGTATTTCCCTAAACTTATTGAGAATTACATTCAGAGATTGAATTTGGCTCCATTTTTACCTCTCCCTGTATCCATACCTTTTGCTTGTGCATTTGCAGAGTACAGTTTCCTGCCTGATGCCCTCGTGCTTAGTCAGGTAACTTACAATGCTCAATGGCATGTCAACAAACAGAATGCATGCAAATCTTTAGATCTGCTAATGCACAACTAAGGAACTGGTGGAAAGAAGATGAGACAAGGGCAAACCTAGACCCAATCTACAATTTAGGGTGAATCCTAAATATGCTTAATATAAATCAGTGGACTCTAGAGGATTTATAGAAAGATTACAATGCTTTCTATTTCAACCTACTGTATTTTGAATTTTTTTTACACAATGCTATTGTTATGAACAAAATGTTAAGTTATATAGTGGACATTTTCACACACTTTTAATCAGTTTATTCTCTTAATTATAGCATAAAGTAGATTTATTATCTGCTTTCAGAAAAGAAATTGTATACTGGAGAAATCAATTTGTCAAAAACAGCACAGCTACCCTGCAGTTTGTGTCTGGGTTTGCCTGTACCTTGAACTGCCTGGGGACACAGGTCCACTGCTCCAGGACCAGGCCATCAGTGCAACCCAATTCTGGGTCATACACATGCCCTGTACTGTGAGGAGATGCTGGATCAGATGGATTGATATCAGCTGATATCATGGTCAGCATCTGAGACCTGGGAGAACTAGATACACTTCACCATCTGCCAGAAAACCAAGACTAAGCAGTGCATCTCAGTGGACACTGAGGGGCAAGCCTGACCACCAAGAAAACTAGGGACACCAGCAGCCTTTGCTCAGCTTCCAGGGAAAAGAAACACTGAGCTTTCTGCATCCAATATCAAACATGACAAGACAAAGGACTAAAACACAATTTCAGAACTGCACCCCAGGAGAACAAGAGAACAAGTCCAGGAGACATTGACACAGCAGAACTTGGTAAACACACACCTCAAATTGCAGAAATGATTGCAATGGAAGTAAAAAAACAACTTCATCAGGCCATAGAAGAGCTCAGGTCAGAAATGATATCTCAGGCCAAAAAAATGAAATGACAATAACGATAAAAGAACTGCTCAGCACATGTGAAGAAGAAACATATAAGGAAATAGAAGAACATAGGCAATGGACAGAAATGTTAAATGAAAAATATAAAAATGACTTAGAATGCATGAACGAGATTCAAAGAGACTTCCAGGAAATCAACTCTTCTATTGAAAGCTGCCAAAACCACTTGAATGAAGCCAAAGATAGAATTTCAGATTTTGAGAACAGCATGGCAGCTAATGACTGTGAAAGAAAGGATATCTTAGAATCAACAAGGAACTAGGAAAAATCAATTCAACAGCTGCAAGATGAAGCAACAAGGAATAATTTATGATGAATAGGAGTCAATGAAACAGTAGGAGGCAACACAAATGACATAAAAAGAATATATGCAGAAATAATAGCAGAAAATTTCCCAAGTATGAAAACAGAACCTGATATACACATAAATGAGGCATATACAACTCCAACTAGGCATAACCAAAATAAAACTACACCCAGACATATAATAGTCAAGATCCCAAATCTTCAGCAAAAGAGCAGAATATTAAAAGCTGCTAGAGAAAAGAAACAGATTATCTACAAAGGAAAGCCCATCAGAGTCATGGAAGACTTCTCAACACAAACCATTCAGTTGAGAAGATCTTGGAGTGAAGTGTTACAGGTCCTGAGACAAAACAGCTTCCAACCAAGACTGATGTACCCTGCCAAACTCTCTTTCAGATTCAATGGAGAAATAAAATATTTCCACAACAACGAACAACTGAAGAACTTCATTAATGCCAAACCATCATTGCAAAGAGTACTAAAAGACATTCTAGTCAAAGAAAAAAATGACCGCAATTTCAAGAACAGTAGAAGGTAACAGTCAAGAAGAGCAAGCAATTAAACAGACAAGAAAAGTAGGAAACCAAGAGCAAGTAAATAACATGACAACGATAAGTTAACACATATTGGTTATAACCATAAATGTAAATGGCCTCAATTCACCAGTCAAAAGAGACTGGCAGAATGGAACAAGAAACAAAATCCAATGATATGCTCTATACAGGAAATATATTTTACTCAAAAGGAAATCCATAGACTGAAAGTCAGAGGATGGAAAACCATCCTCCATGCAATAGGAACCCAGAAAAAAAGCAGGTGTGGCTATTATGTTTGCAGACAATATAAATTTCAAACTGACAACAATGAAAAAAGATAAAGAAGGTCAGTACATACTTGTTAAGGGAAAACTGGAAGAGGATGAGATAGCAATCATAAACATGTATGCACCAAATATCAGTGCCCCAAACTATATAAGACAAATCTTAACACACATGCAAACCCATATAATTAATACTACTATTGTAATAGGTGTCCTCAATACCCCTTTGACACAAAGAGATAGGTCAACTGGACAAAAACTCAGCAAAGAAATAACAGACCTGAACCAAACATGTGAACAAATGGACTTAATAGATAAATACAGAGTTTTCCACCCCACAACATCAGAATACACATTTTTCTCAGCTGCACATGGGACTTTCTCTAAAATAGACCACATTCTAGCCCACAGAGCATACTTACCTAAATGCAAAAACATTTAAATTATCCCATGCATATTATCTGACCACAGTGTAATGAAATTGGAAATTAATGACAACAGGAACTCTAAAAACTCCATAAACAGTTGAAAAATAAACAACAACCTCCTGCACAACCTTTGGGTCACAGAAGAAATTAAGAAATATCTACAAACAAATGAAAATGTAAATACAACTTACTGGAATCTGTGGGATGCAATGAAAGCAGTCCTCAGAGGGAAATTTATAGCGCTGAACCCACATATATGGAAAACAGAAAGAGAACAAATACATAGCCTAGTGCTACACCTTAAACTTGTAGAAAAAGAACAAGTCAAGCCCAAAGCCCAAAGAAGGGAGGAGATTATAAAGATCAGGGCAGATATTAATGCAATCGAGATGAAGAAAACTGTACAAAAAATGAATAGATCAAAGAGTTGGTTCTTTGAAAGAATAAATAAAATTGATAAACCCCTAACCAACCTTATCAAAAAAAGGAAGGAAAGAACTCAAATTCATGCAATAAGGAATGAAAAGGATGAAATTACTACAGATTCCACAGAAATTCAAAAGATCATTAATACCTACTTTGAAAATCTTTACTCTCATAGGTCAGAAAACTCAGAAGAAATAGACAGATTCCTAGATATGTACGAATTACCAAGTTTGAGTGAAGAAGATATAAAAATCCTGAACAACCCAATATCAATTAATGAGATTGAAAATGTGATTAAAAACTTACCAACAAAGAAAAGTTCAGACCCTGATGGATTCACAGGAGAATTTTACAAGAAATTCAGAGAAGATTTAATATCAACATTCTTTAAATGAAATTGAAAAGGAAGCAATTCCCCCTAACTCATTTCTGGAGCCGAGTATTATCCTGATACCAAAACCAGAGAAAGACCCAACCAAGAAAGAAAACTATAGACAATCTCTCTAATGAATATATGCAAAGACAATCAATAAAATACTAGCAAATAGAATGCAGCAAATCATCAAGAAAATCATACACCATGACCAAGTCAGATTATTTCCAGGAATGCAGGGATAGTACAATATTTGCAAATCAATTAATGTTATACATCATATCAATAGAGCAAAGACAAAAACCATGTGATCATCTCAATAAATGCAGAAAAAGCTTTTGAAAAAGTCCAACGTAGACCCAAGTCTATCACCATGCACCAAACTCAAGTCAAAATGGATCACAGATCTCAATATTAAAACAGAAACACTAAATCTACTGGAAGAGGAAGCAGGTAAAAACCTTGAAGACACAGCGGCAGGCAGAGAGTTCATGAACAAAAACCAAACTGCCTGTGACATACTTCAAGGAATCAGCAACTGGCATCTCATCCTACTGAAGAGTTTCTGCACATCTGAAGAAATCACCAGTAGAGTAAAAAGAAAACCCGCAAATTTGGAAAATATTTTAGCTGACTGTCCCTCCAACAAAGATCTGTCTAGAACATATAAACAATTAAAAAACACCAGGTCCCCCAAGTTCAAAGACCAAATTCAAAAATGGGCAGCTGAGATGAATACACATTTCTCAGATAAAGAAATACAAATGTCAAGTAAATGCATAGGAAAGTGTTCAACATCATTAGTCATTCAAGAAATGCAAATTAAAACAACACTGAGATTTCATCTCACCCCATTGAGAATGACTATCATTAAGAAATCAACCAATAACAAATGCTGGCCAGGCTGTGGAGAAATAGGAACTTTTCTCCAGTGCTGATGGGAATGCAGACTGGTGAAACCACTGTGGAAATCAGTTTGGAGATTCCTCAGCAAACTAGGTCTAGAAGTCCCATTCAACCCAGCTATTCCCCTTCTGGGTATTTTCCCAGAAAACATCATATCACAGCGATATATGTTCACTCACATTCATACCAGTGCAATTTGCAATTGCTAAATCATGGAAGCAACACAAGTGTCCATCCACCGAGGATTGGATAAGAAAATTGTGGTACTTTTATATAATGGAATATTACTCAGCTATAAAGAAAGATAAACTTGAGGCTTCTATAGGTAAATGGTCACAACTAGAGACCATACTCATAAGTGAAATAAATCAGACCTTCATGTGTAAGCATCATATTGTCTCACTAGTGTAAGACCTGAAAGAGTGAATAAAAACTAGGAGGTATGATAGACATTGTGAAACAAAAGGAAAATGCTCAAAAGTAAAGGGCAACTGAGGTATGGGAAAAGAAAAGTGAAAGAAGAGGAAATTATATAAGTATGTTTATACAGGGTTGTTAATATAGTTGTGCTCCTGTCTTCTATTGCTCTACAGAAAGGAACAGTTAATGATTACTTGTTTGATCAATCTTGTATGTCTCTATTTGTTTTCCTGAGAAACCACTTGCAAGGTATCAATAAGTAATACAACAACCATGGTTAGTTTCCTACAACTTTGTCTGTAACTCTGTTTTGTTTGTATTGTTCCTATGCTATTTTGTAAAAGGACGTCTGTCTCTTAACGTGTTTTCCTTCTCTTATTTTTTAAATTAAAAAAAAAAACAAAACAGCATAGCTAGAAAATAAAAGAGAAAAAAATCTGTTTCACATACAGGAATTTGAATTCCCCCCCTGCAAAAAGGATTCTGACAGGGTTATTCTGAGTCACTAAAAATGAACCTATATAGAGTTGCATTTTTATGCAGGTGACACAAACATATTTTATTTTGGTAAAATGAAATTGATTTTCATTGAGGAGACCTAACTGACATTAATAGCAAAATAATTTAAATGTGGGCTCTAAAATCAGACTGCTTATTCTGTTCCCAGACTTACATTTAATGTGGCTATGGAGGAAGAGCCTAGATTTGATGTTTCCTTTCCTTCTTTATCAAGAGTCTAAAAAACTACGTACTTTGTAGGGATGTGTGAGACTTACATGAGTTGAAATGATAAATAAGTATTTAAGAAGTATATATTACAAAAAATGATGAACTCTCATATTTCAAAATTGTATATTTGGGAAACTATAGTGGTTCCCACAATGTACACTTTGCTCACTCTGCTGCAGTTTAACAAAGTGAC
Source organism: Chinchilla lanigera (assembly GCF_000276665.1). Lineage (NCBI taxonomy): Eukaryota > Metazoa > Chordata > Mammalia > Rodentia > Chinchillidae > Chinchilla > Chinchilla lanigera. The sequence continues at coordinate 33,021,826 of NW_004955406.1, read as the reverse complement.
TAAAATCTGTCTCTACAAATTGTAACAATGTTCACTTAACAGAATATGATGGACAAAGGTATATGTAGGGTAGAAGTGTTTAAAGCCTGTATGGGAAAGGAGACATCCTGATTTATTGAAGTAAAAATACGTGTATAGGCAAAGAAGAAGAGAAGTGAGAGTAGAATTAGGTTGGAGTCAAAATGATATAACTATTTAGTATGGTAACATAAACTTTCTCACCTTTAGGGGCAAGGGAAAGTCAACAGTGAACACAAGATTGACATTACTAAAATTTTGTTTAAGGAATATGTTATCTTTCCATTACTGAGACAAAATATATTCCATTATTGTGACCTAACAATTTAAAAAGAAGGAAGGTGTTTTGGCTTATAATTTCAGAGGATTCAGTTCATGGTAAGTTGACTCCACTGATTTTGGGAGATGGTGAGCCAGTATGTAATGATGAGGAACATATGGTAGAACAGAGCTTCTCACCTCACGGCAGGGATGAAGCAAACCAAGGGAGTATAGGATCTCAATACTGCTTCAAGGGACGCCCCCAATGACTTTACTTTCTTTTACAAGCCCCAGCTTTAAATTCCTGTCCTTTCCCAGTGGTGCCACAGGCCAGACACTAAGCCTTGAACACATGTGCCCTTGCAGGACACTTACCACACACCAGCAGCAGTGCTTGAAAGCTACTAATAGTCTTGAGTAAAGACTGGAAACAAGGGCATAATTTATAAGTGTAAAATTTGATAAAATATTTCCCCAATAGAGTTGTCATTATTTATTGGCAAGGGTCACATTTCATAATACCAGTTCCCTTTCTGCTACATCATGTGTCTCAGTCATAATTGTTCATATACTGTATTATATTCATGTCTTTCAGCTGCTGCTAGTTGTAACTCTGTCATAGCAGAGATCAATTCTGGACTCAGCATTTTATCCTTAGCACCTGCAATGGTAACTGACCCATAGTTGTTGCTAAGTAAATGTTTTTATATCAATGAAAAGAATGTGAGAGTGGGGCAATCAGATAGGTGGCATATAATCCTTCTGAGATTAAAAATTATTTAATTCAAACATGGAATTTTACACCTGAAGAATGAATGCTTTAATTAAAACTATGTAAGTAAAATAAAATCAATTTATAAATTACTTTTTGAGTGCAACAAAGCCTCATTGAGCTTTAAATATCAGGGATATTAAAAAATAATGGTGTGGAAGTATATTTCACTCATTTTCTTATGAATTATGGTCACATAGGTAAGTGCACCTTTGTGCATGTGATGTTTGAATTCGCATTTTAGGGTTTTGTCATGGTACATTGTCACTATTACTGCAATATAATGTATTAATTTTGAAACAATTCATACATTGAAATCTTACAACTGTTGGCTTGAATTTTCTCTATTTTCTATAAGAGATTGTGAGTCTACAAGGGCAGAAATCTTACTGTTTTAATCTCTGTGTCTAACAAAGTTAGACTGTATAATTGGTCTTAAATATATTGGAAGTAGTAACTCACCAAAGCATTAATTTGGACCTAGACTTGTAGTTATTCTCTGAATTCTAGGAAATAGTGACAATTTTATTTTTCTCAGGGTATGGATATTTCTGTCTTTATGTCCATACCACATTGTCTTGCTTACTATAGTTTTGTGGTAAATTTTAACTTGGGAATTCTGAACCTCTAACTTTTTTCTTTTCAAAATTGTTTGGGCTATTCTGATCCTTTGCATTTCTATACAAATTTTAGGATCAATTTCTCTACTGCTTTAAAAAAGCAGCTGGGATATTGATAGTAATTGCATAGTGCTATGGCTTGTATCTACATGTTCTCCCAAAGCCTCATCCGCCCAGAGGTGGCTGGATCTAGAAAGTGTGATGCTAGGATTATGGGTTCATGGTTGATTTAGGTTTTATGCTGTTGCTGTTTCGGTACTGGGAATCAAACTCAGGACCTTGCACTTGGTAGGCAGGCACTTGTGCTGATGAACTCTATCCCCAGCCACAGCATGATTTCTAAATTAGTTCTCTGATTTGTTTGGCACCCACGCTAAGCCAGATAACTGAGATAAAATATAAAAGGGGCAGAAAGAAGCTGCTATTGTCATTTATGATTTGCTTGCTTTGTACTGTCTTCTTCCCACGATGAACTGTTTCCCCTCTGCGATGCCCTCTGCCATTCCAGCCTGTCTTAAAGCCAGCCAACTAGGAAGTGAAACCTCTACAAACTGTGAGCCAAAATAAACCTTTCCTCCTTTAACTTTAGCTGTTGGGAATTTTGTCATAGCCAGAAGAAAAATAACTAAGATGCATAATATCTACAGATCAACTTGGGGAATATTGTCATGTTCATATTGTTATTTTTATGACTCATAGACCTGAAATCTCTCTTCATTTATTTAGGTCTTCATTTTAGCAAGGTCTAACAATTTCTGGTGGGCAAATATTACACTTTGCTAAATTTACTCTAGTAAATTAAACAAAATTTACTCTAGATTTTAATTCCACTTATATTTTTGTGATTAAACTGCATTGGAACACATTCTTATTTGTCATTTTCTGTGTATGGCTGCTTTCATTTCAACAGTGTTTTGGTTGTGGCAGAAAAATTCATTCACCTTTGTCTAGAAGAAGTCTATGGAATATGCTCTTACTAACAAAAACAGCAGAAATTGCTGTCCATCAACACTCTGACAATTCTAAGTTTTCCCCTCTAATGTTGCAATACAGTAATTGCTACAGCACAGAGTATTTCAGCTCCTTTGGCTGTTAGCCCTTGCAAGTTCTAGTACAATTTATTCTCTGCTTCAAGAGATCCTCAAATTGCTATTCTCTAATTAACACACTAAGGGCCCCTAGGACATTCACATATTATTCATAGATTCCAGACAAGATGCAATATTACAATCTCGAGTTTTTTGAGTCTCTTATAACAGCAACACTTAACTACCATGCCCTTTCACACAAGCAGCAGAACACAGTGCGAGAGATGTCAGCTCATCAGGTAGCAGCACTGTGTTAAGAATTCCTCTGTTTCTGTTTATTTTGCTGAAGCCATTAATTGTTTGCTGCCTTTTCAGGTGAGACAAACTTTTCAACACATGAAAGTCCAGCTGGTGGAAAAGGAGAAGGACATAACAAAATTAATGAAAAGAGTTCTTCAGCTTGTTATGGAGCTTGTTATTCCCCCAAGAGCTTGCACTGTTTATGACTGTTACATTGATTGAGCCAGTGGATAGAGGAAGAGAGATGGTGCCTCTCTTACATGACAAAAGCAAACAACAATACTGAATGCAAATAGAACTATATTGTTTCTTTTTTCTGAAAAGTTATTTGTGAATGTTGCACATGATTTTTAAAGAAAATAACAGTTGTTCTCTTAAAGGTTAGTGCATCAGCAATAGGTAGAAGGGAGAACAAGCCCAGAAATGCAGACCTGAAACAAATTAAGAAATAAAAAGTAAATTGGAGAAAAACACTACTATAATTTTGAAATTAAAAGCTCCATGTGAAAAGAAACAAATGAATTAGAAATAATTTGAAATTAAATTTACCTTTGAAATTCTTTTGTGATTGCACCATCTTGTGGCCAAACTTTAAATAGTTCATTCCAGTTTAATCAAGAGTTGTAAAGCTGTTTATAAATGGCTCACTATAAGCAAGGCTGGTTTTAATGTTATTTTAGAAAATCGTTCTGAATTGCTTAAAATTCACTTTTTAAAATGCTAGAAATTATTGAGAAAGATCTTCAGGTCTGTGTCAGCTCTGTTATTCCCCCAAAATCCTGCTTTGTTTGTGGCTGTTAAATTCATTGACCCTGAGTGTACAGGAAGTATTTCTTCTCTTAAGTAACAAAACCAAATAAACATCAGTCATTTGCACAAATGAAATATATTATTTCTTATTTCTGAAAGATGATTCTACCAACATTACACTGACTTCTAAGAAAATAAACATAACTGATCTTTGAAGGCAACTGAAGCCAATAGAGAGTTTTTGAACAAAGAAAGAATGCATGTATCCTGACTTCATGTAAGAAGAACTTATTCAAAATTATAGACAGTTCTATCCATGAAATTACTCTTTAAACATACTAGATAATCTGAAGAAAATATATTATTAAATATTTGAAGTATTTTAGATTCTAATGACTTGACAAAGGCAAGAAGCTAGTTTATACTCAAATTATAAATGTAAAATTAAAATAGGAAAAGTTCATCAAATTGTGTGTGCTTTTTATATTAAATGTTAATAGTGAGTATGTGTCAGATGTCGCTGGATTTATATTTCCTCTAATCTACTCTTTTTGGGGCACAAAGGCCCCATTTCAATTTTTTTTTCCCTTTGGGAACTATCTCATAATGACTAATAGTTATGCATTCACAATATTATAAATCCAAAGTTCATTTATTCATATAATACAAAATTAATAACGGTCCAACACAGGCCTGGTTGTAAGGGTATGGCTTCTTCTCCTGTATTTATTTCCTGTAGCCATTAAATTCAGATTTGAGCCAGGCATGGTGGCACACACCTATAATCTACACAGCTTGGAAGGCTGAGGAGAATTGTAAATCTGAGTCTGGCTTGGGCAACTTAGGGAGACTCTGTCACAAAATGATAATAATAATAAATAATTAAGAATAATATAGTAATGATAACAATAATTATATAGCTCAGTGCAAAGGCTCTAGGTTCAACCCCAGTACAAAAGAAAAATTTAAAATGTCGCTTATTTGCACTAAGTGTCAGATCAAACCCCTTGACAGACACGTGGAAAGTACGGTGACAATCTGGAAGACAATGTATCACAGGAGCAACCCCTTTGGTCAAACAAGCACCACAATCTGAAGCACTGTTCCCAAAATTAAATAGTGTTTGCTGATAATCCAAAGAGAAAAGAAAACATGTTAAGCACTGAGGTCAGTGTTCACATCCAAAACAAAATTGATAAAGCTCACCAAAACCACAGCAATGATGTATTTCTTGTATTTATGGTGAAATAATTTACCTATTTTTTCTTGCTGAATGTTTCTTTCTTTGGCTTTCCATTTATACTTGTCCTCTAAGAGAAATCTGCCCATTGCAGGTCTCCCATGTTTATTCCAATTTATCTGAACATCATGCCTTAGTGTGGTAAGTGTAATGGAACGCAGGACTGTTCCCTGATATTTTGATTAAGTCTCAGTCTTAGGAAGGTGTTGGAAACCTGAACTTAGGTGACAGGGCTCACAACTCTTACTGCCTCTGCAGTAGATACAACCTTGGGCCACGTAAGCACACCTGCTTCCTTCCCAGTGTAAGGTGCCCCTGCCAACCCACCTCAGACCTCTGCAGATAGAGTTACCATTGGTTTCCTACCAGGCAGCAACAAGGGAAACCTTCCTCACATTTCTCCCCATGATTCCCTTTGGATGCTTGTGAGGGAAAAGCCTACATAGCAGTGTGAATTTCTCTATGTCCACAGCAACCAGTTGCTTCACACTTGTTCGGTAATCTGCACTGTCTTTAACAATTACTTAGAGTTTCTAGCTCAGTCTGCCTACCATTTTGTCACACACAGTGACATCTACCCCAGGTAAATAAAGACTTGGGTCTTGGTTCTCTTTGCAAGCTCTACCTTCTTCCAGACAGTTGCAGTCACTTGTTTGCCCTATGCCATCACAACCTTGGTGAATAAAAAAAAAAAATCTTGCTATGTTTCAATTTTCATGAAAAATTTTCCAGCAGTAAAAGTGTGATAATGTCACTTTTACTTACTTTTCTAAATACCAATCTCCAGAGAATCAGGACTCCTTGGTAAAATGGCTAGTGTGAGGCCCGGAACAATGGACAATACAGAAAGAGCGTAGATCATCTTGTCTTGTCAGAAAATAAGGGCTTAAAAATTAGAAATAGGAAAGATGGAGTCATGTCAAAATGACACAGAAGACAACTGAAAGAGCTCTCAATATTTAAAGATGGATCTACTTGAGCTATATACTAAATAATCATGGTAATGGTCTGTAGTCACATAAGTATCCATAATTAAATAAGTGTATCATATAAAATGAACAAAAATATACATATTTTAATAGAGGAGAAGGGAAATGTGCATTTTTAGAAGAATTAAAATAATAATTATAAGAAGAATGGGGACATGAAAATTCACTGGTTAAACATGATATATAATCATTGCCACTGGCAAGATGCACTAATAGATGCGTGCTGTTTATCCTTGCTGTCAACTTGTCAGGATTAAGAGCCTTCTGGAGAGTTGATTGGATTATGAAGACTCTAATTTCATCAATGTTTAGCCTATTTTTGAATTTGTAGCTGAGTGGGATCTAGTTAGAGAAAATGGGTTATGAAGGCATGACTTCAGTGACTATATCTGGTTCCCCTTTTCTCTCTGACTTTTACGTGTGCTTTCTGGCTGCATGAATACAGATTTCCCCTACTACATCTTTCTGCCTCTCAGAGAGAGGTCTCTCCCTGAGTAGCTTACCAGGAACTAAGACCTCTGAAACTGAACCACAACAAACCTCTCCTCCTGTTAATTGTGGCTGTCACAAATTTTGTCTCAGCAGTAGAAAGCTAACCAGTACATATGTTAAAGTAACAGGCAAGGAGTTGAGGCAAAACAAGACATTTGCAGAACTTCCACAAGGTTTCTCAAAATCTTCATTCTGTATTAGGTCTAATATACATTCGTGAACTATGTGATATCCTTTCCTACATGAGGCAGGGCTTCATCCCTCTCCCACTGTTTGTGACATGGACTTAGCTTCTAATAAATAAGAGAAGTGAGGGGAAAAATAATAACTTTAGAAGTGAGGGACTTAGAAGACATACCCATTTCATCCTCTAAATTATTGCAGTTAACAACAGTGGGAGTAATGAGTCAGGTTAATAACATGTATCCCCATATGACATAGTAAAATGGATCCTGCTGTGATAGCCTACTGAATCAAAACTAAAATCAAACCATTATAAGAACCAAGTAAGTCCAAAGTGAGTGCCATCCTATAAGACCAGTGTCCTTCAAAGATGACATACTCATAATAAACATTATTGAAGAGAAATATAAATCCCTAAATGCAAAGTAATGGAGGCATAGGACATATGCTGCCTCAAAATAGTGTCTTGCCTTGATTCTACAATGCAAAAAGGGTAGTCATGGAAAAACTTGTGAGATATGAATAAAATGTAGAGTGTAATGAGTAATAATGTAGCAATATTAATTTCTTCACTTGGAAAAATATACCACATTTATATAAGATGTTAATAGTTCAGGAAAGTTTGGCAAAGAGCATGTAGGAATACATTACATTATCTTTGCAAAATACTGTAGGTATAAGATTGTCTCCTAACAAAAATTTTTGCGTAAAGTGTATAAGTTTAGTTTTGAACTTATACATCTTTTGCATCAGCATACATCCATTCTTCTCGCCTCTAGAGGAGGCATAATAGATTTTTAATTGAGAAGGATATTCTTCCTCAGGATGCCTGTGGGCATGAATCTGAGTGTCTTGCATTGACTTTGAAAAGCATGGGATATTTTCTTAAGTCCCATTATCAAATTGGGAAATTTTAATAGGCCAGTCTCCAGTGGCTCACCTGTCAGATCAAATATCTACATCCTTGGTTTTAGCTGAGGAGTCAATGGAATTGACTGCTGGCCGCCTTGTATTTTCTTTGAGCCTTTGGGCTGATTTATCTTTGCCTTGCTCTTGTGAGAACATTTCTGTCAGCCTGACTGAAAGTCACAGACTTACACCTTTTCTCATTAGTCAATTGACTACTGTTGTTTGTAATAATGACAACAATAAAGCTATTGTCTTTTGAAATCATATACATTTCTCTTGTTCATCCTTAGGTTTTTGAAGGATGGGGTTGGGACAAGGTCTGTACTTCAGGCTGTCGTTGAGCTCGCTGTGTACCCCAGACCAGCCTCAAACTCAAATCACTCTTCTTCCTTAGCCTCCCAAGATCTGGGATTACAGGCAAGGGTCACCACACCTGGGATGATTCTACATATTTTTATTTAAGCCTGGTTAACCCACTCTGCCTGCTACTGTAAAATGAATGCATGATGGCCCTCTAAGTAGAGCTATTCTCTGCTGTTCTGAGTTTATTTTTCTACTCATTTCCTCACAAACTTAGCCATCTCTAGACTTCAATTTGTATCTTGATATACTAGGGTAGTTGTCTTTGAATGTGCTAGATCTCTTCCCAGAATGTATTCCAGTGATCCCAATGTCTCTAAATTGGGAATGATGATTTCATAGAGTCTCTGATGATGGTTTTGCTGTCAAAAATAAGTTCTGACTCACTTCAATAAAGAGAAAAAAAAAGAAATCATAGACTAACACAGAAGATTTCATGTTTCTTACATGAGTGGTAAGTTTCTCTGGATTGTGGCTATCATTTGTGCATAGGGTCTAAGTACATCTCCTAGGCCAACTTCTTTTCCATATTCCTAAACATGCTATTATCATTAAATTAGTGAGTTATAAAATATGGTCTGTGGTGGTTAATTGATTAATGTCCACATGAGTGTGGAACACTCAGCTGGATGGAGTCAGCATAGTTCCAGGTACAGAAGACCCACTTTACAGAGGATTGTTGTTGGAATTGTATGAAATGAGAAACAAGAAGGGAGGATTTCAGCTGATTTTCCTTGGAATAGCCTTGTTGAAGCTGGTTTTTCTTGCAGTAGCTTCCACTGTTTTCTTAGGAGGAGCTCTCCTCCTTGCCTTCACCTTGGACCAAATCTCCTAGCTTCTGTGCTTATTCGTCAGCTTCCAGCACTGGCTTTTCAGTCTGTCCTGCAGACTCATTAGGCTCTAGCACTGACCCTTTGACTTCCAGGCTCAGACCCCTCCATCTTACATGCAGACTCCTACAGGACATTGCCATAAACTTCAGGTCTTTAGCTGAATCCTTTCAATCTCTAAGATGAGGACAAATCTTTTATACTCTTCTACATTTGACTCTGGGCAGCCATTGTAGGCAATCTGGCAAATTTCTGTGTCCTGCATTAAATCTGATTCACAGCAAGTACAATCTTTTGAGGAACCTTGCCTCAGCCCTACAAGCTCTTGTAAGCATGGACTAACACATGGTTCTTCCATATTTAAATGTTTTCCTTACAAAATATATCATCTTCAGAAACTCTGGTGTCAGCATTATTTGATGTCTCTGGTAAACAGTGCCCCATTGGAGGTCTGCAAGACATCTACAGGGTGAATGCTGAACCCTGGAGTACTGTCTGTATTTTGGATTTTTAAAAAATATCTCAGTTGTTCCCTGTTGCTATTCACTAAGAAACACACCTTTTATGTGTTTGCTGTTATACACACTCCCAATGTGCATCTACAAGTGGCCTACAATGCTTCCAGCATCTAAATAATCAGACCTCTGCCCAAAGGTGCACAACTGTCAATTGTTAGTCTGGGTTGAAGGAAAGAGCAGCCTGAGACACCACTCCAATAAATCAAGGAAGAGATATTTTTCAAGGGATACATAAGAAAGTCTGGGCTTTTAGAATTTATGGCAGAATGATTAGAAAGGCAGTTCAGGTCACTCAGGATTGCAGGCTATTCATCTTAAAATTCTTACTAGGGTTTTTAATCTTTCAGAAAATATCATCTGAATGGAGGGCCACATCAGCACTCCTTCGGCCCCAGTATTTATTAGTAGACCTGAGCACGTAGCCAGGTGAATTCCTGTAATCTTGAAATTAATCAGTATTCAGTATGCTTACTAAGGGATAAGATGTTATATATTCAAGGTACATATATTTGCATTGGTCACCTTTACAGTTGCCAGTACAATATAACTTATACTTGTGACTTTAAAGAGGAAAGGCTTAAGTTTATTCATGGTTTCAGAGGAATCAGTTCATGTCCCATTTTCTCCAAGGCACAAACATTACAGAGGAAGAGTACATTGCAGCAAAACTACTCACAACAGGATTGCTGGGACGCAAAGAAGGGAATAGTATTAGAAAGGTAGGAGCTACACACCAGATGTACCTAAGCCTGGGCCACCATGACCCACTCAGACAGACACAGAAGTGTGTGTTCCTAATGGGTTATGTGTTTTTTAACCTAGACAACTTGACTATCAACATTAGCCATCACAATTCATCCCTTGTCAACTTGACAACAAACACATTTTTAAGTCATACCTCACAATAGCAAATTCATAATTCTGCCTAACATGATATAACTATCCTATGTACAACAAAAATGCAATAATGATTTTTCCAAAGTTTTATTAACAATAGAATTGTTCAAAATTGCAAGCCTGATGTCTCCTCTGAGACTCATGAGAAACTCTTACAATAATCTGTAAAAATCAAAACCAAATTATGTAATCCCAAGGCTTCATTGTTTAGAATAAATATTCCTATTAAAAAGGGATGAATAGGATGATAGAAAAGAATAGGACCAAAGCAAGACTGAAGCACAATAGGTCAGACATTAAGTCCTTTAGTCATCTGGGGAATGTAATGGTAAAATGTGGATTCCCAAGGGCTTATATAGCTCAACTTCTATTGTCTTACTGGTTGTAGACCATGTGTTCTCTCTATTGGGCTGGCTTCCCTTGCTATATGGTTTCTCTTTGCAGCCATATCATTTCCTGGTATCCCTAAATTCCTTAGGTTATCTACTGCAACTTCAACTTTAATCTCATAGCTTCACATATATCCTTCTTGAGAGCATATTGCTTGGGATCCTAGGCCTTCTTTTGTAATCTGGTTGGGAGCTTCCATGACCCTACACCTTTTGAGTTCTATGTGCCTGAAAAATTCTTCATCATGTGTGTAGTACCAAGGTCCTCTGCTATCATGTACAGTAGCCAGACCCTCTGGGATCATGGCTGCAGTAGCCTTTCAGTACCTAGATGACTAGCTAGGGTGAAATGAATCCAGGGACAAATTTCCTAGGAGGCTCTTCTTGAGAGAGGATTACAGGAGGTCTTTTCTCAAATGAAAGATTTATACTTTTGTACCTTGCACTCTGCTATGTGTGGAGTCTTGCTGATTTCTGAGACAGGTTTTTTAATCCATTCAACTTGACCATCACCATCAACTGGCACAATATTTTTAAAAAGTTATATAGTTTACATATTCATAATTCTGTTTTGTTCAAGTTGATTATTGGTGTGTTCTCACTTCCAGCAGATGTACACACATACACAAGCACACATATGTGCACACACACACATATACTTATCCAATGAGAAAGGGAATTTTGTAGTTACTTAATATATCTGAGAAATAGCCTCCCTCAGTGAGAAGATTCAAAGTAGTAAAAATTGATATTATGTACTGAATATTTTTGAAAAGTTCTAAAGGAGGGTCATTTTGGAGAGTAAATTTACCTCAAAATATATAGCTATTACAGCCTGATGTTAGACTTTTGATTTTTGGGTTGTAAGCAACTGTTTGCTCTTCAGATCATGCTAACTGAAAATCATCTTTGAGTCATGCAAAATACAGGTCATAGATTATAGCAGTATCAGGCAATTTAAACTACACTAGCAAATTTTCTCAAAACTTTCCATTATATGTTTTTATGTGAAATTACTGTGAATCTGACTTTTCTGAAGGGGAGTAGAGTGATCTGGTATTTGGACTACTCAATTGTTCTAAATTTAAAACAATCTACTCTAAGTCAGGAATGTGGCTGTCATCAGTCAAATCTCCTCTCTTGTGCTTACTTTCCAACCAATCAATTCTCACTATATCTAGTAAAATAATGTAAAATTTAAATGACATCATTTCATTCCTTAGGTCAATAGATGCCTGTTACCTTTAGACAATAGTCAAAACTTAGAAAAAAAAAAAAAGACTTTGCAAAATCAAAATGATTTCACCCTAACCCTAGCGTATCTCTGAAGACTTTTTAATGTCACTCTCCCCTTAACGTTTTATGCTACACATATATAAATTCAAGTATCTCATGATCATTTTTGGTCACCTACAGGCCCTAGGATAAGTGGTTGCTCTTCATTCTCTCTTTCTTTCTGGCAAACTCTTAACTCATTTTTCAAGTATCAACTAATTAAAAGTCCTCAGGGGATCATTCCAAAGCCTCTGTACTGAGTGAGATCCACTCCTAGACAGTCCCATCCATTTGGTCTGAATGCAGTTCTAATTAATTGTTTGAGGTGACTTCTCTGATCTTTATGTTTCCATTTAAATGTAAACTCCATATGGACAACTATCATAAAGACATTGGTCCACTCGTCAATTGTCCTTAATATTGAAAATAATGTCCAAAATATAGAAGATAAAATATTTTTGTGCTGATTAACTCACCAGAATTCTATGTATGCTATCCAAAAGTCAAAATTAATGCCAAAGCTTTACTTTCCTTCCTTCATTCTGTGAACATGAATTTCTGTTGGCATACTCAAAGAAAACTTGCTAAGCAGACAGAAAGCATCATAATTCAATATTACTTGTTCACCATTCATCACCATTACTCAGACTCCATGCTCACATTTTTCTTTTTTCTGTAACTTTTTTGTTATAATTTAAAATAGATTTCACTACTGTCAAATAATCATTGTGTATATTACAAAGAAATACAATGACAGAGGGTTTTTTCATATTTCCTCATAAAAGCTACAAAAATATTAAAATATATACAGTGTGAAAATAATATTTTGTTCTCTTTCAGTGTTTCTATTGCTTGGATATATACCTCGTTTGTTTAATTTTAATTTCTTATGCTTCTGTAAGTTATAAAATGAAAAGAGATGTATTGGGCACCAATGGTCAATTTAAATATGTTGTTCGAAATTGCAATTATCACCATCTGAGTTCAACCTGAAACCAAATACCTGTATTTCCTACCTATTTAAACAATAAAATTTGAAACATTTATACAGATATACAGATTTTGCAGAGGCAGTGTTAAAAATTTTCTTGAGTGCATTTTTACTACCTTAGAAATTAATTTAGATGTCATAATGTACTGACAAAATGTTGCTTTTCAACATACACATAGAACAGAAAAGGAATTTTCAAATTATCACCTCACCGCTCTCTATGACCATTTTTATTCATAATTGGAGATGTAAGAAATATGGTTCTCATATCTTACAAATAGCCTTCATATGGTAGTACAAGCAGAGCATATTATAAGACTATAAGATAAATTTATAGATACCTTACTTACATTATTACTTTGATAAGTTTAAATTGATGATAAATGTAAATGAGCACTTTACAATTTGAATCTGAATTTCATGTGCATATTTAGAGGATCGTACAACTTACACAGCTCAGTAACAAGAGCCCACTGAGGTTAAAAATATTGAGCATTTGCTTTCCCAATATACCTTGAGCATGAGGATATCTTTTGGGCTCAGCACATCAGGAACTCCTGCTCTTAATTTTGACTTTAGATTACAGGAACATCAGTTGTGTAAATTAGCATTACTTGGTGCTATACTTTCAATCTGAAATGTCTCACAAAGAAAAGGCTTAGTTCCCAGCTTGATGCTTTGAGACTGCTGCAAACTTTGAGAGTGGAAGGTCTTTTTGGCCTTTAGAGTGTGGTCTTGAAGGGGATATTGGGGGCCATGGCTTATCTTCTTCATGTCTTTCAATCTCAGCCACAAAGTAAATTATTTCCTCCTCTATACACTTTCCCTATGATATTCTCACCACAGGCCACATGGCTGAAAACTCCAAAACTATGAAACAAAATGAGCCTTTCCCTTTTTATGTTTCCTAGCTCAGGCATTTTATTAAAGTAATGGAAATCTGACTGAAACAGTGCATATCTAGATGTAACAGAGACAGTGATCAATGGTGTGTCCCTTTAAAAGCTGTGATCCTAACAATGGCTTCCATCTAGCATAACAGTTCAGGCATCATGATTTTGTGCTATGACCTTAGTGTGTGGTACTCCTGGTGATTTTTTTGAGGTACTGATACCAGTTAATTATATAATATCCATGTAAAGCTCTTCTTCTTTACTTAGTTACACTTTGTTTCTCTTGCTTTACTCAATATTGCAGATAAAAAGTGTCAACATTTTATAAAATGCATACATGTACATCTATTGTGATTATCCATAAATGTAGGTCAGATAGTCCTAATATATTAACTATTGTGTAGAAAAACATAATTTCCTTTATCCTAGCTTTTGAATTTTTGACATGGTTATATGCATTTTTTCTAATAAAATTTAGTAATATTTAAGAAGAAAATTATAATTAAATTACCACTGTTAGAACTACTACAGATTGTATTCAGTAATCAGACGTCTTTTACTGTTCAAAATAATAAATTTGCTTGTACTCTCATCTGCTATAATCTTTGACTGGTTAAAGTAATACTATGGATGAAAATTTAAATATCCCAGAGGGGAATTATTTTGCATGTTGGAATTATGTTACCAATATTTGGCATATCTTATATCAAGGGAAAAATAAAATAATGTGGGTTAAATTCTAATGTTGTTATCTACCAGAAAAAGCAATATTCTTTGTAGCATTCAGATTTTGTTTTTCTCACTGAGAAAAGGTAATTCTTCATTTTGTTATCTTTCATAATAAAAACAATATATTATGGAAAACATAATGAGCATTATAGGAAAAGGCTATGTGCTAGACTACAGAGAAAGTGTATTCTGTAGGAAGCCTTAAAGCATAGGGACAAAAAAGTCTAGCAAAGGAAGAGAGGGTATTAGAGAGATAATGAGAATTGATTGATTCCTCTTTGCCAGAACAAATTTTGAATTACTTCAATCTTTAAAAAAATAACACAATGAGACTCTCAGTATTGTTATCTTCTCCTTAAGGAAAGTGAAATGAAGTCTCAGAGATTTAAGTAAATTGTACAAGGTCATAGAATCCTATTAGGTGGACCAGAGTGTAAATTGAAGCACTCTACCATGAAAAGTTAGAGTATGAAGGAGCAAGAAATTATGCAGTATTTTTTATCCCTTTAAATTTGATGAACTTGTGTCTATTTAACTAATTAAATATGAGCATAGCACTTGTTTAGCCTGTAAGCTTCTGATTTGTGCCTCTTAAGAGCCAACTTTTCTCTTTGAAAAGAAACATAGCTCCTAGCTAGCAGTGCCAGCTGAGATTGTTCCCAACAACCAGTGCCAAATGCCACTGTTTTCTAGAAAATGAAGAAGCTATTCTTCTTATTTTACCTTTCACTTTCAGAGCTATCTCAGCCAAGATCCAACATATCATGTATCAGACTTTGTTCTGATGCTATAATTGGGTGAGATTTGAGGAGCGTTCGGTATGTTATATATGTATTCTTCATGTGCATTGTGACTCAGCTCTAACTGATGTACTAACGTTAGTTGCTCAAGTGTTGCAAAAATCTCTTCCATCCTACATGATCTTTCACATTATAATGTTGACATTGTTCACTAGGATGGGAAGGGTATCTTTCTCTGTCCATCACTCTGACCTATGACATTTTCAAGAAATAAAATAAGGTGGAAGATAAATGCTGAGTATATCCCTTTGTCAGAGTGGAAATTTTTGCTCTTAGAGCCCAGGTTCTTGGCTATGAGGAAGGCTTAAGGAGGACCATAGGGAGAAATACAGCCTCCAATTGATATTCCTGGATTAACATGGGAATAAAAAAAGATCTTGAATACTCCAGATGAGCCACTTGATCCACTCCAGTTAAGACTCTGAACCCTGGAGAATAAAATAAATCATCTTTGATAGTATTGGTTTTAATATTTGGACCACAGAACCATAGGATTATTTTATGTTATGAAATTTTAGAATTTTGTGCAATCAGTAGTGGAAACATTTCTAATATATACCACTACTCTTCTAAGTGCTGGACATTCAACAGTGAATATGATGGCAATATTCTGCTTATATTTCAGATAAGATAGACAGAAAATTATGTTTGGGAGTAAGAAGAAGATGTGTGTTTTCATATAGTGATAAGTTCTATAAAATGACAGCAAATATATTCATAAACAAGACAAGATATTGTGATTTGAGTGCCTCCAGGAGAGAGATAACTTCAGAAAAAGGAATTATACAATAAGTCTGAGGATGTACTAAGCTGAGACACAAATTATTAAATTATTCAGTTATAAAATAATTTGAAAGTTTTAGATGTAAATGACAGTAACTGCAATGTATCTAAGAATGGAATGGCCTTGGCATGAATCAAGAAGAAAAATGGAGGTCAGAGTGTCCTAGAGAGCAGTAAAGGCAGAAGAGTACATCATATGGGAAAAAAGATAGGTTGGGTGCACTTTGAATTATGAGAAGAATTTAGATTACACTGTATGAACAATTGGGAGGGAACTTCAATATACAGTTATGAAACTTGATAACTGAAAAGGTCACTAAGTGAATAATGGGATGGTAGCATATACATCATGGATACTTTGGATCAAAGAGTGATTCAAATTCTGGCAGGTAAAGAATAGAATAGCAGGAGAATTCATCATGCTATACAGAATAATGTGCAATTGAAAATTTGAGAATTACTTGAGGAAATTTTATTTTGGATGTTCAGAAAACAGTCAGCTATAGGTAACTGGAATTTCCGAAAGTGAAACTGAGAAGAGTAACTCTTGTTTATTCTTTTTTATTTTAAAGAGAAAAAATAAAAATGAAAATAATAAAAGTTTCAAAAAAGGTTTGTGCTGATATTGTCTGGACAATATTTCATACCTATATCTTGTATTCTTGCTTACTTTTCACTCAGTTTCTTTCATCATTAATAAATTATTATGGTACATTTATCAGATAAGACAATATTGGGTATGTTCAGAGCTGTATGGCTGTAGATGATAGGTTATTATTGGTACATTTATCAAATCTAAGAAACTAACATTGACGCAATATTATTCATAAAATTCCAGATTATTTTGATTTCAACAAATTTTCCACTGCATTTATTTATCATACTCTTTAAATTATTCTGGTCCAGTTGTCATGTAGTGTCTGGTCTATTAAATTTCTCAGACATTTCTTGTTTTTCAAGGCTGATCTACTGTTTTCACTACAGCTTCTACATGGAGAATGGATTATAAAGACTCAAGAGTAAAACAAAGAAGAACATAATAATGTAGTCAGAAGTGGAAGGTCAGCTTGTCTCCTGTTGCACCGTCGTTAAAACCCAGGATGTATTTTATACTTACTACATGTCTGAATTTTAGTGCTCGGGGGCCATATTGGACAGCACAGCTCAAAAATATAGAAATGCATAAGCCCTAGAAATGCAATTTTTCCAAAGCAAACAAAGAATAACAAAAATCAAACCTTTTGTAGAGTATGCAATTCTAACACTCTAGCTAGCTTCTGGATGAGTTCATGGGATTAAAGAGTAGTGATTTTTAAAAATGTTCTTTGGTGATTCTGTGAGGCCAGAGATAAAGGTTTCTTTGGAGATGTTTATTTGGCAGGAATGACCCAGGGTTCTAGAACAAGATGCTAGGTTTGGAGACTCTGTTTAAATTGGGGTGTAGTCAAAAATTACCATGAATGTTTAAATTAAAAAAAAATTTCCCTTTTAGGCATTCCCACCCTTCAAATTTTTCTTCTTCCTTTTAACTTCCTTGGTTTATTTTTTTCTTTTTTTGAGTTGTTCTGAAAGCCCTGTTTCATGAGAGTCTTTTGTTGTGTGCATGTGGCTACCTCAACAACGGAAACCTATTCAAAACATTTACTTTTTAATGGTGATTTTTACTTAGGGGAAAAGTCAAAATTTACATGGTGTCCGATGTTGTGAATAGAGTTGATGAGGACACTCGCGATGTTTTTACAAACCTGTCTTTTTTGTTGGATGGCATGACACCAGCATTCATTGCATTTTTGTTCAAATTTCATAAAGACATTCATGAGAAAGGGTACTCAGAACTGCTTCAGAAAGTGGCAAGAATGCTGGGATAACTGTGTTTAGTGTTTAGTGTGAGGGAGATATTTTGAAGATTAATGGCAATGTGTCTTTTACCATAAATTTTTAAAATTTAAACATTCACTACATATTTTTTTCAGATCTCAGGAAGTGCAGTGGCCAAGCAGAGAATCAAGTTTCTTGTGTGGAGATTCAGTATAGTTAGAGGAATACATTTTGAGACAGGACCTAAGAATATGTAGAGAGAATGGTCCTGGATTCAGACTGCCTATCAGTGAACGGTTTCTTCGTTATCAGTACAACTGAGGAGAATTTATAGTACCTGTTTTAAGCAGTCTTCTTTCACAGAGTTATAAAGTATAGGTTGATGCATCTGAAATTACCAACTATGGCAAACTGCGTATATCTGTATGGGTGGATGCGTTCAAGCCCAAAGGGTAATCTTAGTACATGGAGTCAGAATAAGTAATGCCACAGTAGAAAGCAGTAGAATAGCAAAATGTCCCAAATAAAATTGTGAGACTGAGTCATCTATTAAGAGAAGAAAATCAATGGTGGTATCTTCTAAAATTTTCAGCAAGTCCCCCTTACACCCCTTAGTGAAAATGATTGAATTCCTCCTAAAGTTTTATATTTGGAATTATTTCAATTATTTTACTACTAAATGAGAACTAAGAAATCTGAATATATTATTTCAAGTTTACTTAAAGTTAACAATAATATATACTGCATTATAACATAAATACTGTATTTTTGGCAGATAACTTTTTCAAAAATAAAATGAGATAAGTGCTATTACATCATAATTTTGTAAATCTCTTTCAGATTGATATATTAGAAGATACTGGGAGTCTCATATTTGCTTCTTTTATTTCTTTGCAGTGTAGACATCGTACAGTTCCTAGAAAATTCCACTGACCACTTGTAAAATAATAAGAATGAAAAAGGCAAACGATATCTTAACCTTTAAACTATTTTTCACGGCATAAGCTTCTCTTCAAAGGAACTGCAGTTTTGGTAACTTGCACTTTGATACACACAGGACTAAAGTATCAGATGATCGGGATGGAGGCTGAAGTACCTTCCGCCACCACCACGGCTGCTGGGTAAGACACCACCTGCGATGAACTTGATGGCCCTCAATATTTTGGCCAGGGACCGCCCTGTTCATGGTACCAATATTCTTAAAAATGTGCTAACATTGATATTAACTGTTTTTACATGCTTTATCTTATTTCTTTCCTCTTTATGCTAAATTGTTCTTTCTCCTGAAGAAATATTTTAATATTTCTTTGTATACAGAAGGATAATGAAGTTCAGAAGGTTAAGTAGTTTATTTGGTTCACTTAAGTATATAATAGGATATTTCTCCAGGCTATGTTTCTTTCTAGAACGTTCGTGACTTCCCACTAAGAAATCATTATTCAATACAACAATGTTAAGAATTATGTAAAAATGCAGATTAATTGTGAACATAGTACAAATTTTTAAAAGTAGCAGTATTTGAAGAGAATGAGGAAGGTTAAAATGAACAGAAGTTGTAGATCAAATGTAAAAGAAAAGCATTTTTCTTTAATCAATATGATAATTATACAAACATTATGGCATCTACTGAATAATATTAAAGTTCACAGTCAAGCAACAGGGGGAGTATAGACCTCTGATATACTCTATGTGACAAATCATCTTCATTTTGGAGAAATTGAGAGAAAGGACAAAGTCAAAGAAAGTCATCCCGAGGCACAAAAGCTACAAGATAAGGAAGTCATAGACACATTTTGGGGAGCCCTGACTGGAGTCATCACAAAGATGTAGAGTCAGCTTTTTGACCAGTCACCTACACAATTTATATGAGCTCTGTTTCAGTAAACCTATAGATGCACAGAAATAGCTCCGAAGAGAATTTTTTTTTTTTTTTACACAGAACATAAAATTTCAAACGTGTGGCTTATATCACTTCATTATTCCTGCTGCCAGATTCACTTTATTTCTGCATAAAATGGTGACACATTGGGTTATTGGGTTAGCTTTTCCTCTGTAAATAACTCCAGCACTTTCCTCTGATAGGCACTTCAGATTATTACTTATGAGGAGCATCAACCTGCAGATGCATTTAGCTGCATGAAAAATAAAATACTCATTGCCTTACAATTCATGATATGTCCAGAAAACTTACATATTCTAGTGTGTATAATATATTTTGTCACTGTAAGTCACTTTCACAACTGACTGTGCAAAAAGTTATTAGATGGTTGCCAATATTTTCCTCATATTTGAATCCACCTGCATGCCATTTGCCAAACAATTTTTCAGAGTAAATCACATAAAGAATTGCTATAATGTTCATAAGGATAGACACGTATCTAATTCTATCCACAACCGAAATGAAAGATGTCTGTCATGCTAAGGCTTTTGTTGCTATCTTATAATCACCCATGGCATGAAGATATAACTGCGTTACACTTCTCTATCATCATAGAGAAATTCACTTAATTCTTGGTCTTGAGGATCAGACGATAGGCTAATAATAGGTAAAGGAAAGTTTTCTCAGTGTTTATGTGGCACATGGAAATTCCATCCTTATACAAATATCTGATAGGGATTGTTTTAGTCACAATATAGAGAAGCGTGTACTTCTATAGTACAAGGATTAATCAATTTACTTATCCTGTTTATCCTTTCCAATGGTTTCTGTAGCAGGTGAGTATTCATTCAGAGTATTTTTTTTTTTTTTTTTGGTTTTTCTCTGGTACCAGGAACCGAACTTACGACCTTGCACTTGCCAGGCACGTGCTTTTGCTGCTGAGCTAAATCCCCAGCCCCTCATTCAGAGTATTAAAACAGCACAGTTTTTAAAAAGCCAGAAGTTTGAAATGCATCTTAACAGGGTAAAATCAACATACCAGCAAAGCTGTGTTCCCTCTTGAAGCTAGTGCAAAGGATTCTTTTCGTTGATATTTCTTCAGTTTCAAAAAGCTGCCACTATCTCTTAGCCAGTGTCCTTTTCCTTCATGGTTAATTGCATCCCTCCGATCCTTATTTCCATCCTCGCATTTGCTATTGTCTCCCTTTTCTCAGGACGCACACCATTACATTGAATCCATCCAGATAATTTAGGATAAGCTCATTAAATCTAGGGCCCTAATTTAATCAAATATGTAAAGTACCTTCTGCTGTATAAACTAACATAATGTTTGGTCCTGGAGATTAGGATGTGGATTTTTTTGGAGGTGATTATTCTTACTAACAGACCAAAGGACTTGCTTATTGATTCCCTCACAGATATTTTCATGGGCACAACAAAATATTTTTTAAATGCTTACTTCCTACCAGATGTTTTGCCATATAAAATGAAGAGATTCTGCCCTCAGGTAGCTTACAGTTAAACCTGATTTAATGAGTCTGATAGAGAATCAAGTGATTTTATTGAACTAATTAATAATTAAAGGGTGATACTGAAACAAATTGCAGGAGCAGTCAAACTAGGCTACGAGATTCAAGGAGTATTTTCCTGAGAAGGTCACAGCAAAGAGTAGGAAGAGGGATGGGACGCGGTACTTCTCATATACGACTTTTCAGAATTTACTACCAGTTAAGTTGGATGTGATAAAAGGAAGAGAACAGAGAAAACCATGAATTCAACCATATAAAATTCAAAGATCCACCTGGCTTTGGATTGTACCTAAATCCATAACCTGTTTCCTTCCCACAATCACTGAAGTATAGCCCAAGTGAAATTCAATGTATCATCACTATAGTTACTCCTGTATGCCTGCTCACAACTCCTTTTTATGTCCCCCTTGAATTTTTGAAAATTGCAGAACATGCTGCTTTAGCCCAAATACTCTGCTGAGATAGAAGAAATGCACATTTTAAGTCTGTATCCTTGAATGTTTAGACTTAAGACTTATAGACTTCTAGGCATATAAGTCTTAAAGACTTATAGACTTCTAGGCATCTATTTCACATCTCCGAGTCTTTCCTCACAGCAACAGCAGTTCCTCTCTTGCTTGCTGATAAGTTTGCCTTCTATCCCACTGGGAAATTAAAACAATTGGGAAAGAAATCTCATCTTTCCCTACCATATCCATCCACTTCCCCACGTCTCCACCCGTCTCTGATTCCTTTGTCCCCACTGCTCAGAAATTATGACCTTTGCTTTCTTCTACAGCTGATAAACTGTCCCTCTAGGAAAATCTTTATATTTGCACACCAGCTCCCATGTGCTGTTCACCTCCTCATGGACATTTTAATAATTCCACTAACTTTGTCTTGCATTGTAAAATTTCCTTTTTCTCTGCCAAGACAATCTTATTAGCATGCAACTATGTTGTGATTTCTTTATGTTTAAACTAAAAACTCACACTTGCTTTAATATTGCCCTCTAGCTATTAGCTCATTTCTATGCTTTTCTTTATGGTAACTTTCCTCAAAAGAATACATAGACTCTTTTCTATCTTTCAAATCTTGTGCATGCATTTCAAAGAGGTTTTTAGTCTACCCTCTAGTTAAATGGTTTATGACTAGTACTACTAATAGCTCACACTAATATAATACTACATTCCAGGCACTTTATAGTGGCACTTTATAAAACTATTTGCTAGCAAATCTAATCCTCATAGCAACATACAAAGTAGGTAATAAGGGGGCTGGGGATTTAGCTCAGCGGCAAAGCGCCTGCCTGGCAAGCGCAAGGTCGTGAGTTCGGTTCCCGGTACTGGAGAAAAACCAAAAAAAAAAAAAAGACAGAATCAAGGCTTTACA
>NW_004955406.1:32989795-32994116 GCF_000276665.1 Chinchilla lanigera | reverse complement strand
AACCATAACACCTACCTAGTTTTTATTTCCTCCTCCCACCTCAATACCAGTGCCTCCTATCTGTCATGTTCTCATAGCGTGGGTGAGCTTAGGAACTAAAACAAGGCTACAGATGTGCATAGCACTCACAGCATCATCTTTGCACCTCCGAGTATGTGTTTGTCCACTGCTTCCGTACTGCAGTACACTAAACAGCTTTATTAACCTAAGTCTGTGACATTTTGTTAAAGCCTAAACTCATAATGAAGTTGGAGACCAATGGGGGTGTTTACTTCAAGTAAGTCCCGAGTTGACATTATTTACAAACATAGCTTTTTGGTTTTAACATTAAAAGAATGCTACAGGCCACTCAGCTCACTATTCTCATTGCTTCACAAAAGAAAAAAAGAGAGACACAGAGAGAGAATGAAAATGTCTCTTTGATCTCTTTGGAGAAAGGTTTTATTCAAAAGTAGCTCAAAGGAGATAGAGGGGCCTCAGAATGCTACACATCACCATCTCGCTCTGTCCAGGTCTGCAAAGGCTCATTACAGTACAGGAGAGAGGGAGGGGGAACACAGTGAGACCTTAGACATCTCTACATTTTGTTTTATTCCTCTTGGCAATTTTGACTTTCTCCTTCTCTTTGGAAAAAGATGGGAACTCCCTAGGGACCAGCATCTGCATAGTCTTTCCATTCATCTGGGCCGAGGGGGTTGGTGGTTATGTCTGAAGACGTATATAGAAGAAGTTTGTTGGGAATAGAAAAAAAAAATCTAACTTCTAAAGTTCCATTTGGCCTGCAGATTACAAGAGTTATATTTTTGCAAAAAGCAATGAAGCTTTGAGTGCTTTCTTATCAATTTACAATGACTATCATATCTCCTAGTTTAAATTAATTCTTTCAGGCTTTACACTAGAGAAACAATGCGATGTTTGCACATGTATGTTTGATTTACTTCACTTATGATTATGGTCTCTAGTTGCGACCATTTACCTATAAAAGCCTCAAGTTTATCTTTCTTTACAGCTGAGTAATATTCCATTATATAAAAGTACCACAATTTTCTGATTCAATCCTCAGTGGATGGACATAACTGGGATATGGGAAAAGAGAAGGCAAAGAAGGAGAAAGTTTGTATGTATGTATATGCAGGATAGTTAACATGGCTGTTCTACTGTCATGTATTTCTTTGCTGAAAGAAACTGTCAATGAGTCCTTGGTTGATCAGCTTTGTATGTCTATATCTGTTTTCATGAGAAACCACTTTGAAGATATCAATATGTAATACAACAAGCATTGTTAATTCCCTACCACTCTGTAACTCTGTACTGTCTGTACTGTTCCTTTGCTATTTTGTAAAATGTCGACTGTCTGTTAATATTTTCCTCCTTTTATTTTTAAAATAAAAAAAATTTTAAAAAAGATTTAAAATGAAAAAAAAAAAAAAAGCAATAAAGCAGGAGACGAATGCAATGGGGAGTAGGCCTGACACACTACCACAAAATCCTAGGACATAGGCACAGAACGGTTCCCAAAGCCCTGTACGTAGACTTTGTGTCAGAACTTGAGCAGATTTTCAATAGAATGACCTAAACCTGAAGTCAGCCTGAGGAGAGGAAACTACAAAAAGAGTGATCACCATCGCCCTCTTCACTACTGGGTTCTTTTACAGTGAAGCGGTCTGCTTTCGCACTGTGGATCTTACTTCTTCTCCTACTTTGACTTGACTCAAACTCGCTCCACAAAGTTTGTTTTCTTTTCTTACCTTTAATAAATGTAAAATCTTGCTGCTGTTTGCACTAGTCTTGACTAATTCTTTCCTCAGGACAGAAAGATTTTAGAAACCTCCTGTAGATGGAGGTTCCAGCATTTTCAAACCCAGGGACAGCAGTGCTTTCTCTGATCTGTCTTAGCACAAATCTTCATTTGTATGTGTTTTTACACATAAAACATAACGATGCTATAATACTTCATGATGTTAAGTGCTTCGCTATTAAATTGCTTCCTTTGACTCAGGTCCAGTTTTTCATAACTTTGCTTTCAGAACAGCCTATAACAAAGTTATATTTCTGGGGAAAGTGAGAGTAATGGGAAAATGAGATGAGATGGGGCAGTTATTTGCTATATCTGGTTTGCTTATTATTCAGTTCATTACTTACCCATTTACTCTGCTTTCAGAAAGTATATGTCTGTGTATAATTTGTTGGAAATGTTTCCCTCAAGTGCCCCCAAACGTAGCATTATAGCTGTGATCTTGAAAGACAAACTAGAATTAATCAGTTTCAGTTTAAAGTTTGGATTGGTATTCCTATATAAAAATACGTTTTTTAAAAAATTGTTCTAAATATGTTGTTCCAGTTACTGTCCTGAGGTGATTCGTTTCAGTTTCATGGACACAGGAGCTGACATTTTTATAACGTCAAAGCCAACAGTGTAATGAGGCAGGAAAATAGGATGTGACTAAAACTAATCTTTTCTTCCTTTTTCCTACTTTTACTTGGCCCAAACTCACTCTGCAGAGCCTGTTTTTTTTCCTATCAATAGTAAATGTGAAACTTTCCCACTGTTTATGCTCATTTTGTTTAATTCTTTGTTAGGGACAGAAAGAAGCTAGAAATCGCCTCTAGAAGGAGAATCCAGCATCTCAAAGTCCTGTAACACTGATTTGAGACATGGAAAGAATACATTATTTTCGGTCATAGCAGACATTGGTGGCAAAGCAAACTGGATCTCCTGACTATAAATTTATCTGTGTTTTGTCATTCCAGCTATAACATGTTATTCATTTTCTCATAAAATATTACAGTAGTGTGCTTCTGTTGCAATCTGTAATTTCTTGATATCTGTTGCAGAAAACCATTCTGTACCTACCACTACTTAAATATGATGTATCCTACAAACTCGCTTCAGAGCTCTGAAAGTAAATAGATAAGTAAATAAAATGAATAACAAACAAACCAGATACAGCTAAAAAATGCCCCATCTCATCTCATTTTTCCATTATTCTTTCCTTCTCCAGAAACATTTGGTTTATTTTCCATGCTCATATTGTTACAGGGGTGATATCAGAACCTCCAGATATGATATAAGGTAAATATTCTGACTTCCAACAGGTTAGATGTCTGATATGCTGAGTTCATGTTCTCTAAAAAATGAAGAATGAATTGTAAAAACTGTGGAAGTCAGGAGTAGCAAGACTACTGAGATGATAGAATGCTCCTGTCAGTGGAACAGGAGGGGTCCCAAATGGATAGCTAGGGGCTGGGGATTTAGCTCAGCGACACAGTACTTGCCTGGCAAGCGCGATGTTGTGAGTTCAATTCCCGGTACCAAAAAAAAAAAAAACCAAAAAGACATAACCAAATGGATAGCTGGGGATCCCACTCTATAGGTAAACCTTATAGAGCAAAACCCATGTGGGTTACAGCCATGATCAACTAATAAAATTATGAGTATAGCTGCTTAGTTAATATTGATCTGATGAGGAAGCAGGTCTTGTAGGGAGCAGACATAGAAAAAGCAAAGTGCTTCTCAGGTAGATGACGGGTCTGGGGTCTTGGTTGCCCTTGGGGGTTGCTGATGCCTATCTAGACCAGGAGTTATCACTAATCTCACCCTTGGGGAATATGTAGGTGTGTTTTTTTGTTGTTATCCTGAGGCCTGGCCTCCAACTGATGCACCTAAGGCCATAGCTAAAGTGAGTTTTCACCTTTTGTCTTGACTTCCTCAAGGGCCTAGCTCTGTCTGACTGCCTTTAATATTTCTACCTAACTTGGCCATCTATAATAGTAGTAATTACATGAGCTTCCCACCTTAACATAAATGTCTTACTCTCTATAACTTTTTTTGAATTGTTTCTTTGCTTCATGGTTTTACTTTTGAGATATATCTAAGATACCATATATGCATTTTACACAGTCATATTAAATGCAATCATGTTTTTATACAGATATGCAATAGTTTATGCATCTACTATATAATGCAAGATAGTTTGTTTCTGCTTTTGCTGCCAGGAATAGTGCCATGGTTTCATAGATAAACATGGAAGGATGTATGAATATTCCAATTTAGCAGATTATGTCACATTGACCTTAAGGTGATTAAATAAATTACACTCATAGCAGTGTTATCATATATGTTGAAGCAAACATCAAGGAATGAAGTCATGAACCTAAAGAGGTGTTTAGGGGAATCCTATTGAAAATAATAATGATAAGAGCTCCTGAACTTCCAGGAGAGGCCCTGATTTTGTGGCCATGTGGCTTCTCAATCCGGAGCTAATTATAGATAAACAGATCACAACTGGATTAGTTTTTTTTTTTTTTTTTTTTTTTTTTT
>NW_004955406.1:32986763-32988347 GCF_000276665.1 Chinchilla lanigera | reverse complement strand
AAAAAAAAAAAAAAAGTAAAGGAAAGGAGATGTCAGGAGCTTCTCAGCACAACCCAAAGATCACCAGTAAATAAAGACATGTCATTTGTTGAATAACCCTGCACCACTTACATATGATAGTCTTTTGGGTAAATACCTTTTAATTAGGCTGTTTGTCATGAAAATTCCCTGTGCTGCTTTACAACATCAACTTACAAATTATTTTATTTCTTATCTTTTCACACCTCGCTTTGATAATATTTCACTAACTCATTTTCCCTCTCAAATGATCCACGCGGGTTTCAGTTACCACAATTTACTCTTAGGTTTATAATCACACTAGGTAGTAAAACCAATAAAAATAATATCGGGCCAGAGCAAGGCTTAACCAATATTTAGCCTTGTGACTGATGACAGTCAAAGTTGTCAAGGTAAAAACTTCAGCTTATTTTCTTTCTTTCATGTGCACATTATTTGTATTTTACAACAAAAATTCTCTGCACTTCTCCCCAGTCTATGCCACAAGATAGTTTTATAGTATTTCAATTATATCTATATCCCAGAAGATATATCTGTATCTTCTCTGAAAGAGATACTATATCTTAGATCTTTTTTCTTATCCACATTTTGCACTTTTCACATTTTCCTATAATCTGTACTCTTGAAAGTTTCACAATGTGTATTTTTTCCTAAGTCAGCAACACTTTTTCCAGTTCAAGAAAATTAGTTTGTATTTGACTAGGAAGTACGGGCAACATGTTAAATAAGAAAATGCTTATTGGAACTTTGGGTGAAAACACAATCAGCAAGGGAGATACACCTACTCAGGGTTCTTTCACTGTTCCTAGAGCATAGCATATAGGTGACTACGTAACTCATTTTGAGTATCTGATACTAATCCCTCCTTCTCTCCAGTATCAGAAGTTGTATTTCTTTATATTTCTCTGTTACTTTTAATGTTGTCAGTTCTCCAGGAGTACCCAGTGTATCTGTGGCTCCAGAGTTCTAGCTACTTAGCTTGTTTTCTGAGTGCAGTTTAAAATGAAATTGACTATGCAATTTTGCTTACCAGTTAAAAACTAAAGCTTTCACTTTTCACATGTCTGAATTTGAATCCCAGTATCACAGGTTACTACCTATCTCAGTCAAGTGTATCAAACTTCCTCTAGGTTAATTTTCTTGTCTCTAAAACAGAAATAAAAATAGTATCTGCATGCTTAAATAGCACAGTGTCTAATACAGAAAACACAACAATACATCAGTAGTGTTCATACCTCAGATATGAGCTTCAGTTTTATATCTTGTAGTATACGTTCTCTGATCTCTAGCAAAAGTTAGATCCTTTCATAGATTTTCATTCTGTGCAACTTCTTTTCTCTCCTTCTTTTCTCCATTTTTCTTTTCTTTTCTTTTCTTTCTTTCTTTCTTTCTTTCTTTCTTTTTCTTTCTTTCTTTCTTTCTTTTCTCTCTCCCTCCCATTCCCTGATCATTCCTCTTTCTCTTCTTCTCTATCTTCCACTCCTTCTTTCCTTCCTTCCTCCCTCTCTTCCTTTTTTATTTCTTCCCTCCCTCCTTCTTTCCCTTCCTTCTTTCTCTCCTTCCTCC
>NW_004955406.1:32957685-32980383 GCF_000276665.1 Chinchilla lanigera | reverse complement strand
GAGGCCCTGATTTTGTGGCCATGTGGCTTCTCAATCCGGAGCTAATTATAGATAAACAGATCACAACTGGATTAGTTTTTTTTTTTTTTTTTTTTTTTTTGGTTTTTCTCCGGTACCGGGAACTGAACTCACGACCTCGCTAGGCAGGCGCTTTTGCCGCTGAGCTAAATCCCCAGCCCTGGATTAGTCTTTTAAAATGACCAATTAGAACTTGGGCTTCTAACCCAATTCTTCAGCCTGTAAAGGATAAGGAAATGAAAAAAACTGGTTAGTTTGTGTAATAATTTCCTCAGAACTCAGAAATTTAGTAGGGAGTGGCTGTACCTCCCTTTACGAGCAAATGGGCTGCATTTCATGTTGTTTCAGGAAGTTCATTTTTGGTCCAAAATCCTATTTCACTGTCGATTCTAATTTTAATTTCCATCAATATGGCAGATTCCCCAATTCTAACTCAGACCATCCCCCTAGCCAGCTGTCTCACTCATAAGCTAACTAAATAGTTCTCTAAAGCAGCAAAGGCCATATTTTCTCACAGATCTGGTAACATTTAATATTTGTAAATTAATCAAATCTTCCTATTCTGAGAGGAAAAAATGACATTTTATTGTTTCAATTTGTTTTTCTGGTTAAAGCTAACATTTGTCTATGTAATTCCTGATAGTTCAGCTACAGTCTTATTTACCTTGACAATTGTTTTCTATTGGGTTATTATTTTTACTTTAAGGGTACTGATGTATTCTGGATGCCTTCTCTTTGCTGACACTGGACATTGCAAATATTCCCTTTCAATCTTCTAGCTCTTTGGTTCTCATTGTATTTAAATTTGGTTGTTACTATTTTTGTTAGTATATGACTAACTCTTGGTGATTTTATGCCTCGGGGTTTTAAATTTTCCACGTGCTTCTCAGCTTTATGTCCTTTGTAATGCGGAACAGGTGGCTTAGATGGAACAGAGTTGGGTATTGCTCTTCACAGAAGTCAGTCAGGCTCTGGTAGCATCCCAGGAGATTAGACTCTGGTTAACTATTCTCTCCTGAAGACAGCCCTTATTTACAATGGAGTGCTCTGAACTCAGAATGGCTCTTCTTTCTGTAGGCAGGAAGTGTGTTGGGATTATTCTCTCATATTCACTGTGAGAATCTGGGTGAGTCCCTAGAGGCCACCATGAAGATTTTAACTCTCAGATATGTTCACAAATACCTTTTACTAATCTGGCAAGTAAAATTCAGTTTATTCAACCCCCAGAATTTTCCATGCCATGGTTTCTGTCCTAGTAACCAATAATATTCAGTTTCTTGGTTACTTTTCTCTCCTTGCTGAGACAAAATACCCAACACCCAGAATTAAAGAAGGAAAGGTTTATTTAGCTCACAGTTTCAGTCAGTACTCAGCTGGAGGTTTCAGTCAGTACTCAGCTGGCTTGAAGGCAGAGAGACATGTGGCAGAGGGCAACAGTTCATGGTGGCAGAAAACAGCAAAAGCAACAAGAGCAAAAAGGGGAGGAGAGCACACACACTAATCTCCTGTCTTATTTGCCTTCCAAGTTTAGCCAGGACCCAAGGCATGGTGGGATCCTTTTGAAATTATCCTACTACTCTGGTGAGCCACCCAACCTCTGAAACAGGGGGATTGTTGGACCACAAAGGACAGGAGTCATGTAGTATACATTGTCCTAAAAAGAGGATCACAAAACAGCAAAATGTCCCAGTGCTTCCAAGAGAACTCATAAGGTCAAGCAAATCTGTGACCCACCTTGGAAGATGACACAACTGGTAGAGGAAAATCTGGAGGAGCTAAGAGGTTTCTCACACAGCCCCAAATAACACCTGAGGAGTTTAACTGGCTTGCAAATATATCGATGTGCTGCAACTTAGGTTTATACTGCTAAGTTCACTTGCTCACCACTGACCAACTCAAGGAAAGGCATCCATTTTGGTAGTAGATAAAAAGATTTATTCAAAGGTAGCTCTGAAGAGATGAAGGAGCTCATTTGCCTCCAATCACTATTGGAATCTGTACAGGGGGGCAAGTGTCTTAGTAAAGAACAGAAGGAAAGGGAAGCCCAGACACATAATGCAGCTCTTTACACTTGTTTTAGCACTTTTAGCCCTCTTTAGCTCATTCTATTATTTCTTTTGGAAAGAAAATCAGGCTCCTGCCCTCCTGGGGTTGTCATCTCCTTATTCTGTCACTTCTTTTGGGCTGAACAGAGGATGCTGGCTATGTGCTCAGCAGGAGGAAGTGTGGATAAACTGCTTATCTCTAAAAAAATATATATATAACTTTTAAAGTTCCATTTTTGCAGGAACAGTTAGAGTTAGATAAAGTTGAATTACACAGGATTTATTTTGACTTGGTCTTAAACACAGCAAGAAAGTATAACTAAAAAATTTTAAAAATCATTTTTAATTTAAAAACTGGGTTAGATTCAAAAAGGGGCTCCAAACACTATACCAGCACCTGCTGGCAGTCCCCTGATGTATGTAAAACTTAGAGCCATACAAAACATTGCTTTCAAGTCCCACTAGCTAGTCCATAAATGTGTCCTTCATTGTCTCTTAGTATGTCCCTGTCCTCTATTCCAGGCTATCAAAAGATGATGGTTCCTCAAACAGCAAAACCCATCTTGCTTTGTCTTTTTTAGATCAGTCAAGGTGACAGTTCTGATCCTTAGCTAGGCAGGATCAACTCGTCTCCTCAGCCTTAAAGAGTTATTAAAAAAAGTGGACATTTGGGCCTTCTGTGTCTCTTAAAAGTAAAGGATCAAAGTCTGGGGGTTAGGTAAGATAGGCAGAAAGGAGACAAGTAAAATCACAATTTTAAAAATAAAAACTCCAGTTTCATGACACAAACCCAGCTTAAATCTCTTCTTTTCTTCTCCTAAAACACAATAAATCAGGACAATTCATTTCAACTTGTAAATGGGCTTCTTTCACCCGTGGTTAGGCCAAACCCTTTCACCTGTAAAATAGACTTTTCCTATGGCCTCCTCTTCCCTAAGAACCAAGATGGGATTTTCTACAGTTTCACACATTCCACTGATTTCTACCATCAAAGACACAAACATATTTCAAGGTCCAATCTTTAGTGGACTTCTCTGTTCTGAAAGCCCACTCACTTTCTGTGAGTGTGCACATTTAAATTTCTGCCTCATAAATACCTTTATAACAATTTTAAAAGATTATATTTGTCAATCAATATCACTATATGCTATAAGGGTCCATTTTTACAAGCTATTTGCAATATAGTTGAAATTCCAATTTGAAAGACAGTTGTTCCAGTGTAAATTGGTTATCTTTTTTTTTTTTACAGTGTTACCACAGCCTCAGATTTCTTAAGTGTTAGTCAGAATACCACATACACATAATTCTTATTGGAGAGTGAGCTCTACGTTTAAACAAATTAGTATTTTTCCCCATGTCTATGTATGCTTTTTTCTAAGTGAAAACTCATGGTTTTATATTTTAGTTTAAAAACTACAATATTCTTCCTATAATACTGTTTTAAACGTATATCTAATTCTGCATTAGTTAGGGTTATTGAAACAAGTAAAGCCAATAGGTAATATATTGCTCTGTGAAGTGAGGTTTACTAGAGGGAACTGGCTTATATTGTTATGGAGGCCAAGAAATCCCAGGGTCATGGCATCTGCAGGTTGGAGAATGAGGAAAGCAGTGGTGCGTGTCAGTCTGAATTTGAAGCGCTGTGGACCAGAGGGCCTCTAGTGTAATTCCCAGTTCCAGATTGAACGTGGGAAGCGCTGGGAAGCTCTGGTTTAAGTCTCAGAGGCTGAAGGTGCCAACTCCAAAAGTTCTGAAATCTGAGTAATACAGTGGGTGATGAGTTGCCAGAAAAAGAACTTTAGATTCATGGGCATGATGAGCAAAGAACTGCATGTCGCACATACCACAGTAAAGAAAAACGTAGCCATACTTATTGGAGATAACAAAGGAAGGTGCATTCACAGTGAGCACTTTTGTACCAGCAGACACAGAAAGTGGTACAGCGGTGAGACAAGGGATGCGGGATGGTTGGGGAAAAAGAATGGGATGCAAAGAAATAAGGCTTTTGGATTTTAAAAATGTGTTCCCTGCCTAGGGCCACCTTCCACTGGGTCTTTCAGGACATGATTGACATTATGAATGATGGGGTACTGAGTTGTATTTATTGCTCATGCCCTTTTTCATAACTTACAAAGTTACAATTACATGCTTGATATGCATTCTGTATGTATGAACCATTAGTGAATTTCAAGTAAGGAAAGGTCATTGCAGCTCATGCCAGTGTATTTAATCTGCATGCACCCTGGCCTGGAGCTATAGGAATTCCATAGGTCTTTATTGTACTTATTTCTGCCTCCCTCAGGACCAAGGAGGGAGGTTGGCTCTGGGGCATTGCCCAAGTGCAGGTGATAGAGAGGAGCAGTCACACAGCCACACTGCATTATTTCGTGAGGAGAGGAGAAAATAGATGCCCAGTTCATCAAATGATGGTACATTTACCTTGCAGTTTATTCTATCTGTTCTAAAACAATTAGGTGCTACCACTCAATTTGGTGAGCATAGTACCTCAGTTTATGAATGTAATTTATTTGACAAATTTGGTTGTGTTTGTGTTTGTTTAGGACCATGGCTGCAGTTGTGTTTGTCACCCAATGAAGAGTTTGTGAATAGAAGCAATATTTTGCAGAACACTTGCTTGCAAACTGAATTGTTTGCTAATAGAAGCATCCATTATTTGAGGTATGACTGTACCTTTGTTTTAATCAGTCTCTTCTCTTGCTCAGTTTTCCCTAAACAGGTCTTAATAACTTATACGCTAAGAATTATTTAGTTTTTAAAGATATAAATTTATCTTGAAGTATCATTATTCTTTCCAGTGATTTATGTCTTTTACCTTTTGTTGCTTTTTCTTTTCCTCAAGCAAAATTTCATTGAGAATTCAGACTGGGTTTTTCTTTTTTAGGCCTCTAAAGGCTTATGTTTCTGTGAAATAATAGTGCTCAAATTACTTAAATGTATGTTCATTTTTCTTTGCAGTTCTACTAATGGCTTTCTCATATACACATAAATATTTATACCTTACTTCAATTTCACTGCATGGAAATATGGCTTACAGAAAAAGGGGATGCTTATTTGAGTTTGATGAAAAGTGTACATAGTAAAAGATTTTTAAAACTAAAAAGTGCTATTTGCAAGATTTAAGATAGTTAGAAAATATATTTCAAAGCACTGATCTAAAGCTGCCAAATATACTTCTGTCTGGTGGTAGCAGAGGCACCTTTTTGTAGGAACATTTTAGTTTCCCAGGCAGTTTTTGTGATGGTTTTAATATCAGGCTCCTGTTGCCGTTTTGGACATCCCAACTGAGGTGTTTGATTCACAATTATGTGGGACCCTTTTCCTAGACTTATAGACACCATCAGCCTTAGAACAGCAACACTTTCTCTCCTGTCTGACATCAGCTCCCCAGAGCTTCTTCCCTACACTCCTAAAACTACCAAATTGAAGCTCTTTCGTCTATCCAGTTCTAGTTGTGGTAGCTGCTTCCTACCTTCTCCTGCTAACTTCTCTTTCTGCCTTTTGCACTAAGTTAGTAACTTTACACCAAGTTGAGTTTTTTTAAAGTATTAATTTTTTGTTAAAATAACTAACATAATTTATCTTTTCTAAGTGAACTCTGGGCCATAAAGAAAATCAAAAGCTCAAAAAATTCATAATTATTCCAGCAGGAAAGAGAATGGAACCAAACTATGAACACGTGGACTTAGTAGATGTCTACAGAGTTCCACCCCACATCAGAACATACATTTTTCTCAGATGTACACCAAGTTGTACTCCAAAATAGATCACATACTTGCCTGTAGAACATGCTTAAATAAATGTAAAGGATTTGAAATGATCCCATGCATATTATCAGACGATAATGTAGTGAAATTGGAATTCAGTTGATAAAAAAAACCACAAAAACTCCACAAACACATGGAAATTAAATAACACCTCCCTAAACAATCAATGTCTCACAGATGAAATTAGGGAAGAAATTAAACAGTATCTACAATTAAATGATAATGCCAACACAGCACACCAGAACTTCCGGGACTCCATGTCAAGAGTCCTACGATGGAAATTTATAGTGGTGGTTGTCATATCAGGAAAACAGAAGGAGCTCAAGTAAATAACCTAATCTTGAACCTCAAACTTCTAGGAGAAAAGAACAATTCAAGCCTAAAGCTAATACAAGGGAGGAAATTATAAAAAATTTTAAAAAAAGCAGAAATTAATGCAATTGAAACTAAGAAAATGATATCAAGGATAAATGAACCAATGAGTTGTCTCTTTGAAAGATTAAATAAAATTGATAAACCCTTAGTCAACTTTATCCACAGAAAGGAAGGAAAAGACTCAAATTCATGAAATTAGGAATGAAAAGTGTGAAAGCATAATAAATCTCACAGAAATCCAGAAATTTTACTCTAACAAGATGGAAAACAGAAGAAATGGATAGATTCCTAGATACATATGAATTACCAAAGTTGAATTAAGAAGAAATAAAAATTGTAAATAATCCAATATCTTGCAATGAAATTGAAAATGTAATTAAACCCATACTAGCAAAGAAAGGCACACAGTTCACGATGGATTCACTGCTGAATTCTACAAGATATCCAGAGAAGATCGAGTGTCATTACTTGTCAAACACCTTAATGAAATTGAAAATGAAACTATATTCCAAAATTCATTCTTGGAAACCAGTATTACCTTCACATCAAAATCAGAAAAACACTCAACCCAAAAAGAGCACTATAGGCCATTTTCCCTAATGATCATAGACACAAAAATTCTCAGTAAGATACTGGCTGTCAGAATGCAGCAAATCATCAAGATTATACACCATAACCAAGTAGGAGTTATCACAAGAATACTGGGATGGTTTAGCATATGCAAATCAGTAAATAATACACCATATTAATAGAACCAAAGACAAAAACCACATGATAATCTCAATAGACATAGCAAAAGCACTTGACAAAGCTCAGCAAGCATTCATGTTAAAATTCCTATGGAAAAATCAGACTAGATCCTCTGTCTCAATCTGATGAAAGCCATCTATGACAAGCCAGTAGCCAATAGCCGAAAACTTTCATTATAAAATCAGGACTGAGACAAGGATGTCTACTATCACAACTCCTATTCTAGTGTTCTGGAAACACTAGCCAGAGCAATTAGACAAGAAAAAGAAATAAAAGGAATAAAGATAGGAAGGGAAGAAGTTAAATTATCATTACTTGAAGATGACATGATACTCTATAGAAGATCCCAAAAATTTCACTGTAAGACTTCTAGATTTAATACCAAATTCAGTTGCATAGAGGGATATAAATTTAACCCTCAAAAATCAGTAGCACTCCTGTATACAAATAACAAACTCACTGACATAGAAATTATAGAAACAACCTCTTTTTTGATAGCATCAAAAAAATGAAATACTTAGGAATCAATGTAATGAAAGATGTTAAAGATCTCTATAGTGAAAACTATAGTACTCTGAAAAAGGTGATCAAATAGGGTAATAGAAAATGTTGTATGTCCCTTGCTTTTGTGTAGGAAGAACAAACATAGTGAAAATGATCATACTTCCAAAATTATTTTACAGATTTTATGTGATCCAAATAAAAAATACTATTAGCATATCTCAAAGAGCTAGAGAAAATATTCCTACAATCCATTCACAGCCAAAGAGATCTAGAATTGCAAAAGCATTTCTAGGCAACAAAAGCAAGGCAGTATCACATTCCCTGACTTGAAATTATATTACACAGCATTTTGTGAACCATTGCTATGATTAAACTTGTAAAGTTAGGAGAAAAAGAAATAGCATGGTAATAGCAAAACAAAAAAACCGACAATATCACAACAACAAAAAACACCTGAGGATCATTGGAACAGATTAAGAGATGCAGAACTAAACCCAAACACTCTTAGCCACTTTTATCTTTGAAAAAGGAGTCAAACACATTTACTGGAAGAAAGACAGCCTCTTTAATAAATGGTACTTAAAAAAGCAGCTTTGCCATGCCAAAGACCAAACTAGACCCATGTCTATCACCATGCACTAAACTCAAATCAAAATAGATCAAATATTTAAATATTAAAACAGAAACACTAAATCTGCTGGAGGAAAATATATGTAGAATTCTTGAAGACATAGGTGTAGGGAAAGACTTCCCTGACTGCAAGGGAAATAAAAACAAAACCCTGACTGCAAGGGAAATATTACAAAACATCAACAACTGGGATCTCATCTCATTAAAAAGCTTTTGCACAGAAAAGGAAATCACCAACAGAGTGAAAAGATAACCTAAGGAGTGTGAAAAATTTTAGTCAGTTGCTCATAAGGACTGATATCCAGAGCATATAAAGAATCGATAAAAATCACACTGCACAATTTTAAAGACCCAATACAAAAATGGGCATCTGAGATGAATATATACTTTTCAGATGAAGAAGTTCAAACAACAAATACATATAAGAAAAAATGTTTAATATCACTGATCACTCAAGAGATGCAAATTAAAACAATGCTGAGATTCCATTTCACTCCAGAAAGAATGGCTATCATCAAGAAATCAACCAATAACAAATGCTGGAGGTGCTGTGGGGAAAAAGGAAATTTTCTCTACTGTTGCTGATAATGTAGATGGGTGCAACCACTATGGAAATCAGTGTGGAAATTCTTCAGAAAACTAAGACTAGAGGTTCCATTTTACTCAGCTTTCCCTTTTTTCATATTTTCTGAAAGAATTAAGAACATCATACCACATCAATACATGCACACCTACATTTAGATGAGCAAACTTTGTAACAGCTAGATCTTTGAAATAGCCCAAGTGCCCTCATTTGATGAGTGCATTAAAAAAGATTTTTTTATATAGTAGAGTTTTACTTAGGCATAAAGAAATATAAACTTAAGACATTTAGAGCTAAATGGATGGTCCTTGAGACCATATTTTTAGTTGAATTAATTTGACCAACCTTTTAATTTTCCCTTTTTTTTTTTGTTTTGGGAAATTGAAGTTTTAATTAGGATTCAATTCCATTGGTTTTTTTGAATTGGGAGGAATTTTTTCACCGGGAAGGGGGGTTTGGGGGGGGGGAGGGGAAAAGAAGGAAGGGAAAAGAAAGAGATGATAAAAGAAGGATAAAATGGAAATAAAGCTTTATAAATAGGGAGGGGAAGAGTGGTTGAAGTGAGAGGACGGGAAGGGGACAAAAAGAGAAATCAAGATGTATCACGTACAGATACAAATTCACTATGATGAATGTGATCTATGCAAATCTAACTGGTACCAATATACTTCATTTTCAAAAAGTTTAAGAAAAGATTACTTGGCAACAGAAAGGGTTGTAATTAGTGGTCTTATGCATACTATCATGCTGAGAAATAACATAATCCTTAGGCTTCAGAAGGAAGTAATTAGTGTGAGACATGATAGAGTGAAGGGAATTTTTTTCTTCAACATGAAGACTAGTTACAGGGTGTATCTACAATATAGTGCAAACCTATTTGACTCATTTTGGGGCCTTCCAAAATGAATTAAATGCAGCAAATGTTTATTGAAAGTTTATTGTATGTAAGCTGCTGAGCTTAAAGCTCCAAGAATGTAGTTGTCTCTGGTTATTTGTGGGAGCTTAAATTTGGACCCATCATGGAAACCAAAAACTGAAGGCTCAAGTCCTTATATAAAATGATATTTATATTTAATTCATGCACATTCTTCAGTATACTTTACTTATAATAATTAATGTAGCATAAATGTCATGTAAAGTTTTGTTATATTATTTAGGGAATAAAGGTAAGGAAAAGTATTTAAAAATAAATTAAAGTAATATTAATATTCAGAGATTATGACCAATTATAATATTTGCCATTTGTTGTGACCATTAGTCTAAAATGTAGAATTCACTCAATCAGCCCTGCATTAGTATTCTTAACTGTGTCTGGTTCCATTTAATAACGTCTGAATATACTAGAATCACCAGCAAAAGGTTTGCCCATGGTTCCTCGAATGCTCATTCACACTGGCTAATTTCTAGAACACATAATTAGGGAACTGCATAGAAATGCTGTCTATATATATTTTTTATTATCTCTGAAATATTGCTAGTTTATTAGAATGAAACTTCAGCTATAGCCACATTTTTCATAATTTGCATAAGTTTAAAAAGAATATCTGTAGTATTATGATTGATTTTTTTTTCTCTAGGAAAGCTAGTGCTTGGAGTTGTAATGGAATTATCTAATATCTTTTCTTGCCTTCATAGTATTCTAATGCACATTTGTTGGTGATCAAGAGTCCCAGCTACTTCTTAACATACATTTCAACACTTACTTCCACCAACATTTTATGTCTGTTTCTCTCATGGGTCCACAGCACCTAGCACATTAACTGGGGCACTGTAAGAACTCCATATATACTTGTTATACTTTAGTAGTAAAGGACTTAGTCAAATAATAAAACACTCACTTGGGCTGGGGATTTAACTCAGCGACACAGTGCCTGCCTGGCAAGCTCAAGGTCATGAGTTCAATTCCTGGTATGGGAAAAAAAAACACCCCCCCCCAAAGAAATAAATATTAAAAAAAAATCCACTTATGTATTATCTAATATGTTTAAGGCAAACACAACTCCTACACTTGCCAGCACTATTTTTCTTTGCCTGAAAACTTCTGTTCACTCCACTTCATCTAATTAAGATCTACCCTTACAGACCCAAATTAACTTATATCTCATTTTATTGATTGTTAGTAAGCATTAGCACATTGCACATCACATAAATATTTCTGCTGCTTTCCCATGTAATTATACTACTATGAAAAATAGATTTGTGAGCTTGTACTACTGATCTTAGCTAGATTTTTCAGTTCATTGAGGCTAGACACTCAATCTCCTTGACTCTTTCAGGAAATCCAGTTTTTCTTATGCAAAAATACCTAATAATATCACAGCATTAGCTGAAGAATTTCCATAGCTTCCCATCAATATTCATTGTTTATGATATGTAGGTTTTCTAGCCATGGAACACAATCAGAGATATGAACAGGTTCTCCAACACAGAGTTTTGTTTCCAGAGCAAACTATTCAGCATATCTTGATCTTTGTTTGTTTTAGGTAGCTCTTTGCAGCAGAAAGGTCTCCTTAAATTCCTTCATCATGTACAAAGCTTAAAGATACAGATGGCAATTATTGGTAAAATTTGTTTACTTAACAAATACTGAAATATACTGAAATTATTATTTATCAGTTTATTACATAAGGCCTCAAGCATCATTTGACATATTATCAATATATCTACTTATTGTACATTATGAAGATGGAATATTTTCCACTTTTTATAGCACACCTTGACATAGCATTTACTCCTATAAGGTTACATGTTAATATTAACAGCTTTTCATCTCCTGTGATTTTGCTTTCCTGGGGAATAACTTTTAAATTAATTACTTCCTGAGGCTTTTTGCTAATTGATTAAATATAAAAAGATTTACTATGTTTTTAGATTTCATTGCTTGCTAAAAGTAATCAGTAATACCTGCTGAATGTACCAAAAGCTGTGATTTTTTTTTAGTTAAGTGATTTTTACAACATTTTTTAGTCACTGTTTCTTATATTAGTTTTGTGCTATAGACACTGCGCAGAGGAATAACACGACTTGGACCAACATTACGGGTTAGGTCCAATGATAAATAGCTTCCCTAGTAGTAAAGGACTTAGTTAATATCTTTGTTGTATTAGTGCAATGGAAGAATTTGAAGATTATAGTTCTTTATCATACTGTTGCCAAAACTCGTCTAAGTCTTAGATCTAGAATTTTTTTCTCCCATCTCATCTTAAAAATTAAGCACATCAGAACACTTAAATGTTCATAAAATACAAATACAAATTTAAAGTAGAAGGGCATAAAAAATGAAATTAAAATATGAAAACTTCACGACACAATTAATTTCTGATCTGTATAAGCACTTTTGTAGTACCCAAAACAGCAGAAAAATGGTAGGACAATTAGGTTACAATACAGAAAACTGTCTGGTTTAGTATTAAAATTTTCCTCTGGTTTTTTATTACAGCAATAAATCATGTTCTCTCTTTCAATAAAATCAGCACTATTCAAGGCAGAGTGGGGGATATTATTGACAAGGGGGTAAGGGTTGGGGTGGTACTATCAGCTGTCAGCCCTTCTGGAGAGGATACTCACAACTTACCATTACCCTCTTTTATTCCTCATCAATAACAGAAAAGTAGGCAGTGAAAGTACATCTCCAATACACTGTCAAGTGGAGTTTAATATCCTGTGCTACAATTGTGAATGGACATTCAATCATTGTTCATTGCAGACACTAGAATCTGTGGCAAGTAAAATGAAATAAATACTGTCATGAAAAACATAGTGACATTTGCAAAGGGTTCCATGGAACTGGGGTTGAAAACCTTAATTATTGAAATATAAACACGATAGTGTAATTACTGTAAAAGTGAAGAAAGAAATTTATTCATTTCAATTTTGTCATTCTATGTGAACATTTGGAGACACATACTTTTAAGTACGTGTCTAAAATCAAAATAAACATTGTAACATATAAAATGTAAACTGTAAAACAAATTTGCTTGGATGTGAATATTTGAATACATGGATGAAAAATTTTACTGAATTTGGATAGTGTCTTTCAACTTTGTATTTATGCATTTAAAATTGTTTGTACCGATGATTATTACTGATGATTATAATTATCACTAAAATATTACATGATGTACATAGATAAATAATGGGCTATGAATGTCAAGTATATAAGGTCTCTTGACATTATGTTGTATTCATAAAGTGAATGTGAAAGCATATTAATAATAGCAAACCATTCTAATTGTGTATTGAACTGAGTATATCTTTAATTCATCTTGTTTCCCAAATGTATCTTGTTTTTATGTTATTATTAACACATAAATCAAACAAATAATATGTATATTATGTCTCCCTCCCTTCCTAAACTTTCAGAGTTCTCTTTTATTTTGAAATATGTATCTCATTTTAGTAATTTGTTTTACTCCCTATATTTTTAAATTTTGAAATTTTATTTGGTCCTATTTTATTTGGTCCTATATGTGTGAACATTTTAAAAAATTGCTTCTTCATATTTTCAAAATTACATATTATTTTCTTAGTCATATGTATATACATTTAATATGTATACCATAAAAAGATGTCTTTGTGACTTAACTTACTTGTATTGCTTTCTTTCTGTACATATTTATGTAATTTACAAAAATGTGAATTCATTCTTCTAGGGAATTGTTTTTCTGTGATTTTCTATGAAGTCCCACTTAACCTGAGAAAGAAGGTCTTTATTCCAGTTT
This sequence comes from Chinchilla lanigera, assembly GCF_000276665.1. NCBI lineage: Eukaryota > Metazoa > Chordata > Mammalia > Rodentia > Chinchillidae > Chinchilla > Chinchilla lanigera. Next base: position 32,966,972 of record NW_004955406.1, on the reverse strand, counting down.
GTGATCAGGTAAAAATAAAAGCTACTTTTTTTTTTTTATTTTTGAGACAGGATCTTCCTTGTGTAACTCAGGCTGCCCTTGAGTTCACTACTTAGTGCAGTCTGGCCTCCAACTCACTCTAATCCTCCTGCCTCAGCCTCCCAAGTGCTGGGATTATAGGTGTGTGCCACCGTTCCAGTTTGAAAGCTACAATTAAAATGAAATGAAAGACAGAATAGCTACTTTTTTATTTATGCACTAGCACATAATCCTCTTTAAAAATATTTTTCAGGTGCATGACTAATCCAAGCATTGTTTTAGAAATTGAACATTTTTCTGATTGGAATAGGAACTGAATAAAAATGCTCAGTTTTGCTTTGTTTTGTTTTCATAACCTGTTACTGACCATAGATGAAAATATTTCATTAATTTATAAACAGTATTAACTCTAATTAATAACACTAATTACTTTTAATTATTAAAGTTTATATATTACTTATGAAAGTTATGGTTTAATTTTGACTGTATTCTTCCATATTACCTAATCAACTTTGTATTTTATTAACATCTTAAGATTTACCAAATTCAGCTTCATTTCTAGAAAGTTTATTAATTTTAGCAATTAGTATATAATAACAGGAAATTATAAAATATGTTAAAAATTATTTTTAATATTCCTCTTTGAAACAAAAATTATTCTTCCTAGTTGAATCATTAAGAGACAATCACATTAAGCAATTTCCTTGAGTTTAAGGAGGCTTGGGCAGTGTCAGCATCCACAGTTTTAGTGGTATCCACATCATTAATGAGCATTTACTATGTAAAAGCATTTACTATGTAACCGACTGCCAGGACTACATGGGAAATAGAAGATGTAGGACCCTAAGACAATGCACCCAGGAAAATATAACAGTCTATACCTAGATGAGACAGTCTATACTAGAAGTATAAATAAAGAATTATGGGGTTTGGGATTTAGCTCAGCGGCAAAGCGCCTGCCTGGCAAGCGCAAGGTCGTGAGTTCGGTTCCCGGTACCGAAGAAAAACAAAACAAAACAAGAATTGTGGCCTGTAAGGAGGCTAAGCTGCATTGAATTAAAGGAAAAAAATATATGCTAAGGATAAGAGAATAGCCTGGAGTTTTGAAAGTATAAACAACTGTTGAGGTCCCTCTTCTACCTCATACTAATTTTATATATACCACTCACATGAGTATCAGTCATTTTATGCTAATTTTTTATTTTAAAGAGAATAAAGAAACAATGAAAACTATACAGAATTTCAAAACAAGATGGTAGGAAATCAACAATGGCTATTATATTGCATATTGCTATCATGAAAGTAATTGCTCAGATTACCAGATATAGGCATATAAAACTGATCAAACAATATAAGCACTAACTGTGCCTTTCAATGGACTAATAGAAGTTAGTAGTGCAATTATTTTAGCTATCTTTTATATATATATATATCCCATCCCGGTTGTTCTTTTCTTTTGAGTAGTTTGTTTCCCTTTCACAATATCTATTGTACCTTTGGGATTTCATTTACTCTTTCAGGTTCTTAGACTAGGGAGACATACAGTGTCTCCAATACACATGCAGGTCTGATTTATTTCACTTATGAGTATGGTCTCTACTTGATTCCATTTACCTATAAAAGCCTCGAGTTTGACTTTCTTTATAGCTGAGTAATGTCCATTGTATAAAAAAATCACATAATTTTTATCCAATTATAAGGTATTAATTTTGAATAAGAAGTCAAAGAAGGAGTTATTTACTTCCATGTGTAGAGGAAGAAAATGAATAATGCTACTAAATATTTCCATATGGTTTTTCACCTGAAGGACATGGAATTCAGGAAATTGTTGGTTTTCATATTTCAAGATATTCTTATATGGTGTTTTGCCTTCAGCTAGCAGTCACTTCATAGTTTGCAGAATTTATCTAACAAGAAATAAATTCTGATTGCCATTTACCATCCACTCTCGTGTATCCACTAACAGCAATAGAAACTTTTAAGGAGATATTTGCAAATTAAATGCAAATAAATAGGCCATTTTTGAGCCAATTCAAGTCAGTATCTTTCATATACACTTCTTTCGCCACAACGATCAATTTCCATTATTCCTATCCAATCCATTTTCACTTTGTGTTGTATATTTTGATAATTTATTATCTACATAAGCATTTTCTTTAATTAATTTTTCTCTTTTCAAAGTGTGCAACTTCACTTTTCTTGGCAATAATAATTTGTTCATAATAAAATGTGAGTGTAGTAAATAGAATATAAAGTATAGTCATGTTAACATTTTACACTGAAAAAATTCAAACTTCCTGGAAAGTTGCAAAAGTAATAGAATTCTCACGTAAATCATTGAGATTTCCTTAAAGTTAGCATTTTGCTAATTTGCTTGATTATCGCCTATCTTTGTCTTCTCTTTCCATTTATAGGCTCTGTGTCCATTTTTCTCTTTCATTTGAAGAAAACACAAAGAACTAATGATCTCTAGCTAGTTGCATATGTAATTACCAAAAGCAAAGAATTCTTTTGCATAACTTGTGACATACTCAAAATCAGGAAAGTAATATTTGTATAATATTTATGTCTCCATGTAGTATGTAGACATTCAAATTTTAAAATTGTTCCACTAATTTATTTTTATAGAAAGACACTAAACAAGTATTACATTTGGTTTTGCTATTCTTTGGATTCTATAGTCTGGGAAAGGTTGTAAGTTTCTTTTTGACTTACATGACTTGACTGGAAAATTTCAGGATATTGGATAAAACATACCTTTATTTATTATTTTTAGTTTGTTTCTCTCATGATTAAACTGATTATGCAGTTCCAGCGAGACTATTTTAGAAGTGATCCTTTGTTCTTTCCAGTGAATCATATCAGAAAGTACAAAACATCAGTGAGAAATCAGTATCTTTGTTGCTCCATGATAAATTACCATGCCTCCAACCCCTCAAGAAACTGCCTAGCTGTTAAGATTAGTATAATTCAGAGATTCAAAACTGGAATTCTCTCAGTTTGTCTTTAACATCAACTTTCTAACTTTCATTTACTTTTCTAAGGATCTTATAAATAGTATTTTTCTATATTCTGAGTTAAAGTTAATCCATACATATATTACTATATTTTATATTAGAAATGTATGTATGTTTCATAGGCATAAAACTTTTCAAAACATGTAAATATGATGGACATATGAATTGAGTATTATTTAGGTCACTGTGTGGTTATTTTTATTAGTGAAAAACAAGCTTTTCAACTTAGGAGAAATGGTAACAATTCTGGGTATCAAGATATTAAAATTCTAAAACCTGAATTGACAATACAATGACTGTAAAACTTTGGGTGAGTTAATTAATTCTGCTACGTAGCATTTTTTACAGTTACTTAATGGAGATAATAGCATAATTTTATAATTTTCTACTCAGGGGAGATGTAGTGATAAAATTAAGCTAATATATAATATTGATTTTAATTAAAATTACTATAAGAGCATGATATTACTTCATGAGTTACTTCACAATGGAAAAACCATGCTGGTGTATCTGGAAGAATGTTATCACATTTATTTCTTTTTCAGTAGTGGAGGTAGTGCTTCCATTGAAAAATGACTATCTGCCTCCAATAAAAATATTAGGTCATTTTTTGTGAGAAAATAGACTCATAAAACTGGTATTCTGACATAGGTCACTTTTAAATATTTCAGTTATCAAGGGTCTCTGCCTAGATGGGAAGCAGGAGGAAATTACTGAAGGTTTTATAGCTGACGTATTTAGAAACCCTCAAATCTCTTTGCAAATAATAAAATTGCATTCCAGGTCAGTTGTAAATTCCATTTGTCTCACATATTTTTGGTAGATAAGCTTGAAGAGCTTTCAGAAACTTTTGATCTTTCCCTTAATATCCAAGGCCATTGCTAATACCTTTTCTGTGATGCCATTATATCTCTCTTCTGATAATGTTGGCTGTTATTTTACAGTTGATTTTCTATTTTAATAAAATCTCAGACATCAAATATATCAAGGGTCTAACTTCATCTACTAATTATTCTCACCCATTTAACTGTTGAGCCTCTACTCTGCATTGGTTTAATGCACGCATGTGCAAGCAGTTGTCAAGTATGATCCTAAGTCTATAAGTCCCTTTACATCAGTTATCTGCTGTTTATCTGGACATATCTTAGGGTCTCGCACATTCTATAACAGAGAGCAGTAGTGAAGTACTAACTAGTCTTCCTTCCTTCTTCTGGGTCTCTTTCCAAACTATCCATTGTTTTTCCAAAATGCAGTTAAACTCATCTTACTTTCTTGGCCACAGTATTCTAGGAGTTTCTACTGAACATCAGATTAAATATCAAATCTTGACATTTGAGAGTTATGTAGTGAACTGTATAACACATAGGCTCTGGAATTGGGCATAGCTTGGTTGCGTATTGCCTTGATCAAATTTTTGAAACTATGAAATCCCTACTTTCATTACTTATACTCACACCTATAGAGTGGATATGAAGAGTGCATCAATCAATCAATTTATATAACGTGCCCTGAGCACCTCCTTGATATACTGCCCACACTCAAATCAATGGCCCTTCTCTCTGCTCTAACATGCTTACATACATCTCTATCTTTAATTTCCACACAGAGATACTCTTCTACACCTCTTCTTTGTTCTGTTTTGTTTCTACAAAGATAAGGTTTTCATATTTACATATCTATACATATGCATGTACATAAATGCAGAGGTATGATTTTTTATTCTTTTTCACTTCGTTTCCTCAACTTATCATATTCACACTCGTATGTTTTCTCACCTGTAAAATTCCTATCTGGTCTTCAAGGATCATCTCACATTACAACTCTCATATGCATTATTTGCAATCTTTTACCACTAGGATGTTGATAACTTACTTTGAAGCTTTACGGCACTATGTACTTTGCTTATGATATTGAGATAGTCTACCTTGTATTATATTATTTGAACTTTTTTCTGAACTCTGCTCCAAGTGGTCAATAGATGCTGGGACTACCTATTCTAATGCATCCAGCCATACTTGAACATAACTTTCACTGCATATGCCCTTCTTATGGAACATAACATTGGCCATTCTCCATAAACTGGCTGTTCTCCACTAAGTGATAGTGTGTCTTTCTCCACCTTCTGGAACGTATGCAACATTTTTGGCTATTTGGGACAATCAGAATAGAATAAAAGTGAGGTTGTGCACCTTGATGCCTTTCACTTCCTATCTCTTAGAATATTTGCTCTTGGGAGACTTTCTTTCTCAACCTCGCTTTTGTCTTTGTGTTTTATCTTGCATACTTTCTATTGATCTATCTTTATATTACTTCAAAATACTTTCAAGTTCACTGATTTTTGTCTGTTCACTATCTCAAATCACTAGTGACCTTACCAAACCTTTATTTTTTAACTGTGATCATATAACTGACATTTCCAGATGACTCTGAATAGTTCTTATTACTGAGAAAAACATACCCATCGGATAATGCTTACTGTTTACTGGAATCCTTAACATAATAATCACAATCATTTCAAGTACACTATCTGCTATTGTAGCAACTGAATCATGTGATTATTGTCCTATCAATTGATTTCTTTCTTTATGGTATGTGTTGTTGAAATCTGTGTCTTTTGTACAGAGTATTTGAGGTCAAGATGGTCTTATGCCTGTACATAGGTCTGCCATTCCTTCTGCTAGACACCTTGTATCAAGGCAGGGAGTGAATCCTTCCGTGATGAGCTGGGTTGCTTGGAATTTGTTGTTGTTGTTGTCCTCAGTGTATCATTTGACTTTTTTTTTTTGAGACAGGATCTCGTTACACAGTCCAGGCTGGCCTTGGAGTCATATGTGGCCCAGGCTAGCTTTGAATTCATGGTGATCTTCCTGCCTCATTTCCTGAGTGGTTGGATTATAGGCTTATGTCACTACACCGGGCCCATAGGCCTTGAGTATGATACCTCATTTTTATGGTGGAGACAATGGATTTTTCTATTTGTTACATCTTCAGTTTTATTTGTTCCCTTTGCATTTCATCTTAGACTATTCTCCATATTTTTGTTGTTCTGCCTGCAATAGATGCTTTGTTAGTGTACAGCCATGGAAGAAGGGGATTGATTATCCATCATCCCGAATAAGACCCTCTATTAGAGGGATATATGTATATAAAAATGTATACACACTTCAGCAGTTTGCTGTACTAATAAATGTCTGGAAGCTAATGCCCACCATTTTGAGCATGTCTTGTAATTGTAGAGGCCCAAAGTAACTTGCTTTAATCTCATGTCTCAGTAAATTTGGTTTTAAAATATTTAGACAAGGTCTTGATGTACGCATTTTTTCAGCAGACTCTGTATCATTTGACTCCCAAAGTAGATACTGTGCCTTGCTTCTCTTAGGTGAATGAGTTCTCACCAATGGCCTGTGGGTGACAGTGTTTGACATTTTTCCCAGGCAAGATAAAATCAATGATTCTGCGAATACTCATAGTGGGGCCTCTGAATAATCAGAAAAGAATTCTGTAGCTTTACGACTGTCAAAGTAGTCTTCTTTTGGTTAAATGTATCCAGTAGAATTAAAAGAAGCTGAAGTCAACTTTACCTAAGTATGGGAAAGTCACACTGAAAGGGTAAACCTGGCATGATTTAAGAACTATAAAATATATTTCTCAAGGCCTCTCTTAAGTTAAAATTTTAGCCTTAAGACTTGAAGTAAGAAGGTGTTTTTACTTAGTGTGGATTAAAATGTCATAACAATGAATTTAAGCTTTTAAAAGATCGCCATAGTTAAAGTCCGTTTCTTGTTCATAGCACAGCCATTGTCGGGATGATGTGATTAGGGCGGCTCGTCAGGTATCTAGGCTTCTTTTACCGATCACTCCATGATGATTCAAAGGCTGAATTTTCTGAATGTGCCTAGCAGGCAAGTAGACTTGTGAGAATATAAATGCTTTCAGCCATCTTGGGTTCAGAAGTGATCTGCATCAATTGTATTCTCATTCAATGGCGAGAACAATCATGTGTGATTTTGAAAGGGGCCCGACAATAAGAGCTAACAATGTGTCAAGCTGGAATGAGCACTGGTGAATAACTGTCCATTTGCTGTCATAGGATGCACGCCCTCATGTTTGTATTCATGCTTCCTGATTTTCTTTCACAACAAAAGGAGCCAGCGAGAAATAATACATGGAATTGAATGGGAAAAAATTATGATTTGGCAAGCAGAGCAAATTAACTCAACCATATCTTTAACATTACTCTTGTCTCTTTTTTTAGTATTTAATAACATTTCTTAAATGTTTGATATAATTTGATATAGTTTACTAATAAGGCACCTAGCATTCAAGTTTGTTAAGACTTTACAAACATAATTTTTAAAAACAGATACAGAACTAATCACTTGTCATATCTTATTCATTGTAAAAACTTTGTAAATGACAATTAACTCCAATTATGTTGTTTAGATTATCATATTTACAAGCATTCTGTTGGATTTTTGTGTCAGCTATTTAAAAAGTCTTTGTATGTACTTCTGATTGTTTCTTTCTCATCCCTTTGAGTTTTCTCAGGCTTTGCTCTGTATATTTTGCAAATCTCTTTACATTATTATTATTATTCAAATCTAGTTATCATTCTACTTTTAATCTATTTTTATGTTACAATTTTTGGTTTCCTGAAAAATGATGCTTTCTTAATTCTGAAATAGTTCTCTGTCCTAACAACTAGTTTTTAAGTTTATATTCCCTGATCTTAAAATATCTGTATGTTTTTTTTATATTTAGATGGTCTCTCACTCTCTCATACATATATATGTTGGTGTAAATATATATATTTTCAACTATTTTGTGTTTTTATTTTAAAGTCTATATTAATTCTATTTAGCAATCATTACTTTTGAATTAGAGTGTTTAATCCATTTATATTTAATGCAATTATCGATGTAGTTAGATTTATGCCTATCATTTTGCTATTTGTTTTCTATTTTCACCTCTCCTATTATTTTATTGTTACTAATTTCTTTCAGAAAATAAAGTACTTTAAAATTAATTATCTCATTTTATTTTTTTTATTTGCTTTGATGCTATATCTCCTGGTAATTTTTTCATTTTTAAGAGATTGCAATTTGTATCCTCAGTCTGTTAGACTCTACTTAAATTATTGTAAGCACCATTTCATGTAAAATTGTAGTTTAAAGAAAATAAATTGCATCCTCTCCTCCAGTGTTTGTTACATATTTTACTCCTACTAAATATTGTCCTCTGGAAATCAAGGCCTTCTAAAGTTTGCAGCATTTTTTTCTATTCTTTTGGTTGAACAGTGGTTATTAATTCAACCTGAGGGTCCCTGAGAATTTCTTGCATGTAATTTGCAGTTCTAGAATTTCTTCATAACTTCCCATTTTGTGTTTCAAGTTCATCCATTTATTCAAATGTTGTTAATTTTAACGTTATTATTTTCAAATATTTGTGACTTTTTAAAGTCTTGGTTTTTGCTAATTTCAACATCTTGGTAATTTGGTGTCTGTTTATTTTGACTGCTTTTTCCTCAATCATAGACCATATTTTTCTCATTTGATACACAGATTATAAATTGTTATTGTTTGCTGAATATCATGGATGATACAAACTCTGAATTGCATTGTTTTTCTTTAGAGATATAATGATTTATTATGCAGGCAGATGAATTGTTGAAGATTTCCCTTAATTTATAAAGTCCAATTTTCATTCTCAGGCAAATCTACTTTACTTTTGTCCTCAGAAATAAGGAATAGCCCTTATTTTGTTCTTAAAGCTTGGCATTTCAAAACTCATTAAAATCTTCCAAGGCTACATGGACTGAAATTCTAATACACAGCTGTGCTGAATAATGTCTCATACATCTGGCTTCCAGATCCCCAGCAGCTATTCTCAGGTAGTACTCATGGAGTCCTGCTTTGCACATTATGGCTCTGCTTTTACCTACAGACCTGTGGAGACTTCCTGTGCAAATGTCTGATAGTCCTGTTATGTGCATAGCTTTTTTCCTCATCTCCTTTCCATATTTGAACTTTGTGTGTCAGGATAGAATGATTGCTCAGTATCCCCATACTGTTCAATGAAAAATACTCCCAGGCAGGAACCAAGCCCAAAAGCAAACCTAAAAATTATGTTTTCCTTCTTTTAGGGATCATATTCCTGTATTTTATTGGTTCAAAATTTCCTAGCTTCATAGCAGTTTTACAGAAAGAAAATGTTTGTGCCAATTTCTGTCTTATAGTAGGAACTGGGAAATTT
>NW_004955406.1:32865870-32956131 GCF_000276665.1 Chinchilla lanigera | reverse complement strand
CATGATACTGGGAATTGGATCTAAAGCCTTTACACTGTGCTACATATCTAACTGTATATCCTATACCATATAGCAGTTCTTTCTCTTCCTGAAAATAATTGATATGTATTTCCAAACAGGACCTTATAAAGGCCTGATCTAATGAAAAATAATTGACAATTGGGGAACAGAAATGTCTTAATTTTATACATGTTCTCCTACTTCTCCAGAAGGAAAATTCTGTTAAAAATCATAAAATGTGATTTCCTTTTTCACCATACACTTCCAAAAATCCAGTGTTAAGACAAATTTAAAGTGAATAAAGTATTATATAGCAAATATTAAATTTCTATAGCCTCATAGAAGTAAAGATCTTGGAAAATATAAATACCACTTCAAATATAAAAGTATGTGGTGTATTTCTATGATGTGTCATTAGGGTATATCTAAAGTTGATGCAAAGAAATTGTTTTTAAATCTTGTACCGGGTAATATAAAAATAATATATTTAAAAAATCAACAGAGTATATGAAGAACTTTTATTCAACCATTAAACTAATTAAATAACAATTTTTAGAGAGATAATTTAGCAGCATTTTTATTGAGGCATGAACATTAGCTATGCTTAATTGCTCCAAACTATAATGAATGTTTTATCATTTTCTATGCTGTTTTTCATTTTATGACTATACAACAATATTGCTGATTTTTATACTTGGAAAAAATTGACATTTTAATGTGAAAAATAAAGCTGAATAATACTCACATATCTATATTCCTAAGTAACTTGGAAATATACTTCAGTCTTCTTTAAATTCTCTTTGATTGCAATTTACAAAATTATACTATGATCTATCAAAATATTACATATCACTAATACAATTATTTTATATAAATTCCATGTTATAAATTTCGTAGTACATATCTAGAAGAAAGAATGAAGAATACTGAGGTTTTCTCCAATGCTGAGATTTTGAAAATGTCATAGTTTATAGGAAATAATGAAAACCCATATTACATGGCAGAGCATTCTGACCTTTCGCTCTGAAATTGATGTGAGTTCTTGGGCAAGCTCTGTAAAGAAACTTGGTGGTAAAATTTAGTTACCATTAAGTAATTGAAGATTCCAAAGGTCACAGCACTAGCAACAATTTGATCTACAAGATAGGGCATGGGATAAATTTATTTTTCAATTACCAGTTTCCCCGATGTTATTTTAAGAAACAACAGATTGTGTGTAAGGTCTTTTTAAGGCACCTTTGCCTCTTTATTTTTTAAAGAAGATTTTTCTGTTTCAAAAAATGTTTTACATGACTGAATTGCACATATAGAAGATTAGATATGATTTGACCTATGTGCGTACCTGTAAAATGATCACCACAATTTAAGTAAATACTGATATTATGCCAAAACTTTTTTGTTACTTCTTTGTAATCCATTCTTCCCTATTACTTCCCATGTGATCATGGATCTGCTTTTCATCATTATAGATTATTTCATATTGTCAAGAGTTTTATGTATATGGAAACATGCACTGCATTTTCCCTGTTTGTCTAGCATCTTTCACTCAATAAAATTATTTTAAGGTTCATCTATATTTTGGAGCATATCCATACATAAATCATTTCTACTTGCTGCTGAGCCACATTTTTAAGAATATAATATAATTTATTTATCTATTTACCCAGCACTGGAAAGCTATTTTTTTTCAGGTTTGGGCTATGACAAAACTATATGACTGCTTATACACACATAGAACAGGTGAATCAGACAGCAGGTATATATTTAATTTTTTATGAAAGTGTCAAAGAAACTAAAGCTAATAAATCATTTCATATTCCTAACAACAATATAGGAAAATCCTGGTTCCTCTATATTCAGGCCAAATTTTCCCTGTTCTGTCTTTAATTTCTGGGATTTGCAGTGGTATCTCATTTTTGTTTTACTTTTTCTAATTAATATATTATATTCTTAATCACTAATGAAAAATACTTTCTCATGTATTCATTTGGAATGTACATGTTAATTTTCAAAATCTTTGTTTAAATAATTTCACATATACATGTGGTGTGTGTGTGTGATCTTGGTCTTGGGAATTGTACCTGAGCATCTCTTTCAGGCTACGCAAGTGCTCTGTTCCCGAGGGTTATGGCTTGTAACTGGACGTTCCCTGAGAGCTTCATGCACTCATAGCTGGGGTTTTGGGAAGGTGATTGGATCGTGAAGGCTTATTATAATCTACTTACTGTTAGAAGACAGGGCCTGTGTCCAAGAAGCAAGTCACTGGGGGCGTGGCCTGAAGGGTGTATCTTCCTTCCACGCTGCAGGCTTGGACAGCAGCACATGAGCAGCTTTCGCTCCATGATGTCCCTCTGCCTTCTGCTCCTGCCTTGGAGCCAGCCATCCATGGATCCTAAACCTGAACCGAAATAAACCTCTCCTGCTTTACATTGAGCGATGGGTATTTGCCCAGCACAGAAAAGTGACTAAGACACTGAGATCATTCCACGTTGTTGTTTTTCTTTTTCTTTGGATCTAACCCAGGGCCTTCACATTAAGCTACATCTCTGGCCCTTTTTCATTCATTTTGAGACAACATCTCCCCAAGTCACTAGGTTGTCCAGGCGAGGGTTCAACTTGATATCCTACTGTGTCAGCCTCCTGAGCGGATGGGATTATGGGCATGTACTACCACATCTAGTAAACTGGAAATTTTTATGTTTAAATTTAGTAAGAAATTTAGATTTTCTTGACTGAAGCCCTGAGTGGTACGTAACACATATATATATAACATACCACATATATATTCTATTCTAAGTACATGACTTGTCATTTTAGTCTCTTAGTGATTTTTGAAGAACACATGTTTTTAATATTAGTGAGTTCTAATTTATCTTTTTAAAAAATGGACTGTGCTTTAGTATTGTATTCCAGAAATTCTGGCCTAACCTAAGATCTAGAAATTTTATAGTTTTTTATTTCACATAGAGGCCCATTAACAATTTTGAGTTAATTGTTGGGTGTGATGCTAGATATAAATCAAAGTTAATTTAAAATGTTGTTGTATGAATTTTAGTAGTTCTTTAAACGTTTTGAAAAGGCTAACTTTTCCCAACTGAATTGCTTTTACAACTTTGTTAAAATAAAATCTTGATTCAGTATATGTGGTTCTCTCATCTCTCCCATTCATCACTGTGCTTATTTTTAATGCCCATGACACACAGTGTGATTCCCAAGACTTTATACATCTTTTGTGCTCTGTTAGATATATATTTATAATTGTCATATCTAGTAACTTTTTTTAGTAAAGTTTATTTTGACAGGTAATAGTACAACTACTCAAGCTTTCTTTTGACTGGCCACCTAGGATTTAGCTTCAGCAAGCAATAGCAGCTGAGTAGGATGAAAAATGCTTAAGTCTTATTCCTCTGAGAAAGAAAAGCTTCCAAATGGGAACTAGGATGTGAGGGAGAACTGTAGTTTTGGCAGCTGTTGTCCAGAGCTGAGTCTGCTTTTCTGAGCTGGAAAGGAGGCAGGGAGTTGTACAGAGTCAAATAAATACCAGATTCTCAACTTGACCACTAAATTTTTGAACATAGATATTTTTTGTTGCTTTTACTAGATGTTAAATGATTTTTTAAAAATAATGTTGGTGAATATTCCTGAGAGTGAGTCAGTGGAGCTGTTCATGCTGTCATGCCAAAGGCAGTCTCTGGATTTTCTAACTTGTATGTAACATTTCAAGGTAGTTTTTGTTTGTAGTTAACTTGCCCAGTGCTGGAGGTTGAACTCAGGCCCCTGAACAAGCAACAAGAACCTTACCACTAAACCACACAGCCAGGTCAGTTCTGGTTTTGGAAATGTGTAAGGTAAAGATAACAACATGTTCACTTGTATGAAAACTTAATATTTACCTCAGGATCAGTTGTACTATCTTCTAGGTTATTAGTAATTTTGTAATATATTACAGTTTTTAAAAAGAGTAATATGTGTATCAGTCAGGGTTTGCTAGAGGAACTGATATAATACAAGATAAACAAATGTACAAGGAATTACAAGTTTGGCTTACAAATGGTCAGCTACAGAGTTGGATGAGGAAGTGTGCAGAGGGTGTCTGCAAGCTGGAGATTGAAGAGCCCAGCCCCGGGCCTGGAGCTCGTGCGGTGTCCGTGCAAGACCGTATCAAACGGCTGATTGGTCTGCGATGGAATGCTGAAGAATCTACGATGAAGGCCGGAGAGCCAACACCAGAAGGCTGAAGAGTCCAGACGGAAGCCCAACAGTCTGCACCAGAAGCCAGGAGACGACCAAGCTGAAGGCGAAGACCGGAGCTCCTCCGAAGAACCAGCAGCCAGTCCTTCCTCAATTCCTTTTTTTATGCAGTCTACCCACTCTGGGGAGGTGGGGGTGGTCCTCCACACCCACACCCTCTGCGTGCCTGCCTCTTGCACAGGCTCAGGATGAATACAAAGTAAGCACCCTGGACCCCTTTTGAGTTGCATAGTTAACCTTCTAAACTTCTCAAATTAACACAATAAACAACATCCCAGAAGGGTAAAGGCGTGTCCTTTTCACCCCAAGAGGCAGAACTGCTGATTCACTTAGTCAAACCTCTAGACTCCCCAAGTTGGCACAATGTATCAACCGTAACAATATGAAAGAACCCATCGCTGATTTGCATTTTTCTACTCTGCCATAAAGGATAAACAAGTCACTTGCAGGAAAATGGATACACCTTGATACTGTAATGTTTAGTGAAATAAATCAGACACATAGCTTAAATATTTCATGGTTTTTCTCAGAGGAGAAACCCATAATATAAGTATCAAAATAAAAGATAGATAATAGGAAATACAGAGGTAGATCTTTTGCCAGTGGAACAGCAGGGGATGGAGGGACACGGAGAGGAAGGAGAAGGGGACAAAAGCAAGAATTAAGATGTGTTATTACACCCAACAACTCGTGTACATTATGGAATGCAATTATGATGCACTGCACACATGCACTGATAAAACTTGGGAAAAACAATAGCTAGAGGGAGGCTGGGGATATAGCTCAGAGGCATGGTCTGCCCAGCAAGCACGAGACTCTAGGTTCAATTCCTGGTTCTGAAAAAAAAAAATCATAGAGGAGAGATCATTCGACAGTATTACTTATTAAAGGTGATTAATTTTCACTTACATATACTTATCCTTATCATTGTCCTTTGAGCTTTTTACTACTCTTTCCTGGTTTCCAGTGTCTACACTGTACAGTCTACAGTGTTTGAAAATTAGCGCAAGTTGCTACTACATGATAATACAGAGTAGTTTGAGAAGGTGGTACAAGTGTTCAACATATCACAATCTATTTCACTGCTTTGCTGTCAGGACCCATTCTGTACCCCCAGTGTTATCACCGCCTACTCCCTTTTGATGCTGCTTCTAAGAGGATATTTGATGTTTTTCATGGAATTGGTAGACTTCCAGTCCTTTCTATTTGTTTTATTTTTCCTTCAAGTTGAAATTAGCATTCTTCGTACTCTGTGAGGAAATGATAGTCATTTTGTAGGATAAATTTAAATATTACTTTCTTTGTTAATGAAATTAACAGCTAATAATTACTGAGCTCTATATGTACCAGGAAGATTGCTCCCAATTCCAAATTTAGTTTTTCTAAAGAAGACCTTTTTACCCTTATGAGCACATTAAGTGCATAAAAATGAATCAGATAAACCCCAAATTGCACTAGGATAGTTAATTGATGGCCATTTCTGAAACTGTTGCTTATCCTTTTTTCTCTGTAACATTCCAGAGTTCACCAAGCTCCTCCTCAACAAAACAGTCTCACTGCCGTTCTCCAGCCACGATGTACTCTCACTGCTTTCTCTCTTTGCTGAAATTTTAGTTCATGATGCTGGTCTCCTAGCTATTCTAATCACTTTGCTATTGCTTTAGAAGGGTATGTAACACATTTAACAAACTATTCAACTGAAACCATTCTTTTGCTCTTTTTATCCCCAGCTGTGGGGAGCGGCTGAGCCTGAGGTCAGCAAACTCCTTGAGACTAGACGAAAGAAGTCCGAAGGACACAGAATGCCAGAGACAGGCTGTAAACAAGTTGGCCTAGCTCAGTTGCAAATCAACAGGCTTCTGGCCTTGGTGTTCTTCCTTGTTAATGTAGCGCAGAGAATGTTTAGTGTTAATATGCAGAAAGGCTAAATAGACTACCATAGCTTTGAGAATGTTTTGCTTTCAGAATTCTCAGCAACCTTGCACTTTGGATCCAATAGTGTGCTTTTTTCCTTTTTGTTTTTTTAATTTTACATAAACAAAACGCTGAGGCTGAGGCATCATCCCTACTTCTCCATCGGAGAAGTCAGGCCCCACCCAGCCCCAGGTTTTTATTTATGTATCTTGTTTCTTTCTAATCTTCCTTGTGCTCTCTCTGGACCCCGCTCCTGCTCAAGCCAGTGCCAAGAATTATAATAACAGAGAAATCTTGAGAAAATATTTGCAGAATCCTTAGATTTCATAATTCTCTTTTTAACAGAGAAGTAATTCATAAATGTGTTTGGTTTGTTTTTACAATGTGACCATTACTTCCTTTTATTTAATTTGATTTAAAAACAATTCCATAGAAGCCCAAAATACATTATTAACAAGTGTTGGAAATCAGACATCATATTTAAACTGAAATTTTAAAAATGAGGCCTGAATTTTTATGAAAAGAAATCTAATTCACAAAGTTTCATATAAGTAGTAGAAAATAGATAGTTAAAATAATGGGTTTGAGTTCTGCTGCAATGTAAACTTATTTTATTTCATTCTTCATGTACTATATCAGCTATTACCAATGTGATATTTATTTCAAACATTTGATATGGCTCAAGGTTTAGTTTTCAGTTTCTTTCCTAATCTTCAATAAAGTATTGTTTTTAAAACTTGAGCTAGCAAAATATGAGGTAATGGATATCACAAAGCATTTATTTGAAAGGACACTTTCTTAATAATTATCCTGATGTTGTGTGAAATCAATCTTACCGCAATTGATATAGATTTAATTGATTTTAATGCACAGGAAAACTGATGTTCATTCATTTTGGTCAAAGGCAGAATGTGAACCTTCGTCAAGTCACTGGAGAAACTTCCTTTCATAAATCTCCTAGTTTTTAATGTGTCTGTGCATGTCTACTTCCATTTAGGCTTCCTGAATATTGATAATCCTCAGTGTCTAAAGTGTGCATAGCAGGGATTTTAGTACATATGGTAGAGTCAGAGAGAAATTCATCATTTCTGTTTCACTTACATTTCTTGCCTTCAAATGTCTGTTTTTCCTCTTTATTTCTTCATCAGTATTTTGGTCTTTTTTATTTTTTGGTACTGGGAATCAAACTCAGGACCTTGCGCTTGCCAGTCAGGCACTTGTGCCACTGAGCTATATCCCCAGCCCCTTCATGAGTATTTTTAAACATAAAATTGAAACTGCTGGCATATTTCTGCCAACATTATAGCCATCATTAGGGGAAAGACCAGGGTTATTGACTACCTTTTAAAATAGTTTTAAATAGCACAGCTTTGCTGTCAGTTTCATTGTACATAATATCTATAGTGCTATGTTATTTTTTATGTGTGTAGTTATTCAATTATATTTATCAAATCAGTAGTGTGAAATGAGATAGTGTTTCTTTACCATTCAAGCATATTATATGCCATATGGATATATAAAAAATCAAGGAATTATGTTTCAGTGGAAACAATTTAACACAATGTAGTCATTTTCATTTGTTTTTTATTTCCTCCTATATTTATATATGCAGATTTCAAATACCATTTAAAAAGTGATATAATTCCAAAAGAAATAAATTTATCATTACTCATTTTATGAAATGGAAATTTTCTTACTTTCAATAGATGAAACAACAGAACCCAATAATATGACTTTCTCATGACTATAGTCCTTTCACATCAGTGGAATTGCCAATAAAAATTGGTCTCAATGCATAATCCTATACAGATCCCTTTGATGGTACTTCTCTCCCTTTCATAGGGATGTGATTAAAAGCAAAGATGAAGTTCTAGGATGTGATGGGCTTGCTGACAAAGTAGGAATTAGTAGATGTAACATTTCTGGCTAAATTTTGGAAGTGCTGTGGTGCATGTTCAGCCTACCTGTTCCTCTCTGGCTATTTCCTTGGGTAAGGAATGCACTTACACAATGCCAGTGAGAGGAGCAGGTCTTACACAGCTCTGGAGAAAAAGCTTGATGACATCAGCTTAGTGTTGCTGCTTTTTTCCATTTATTATGTCATTTGATATTATAAGACCATAGAGTAGGGTATGTGTTTTCTATTTGACAAATAAGCAAGCAGACTTTCAAAAACCGAGTGTCACATGCATAGCTGAAATAGCTCCTGACTGCTTTTGCTAGTAAACTATAATCATACTATTCCTAGTCTTATTCTGCTTTCACCACATTGCACCTATAGTGGCAAATTTACTAAGCACATAAAGAGTGGCAAGTAATTTAAAGTATTGCTATGCTCAAAATAACCCTGAGTTTAATTTTAGAATTTTTTTTTAGATGCAGTGCTGAGGCTGATAAAATAACTTATTTGCTCAATAACTAATACTGACAAAAATTACACCTTTGTCTGAGGTTGCGCAGTCTGCCTTGTACAATTTTTCTAGCAACTTTTCCGGAAGAACTTATAAAATTAGAAATTATATATTCCTATAAGCAAATCTGGAATTCTGAAATTAAACCTGAGCTCTAATCATACACATAAAAGAGTAGAAGAAATTTATAGGAACATATAAAATATTAATATAATAATTAGTAATTTGATACTAACAAGCTGAAACTTTTTTTATTACTTCATTGTCACTATAAACCATTACATTGTTATAAGTGATCAATATTTAATATGTAACAACATATATCACGACACAAAATGACTTTTTTTCAGTAATATAGATATTAAAAAACTAGCTGTAAATGAACATTAGGGATTTCACAATAATCACATTCATTTTAAATTACACAAATAATTTTTAAGAGATTATTTTCAAAAGGATAAGAAAGTAGAGAAAAAACAAACAAAAATTGATAATGTTACATTTTTTTGGCCGACTTGGCAGATTATTTTTTTCTAAGACTGCAGAAGCAAGTTTATGCTTTGTACTTTTGTCTACTAAGTTTCTTGAACTTGAAATATCTAACATTTTATATTATCCAATTTTCCAGAAATCTGAAAAAGTAAAATGATAAAGACAACAACTTACACCTCATCTTTTGTCTGAGAGTTTTATTGTGTATTATGTACTTGCTCATCCTATAAGTGAAGGTTGTGTGTGTGTGTGTGTATATGTGTAATCATTCTCTGTTCTTCAGTGGTAGAACTACTTACAAACACAGAAAAAATAATTCCTTATTTTGTTTAGTGATTTTAAAAGATTTATTGTGAATTCCTTATTATTTTCATCACTTAATATTTTTATGTTCTCTTTTGGTGAGTTATTTCTTAATGTAATATTCAAGTTTAAATAATCAGGTACTTGTTATACAACCATGTATCTTACATTGACATTGTTACGATAATTATAATTTTCTTTGTACTTTATGACACTTTAATTAATATTCTATTGAGCCCCCCCTACCCCCCGCTATATAGCTTAATGCTCAAGATAATGTCTGGAACAAATATTTATTAGTATGTATTACTATTATTAATTTGTAGTAATAAATAGTTGTTAAGTGAAATATATCTAGTTTCTACATGTTTTTCTGTCTCTGAAACTTCACAATCAGCATTTTTCATAGTTAAATATATTATTTGCAATTTAAATTGTGTGTAAATATTATATTTTCAATAATATTTATAATGTAGGGATCTTTCATTGTTCACTTTTCCTGCTTCATAATATTTGTGTTGTAAATTTCACTTTGACTTTACCTTTCTAATTTAGTTTTATAGCATACAATCTTGTCTGTTAACTGTTGACAACAATTATTTTTATGAATCTAACTTATAGCCTTTGTAATTCAAAAAACATCTGTGTCAACTGACAATTTCTGTGTCAATTATCAAAAAAGTTTTAGAAAATCTATAGTGTTTAGACCTTAGAGTGTATGTAAAGGTCTTAAATGATTTCTCTTTTTATTATTTGCAATGATTCAATTTTCTTTCATGTTATATTTAATAACATTAGGCACTAGAGCAATATCAATAGCATTTGTAATAGATGATAATCTAGTTAAGGCTTTCAGTGTTAAGGGTTTCATGCTTTCACCTAATAAAGACATCGTGATGTGGATGTAACATCTGTGTGATTAGCTTTTTAAAAATTGTGTGATCAAGAAAATTATTTCATTTTTAAGGTCTGTTTCATCTATGAAATTAAGGATGATCACTAGTTGGTGTGGGAAATAGGTAAGGTATGATATTAGTAAAAATAACATACACATGAATTTGTGTATCTCTGTGTGCATGTTGGCACATAATACATCTTTAAAAATGAAAGAAATATCAGGTATAATTGTTTATATGTGCAGTCTAAGCATTGTAACCTTCTGAGGCTGAGGCAAGAGGATTGCTTGAGTTTGAGGTCATCCTAGGCCACACAGTAAATTCAAGCCCAGCCTGAACTATGTAGAGAGGCCCTGTATCAAAAAAAAAAAAAAAGAAAAAAGAGAGAGAGAGAGAAAGAAATAATAAGTGCTAGTGTTGTAAATTTGACATTGACTACATTTATGGTGCTGCAGCAGCAACATGAAGAAAGATAAATGTCAAATCAACAGTAGATAAAACTGTTAAGGTTTATTCATCATTTAGTACACACACACAAACACAATGTGAAGTAAGGGATTTTGAAGGGTAGTTGTAATTTCAGAAGTTATCATCATTCTCATCTGGTTACTTTCATAAAATGTCTTGTTAAGGGTGGCACTGTCACTATATGAAGTTAGTTTCCCAGGAGAACTATTTCCTCCATTCAATAATGGAGATTTAAAAATGTATAATCCACTAATAGCTATTTTGGAGGCTTAGGACTGAAGTACAAATTAGGTCTTCTTATTTGAATGGTTTTTTTTTGTTGTTTCTTTTTTTGTTTTGTTTTGTTTTGTTTTTGTTTTTGTTTTTCTCCGGTACCAGGAACCGAACTCATGACCTTGCGCTTGCCAGGCAAGCGCTTTGCCACTGAGCTAAATCCCCAGCCCCTATTTGAATGTTTTTGTTTGAAAGGAGAAGAGCTGAAGTGAAAGAGAGCCTATCTTCCTCTTTATTGGCCCTTTCTGCTCACAAGCAAAGTTATGTTTTTTTTTATTTTATTTTTTTTCTGGTACCAGGAATTGAACTCATGAACTTGTGCTTGCCAGGCAGGTGTTGTGCCACTGAGCTAAACCCCTAGCCCCTATAAGCAAAGTTATGGAAATGTAAGTGTTATGGTTTGTGTCTAGATGTCCCTGCAAGCCTCATGCAATCATGGGTATGGGTTTCTAGTTTGTGATTGATTCATGATCCAATGCTGGGATTATGACTGTGAGTGTTACATCTACCCTATGCAGGGAGGCTGCGTACAATATAAGAAAGGGAAAGAGGTTCGCTCTCTGCTCTTGCTCGTCCCTTTTTGCTCTTGCTGCTTTTGCTGTTTTCTGCTGCCATTGTAGGGGATAGTGACTCTTAGCATATCATTTTTAAGAAAGAATAGTTTTAATCTTAGTAGAAGCCTCAAAATGTGTCTTGAGAATCATCCCAGAGGGGTTTGGAATGTTTCTCCAAAGAATTAGAACACCTGGGCCCAGATACCCACCTATCACCCTGCCTGGGTTGTTTCATCCCTTCCCTGGCCCTAGTTAAACATTGAAACCATAAAGAAATGTATAGGTGTAAAAAGGGGAACAAACAGAACAGAGTGCAGAAAATGTATATCGTAATGGTTGGGCTCATGACCGGGGACCTGATCACATGGGACAAGGAAAACAACACGTGGCCACCTGAGCCGATGGCCTTAACATTCGATTCTGTTACCATGGAAATAAAAAAATGTATGTAAGGTGGAAACAAAGACCCAGATGGGGCCACCATTTCCTCACCTGCTAGTCGAGGATGTACAGTGACTGGTCTAAATTCAATAAACTCTGTTTTTCCCTAAAACTGAATCCTTTGGTCTTCTGTGGAAATCAGCCCATCTGCTGTTACACCATGAACTGTTCTCAGCCATATGCCACCCTGCCTTGGAGCCAGCCGACATGGACTGAACCCTCCACAAACTGTGAGCTAAATAAACCTTTCCTTTCTTAATTCTGAGTGTAGAGTATTTTGTCCAAGCAATGAAAAGAAATTAAGTAAAACACTAATTTTTTTGTGTGTGTTTGTTTGCATTTTTTTTTTTTTCTTAAGAATAAGACACCATTATTTCTTTTCTGGCCAGGGTATTGATTGCAATGCAGTGTCAGTGGCATATATGTGCTCCCTCTTTCCTGAGTTGAACATAGAGTATTGCAAACATGAATTTACATCTTCAATTACAGTGTCAGGGGTGACTTTGGTAGGTCAGATCTTTGAAATTATGGGATTTATTCTAAGAGATCTAAAACATTTCAAATAATGTTGTAACAGGCAGCTGTTTGTAATTAATTCTTATATTATTCAGGGTTCTTAAGAGGAGCAGGAACTGAGAGAAAGGGGAGGGAGCAAGAAGAGGAGGGGGAGAGAGACTTTACGAGAGGGGATTTATTACACTGACTTACATAATCAGAACCCTAATAATTTGATGTTAACCATCTGCACACTGAAGGAGAACAGGGGGTGCTCTTATGGCTTGGGTCTAATATTCCACAAAAGCCATAGGTGGGGCTTTTAGAGGTAGCTGGATCTAGAACATATGGTGCTGTGATTAAGTATGTGAGGCTGGGATTAGCCCACTGATTGGTTTGACGTAGTTCAGGAGGTGGTTAATGGGAAGGCCCACCCTGAGTGTGACTGCTACCCACACCGAGGGCTTGTAGCCTGGATAGACTATAAGGAGGGAAAGAGGGTTACTGTCATCACCTGCAGTGTCACTACTTCACTGCTTGCTGCCTTGCTGCCTCCTCCCTGTCATGACCTGTGTCTCCTCTGTAATGCTCCTCTGCTATGCCTCCCTGCCTTGGAGTCAGCCAATAATGAACTGAAACGACTACAAAGTGTGAACCACAATAAACCTTTTTTTTTAAATTTTAAAGCAAATAAAAAACAATAAAATGATACAGAATTTCCAAACAAGATGATGGGATATTAACAGGGCTTGCTATTTTGCATGCCTATATCTGGTAATCCGAACAGCTCCTTTGATGATTACAATAAACCTTTTCTCCTTTAATTTAGATGTCAGGTATTTAGTCTTGGCAAGGAGAAAATTAACTAAGACAGATGCTTGGTGCAAGAAATTGGAAACTCAGAACAGGAGGCTCCAATGATGCAGCCTTAGTCTATGGCTAATGGCCTGGAAGCTCCCTGGGAGTTATTGATGCAAATATGTGTTCAAAGGCTGAAGAACTTGGAGCCTGAGATCAAGGAACAACAGCAGCATCAAGATATATACCCATTCTGGAAGAGTCAAACAAGGCTGTATGCCTCCGCTTCTTATACTCTTTGTTCCATTCAGGCCCCACCCTAATGGAAAGTGCCACCTACACTCAGGGCAGGTCTTCCCCAGACTGTTCACTCATACAGGTGCCCACAGTCTGGAAACATCCTGACGACACACTTAGAATTGTGCTTTAACAGTTTTCTAGGCCCCTCTCAATCCAATCAAGTTAACAAGAAAGATTAATCTCTACAATACTTTTTTGCTTAAAATACTTCAAGCAGTTTGTTTTTTACCCTGGATTAATTTTCACTCTGCTACAAATCTCATAAAGGCTTTTATTGCTTTATAATTTTATAATATTATAAGTGATATTTAAATGTTAGTTTAGTACTATATATTTCACTTTTCCCATAGTTGTAATGTGGATTTGTTAACAATATAAATTTGTGTATTCAAGAAATATTCATTAAACATCTGCTCTGGATGGTGGTAAAGATCCAGTGTTCAAAGATATGTAACTGAATTCAAAGGAATTAAATTCTAGCCAGGGTGAGGACCATCAATTAAACAAATACCCAATTTCTTATTCACTCCCAGTTGTTACAAAAGGAATATGGGCTACTCTTTAATCATATAATGGGGGGAATTGCAAGTGCTACAGGTTAGAAACTATTTCTTTATCATAAAACATTAAAAATTAGGGTTAGGCATAAGGTAGAAAGTGATGTTGGGTGACAGTGTCTAACCTTGTCCAAGCACAGGGAAAAGTGTATAACGCATGCATATTAAAAATATATTAACTCTAACAAGGCAAGTTCTGTTATAGTTGTACTGTGTAGATTGTACAATCAGAATTAAAAGCTCAGGAAAAAAAGCAATGTTAAGCTATTGGACATTTTAAGGAGAAGGGTGACATGGTTAGATTAGATGTGGGTTTTAGACAGTTATCTATGTAAGGAGAATTGATTAGAAGAAATGTATGGAAAGTGATTGTGAAACTACCTTATTAGGTGATGCTAACCCGGATTAGGATATGAACAATAATGTATCAGGTGAAAGATGAGAGAGATGTGTTTTAATGATATTATTCAAAACTTTTTCCTTGGTAAATTGTATCAAAGTAAAAGTATCAACTTTCATCTCTAATCTCCTCCCCTTCATATTGCCATGAGAGCTAAATCAAAAGATATGAAAAGCTATTTTGTTTGTGTTATGATACCACCCAACTTCAATAGTGAGATTAAAAAAATTCTAAAATTACTTCATTTGAGAATAAAATTGCTGTTCAAACAAAAATCAGAAAATAAAGGCAGGAGGCATAAATAATTCTCTTCAATGTGCAAATAATAAGTTTTTGTTTGTACAAGAGACTACCCTAAGATACTCTGCTGGCTTTTCTCTCTTATTAAAACTCTTGAAATCTAGCAAACTGGATGGAGATTGCTGGAAGCCTGAGGTGTCCAGGGAATCTGTGTATTCTAGCATGGAGACTTTGTTGTCAGATGTCTCAGCTGCAGTGAAAGGTAACACCAGCATGACAGACGCCGGGCTTGTTGCTGTTTATTATGCCTCTGGGACGAAGTGTCTAATGCAACCCTAATCACACTACCATGCAATTCCCTCCAGGAGTAATTTGTTTCTAACATCAATGCTTTCAGAAGCAGACAGCTTTTCAATGTAATTTTTCTTAAACTTCCAATTAGCCACATAATTAATAAAAAGTACTGAGACTATGTTTTAACACTTTTAACTTACAGAAATCGATAGGACATTCTTGCTTATGGAATGTTCTCTCTTTATTTAATCGCATTAATCATCTTATATGTTGTTACATTAAATTGTTGGTATCTTTCCCAGAGACATATTTACTGCTATTTATCCAAATCCCAATATTTACAGTACATTACAAGAAGACAGACAGAGCTTTGTAATTTTCTTTTTTTTCATTTAGCAGTTTAATTACTCAGTATTAATTCAGAAGCTCTCTGTCCCTTAAAATACAATATGGTTCATTTTTCTTTTCTTTCCTTTTTCTGTTTTGTTGCTCTCTTCTGACTTTAATTACTGGAAACTGAACTCAGTGACATCTACCACTGAGTTATATCCCTAGACATTTCAAATTTCTTTAAAAAATGAATTAATTTTATTGGTACAGTTTAGATATACACAATGATCACATTCATCATAGGAAATTTGTACCTGTACATGATATATCTTAATTCTTTTTTCCTGTTCCCCTCCCCTCCCTTCAACCCTTTTTCCTCTCCTTATTTACAATAACTTTATTTCCATTTTTCCTTCTTTTCTCTTTTTTCTTTTCCTATCTTTCCTTTTCCCCTTCCCCCTCCCGTTTGAACATTTTCTTCCTATTTCACAATATCTGTTGTACATTTTGGTCCTTATTTAAACTTTTGGTTTCACAACAGAGAAACAGTGTGGTATTTACACATATGTTTGACTTATTTCACTTAAAAGTGTGGTCAGAGCATGTAAAGCAGGCTCCGAGAGGGGAATCTAGTAGCATATTATCTGGGACACGTGATCACCATAATACAAAGGGATAATTAAAAAATAAAAATAAGAAGAGTTGGAAGCAAAGACAAAACAATGTAAACCTATGAAATATTTAAAAGTAAACATTGCTGCTAGGGAGAATTATCAGTGATATTAAATCTTGAATTTCATAACTTTTTTATTTTTGAATTTTTAAAGGGTAGATATTCATTAATATGTAGAAACTAATTGTTGGACCTGTAAAGAAGGAAACTGCACTGTTTAACAAAGCCTTACAAAGAGCAGAGTAAGAAGCGACCAGGTGATTGTAACAGTCCAGGGTTGCTGCACCTATTCAGAGAAGTTTGAAAGCCAAAGTTTCTAATTTCCTATTCTTTGTCACTTAGCTTTCAGCCAGATCTTTTCAGGATGACTGTGGATTTAAGAATTACCGCTAAGTTCCTGATAAAAGTAAAAGGAAGAGTAAAGGGCCAAAAAAAGGAGACTTTACAAGGATGAATCCCTACATTTAAGATACTTTATTATAAACTCATTGGCTTCTGCTTTTGTAAAGGGCCACACTAAAGATGAGGTAGGCATGGCAAGCAAGCCATGTTGCATTTGTTATATTCTGTAGGAGGAAAAAGCTTGGGATAAGAGAACTGGAAACTGCTTTGAGTGGCTAATCCAAAGTTCTTGTGATGGTGTCTTTGTACTTTTCTTTCCTCAAAAAACAGACAGGAAGTAAGAATTTAATCTCTACATTACAGTGTGAAAGAAAGGGAAAAAACATGAGAAAGGCTATATAAATAAAATTGTACAAGCTGAAACACAAGATAGATGGTGAATAACCTAATTGGCAGATAATAATAGGAAACCTAAGCTAGTAAGGAGAAAAAATCATTAAAAATAAACAAATTATGGCAGTAAAATCCTGGAATGCCTGAGAAGTTAGAGTTGTATTCAGTTCAGTTCAGAGGATGAGTTTGCCATGATGGAATGGGAAGTTGTGATAATGTTAGAATTTTCTGGTCTTCCTGCACTTTTCAGCCAATCCTAGCAGTAGACCAGAAATTGTCTTGCAAAGAACTGATCCAGATTGATAAGCATGTTCTAAGATGAGTGTGCAGTGCTAGAATGGATACATCAAATACTGTTGGGAAAGCAAAATGGACAGGTACTTTGGGAAAGGATTGGGCAGTTTCATAAATACTAAATATGCTCCTATCATATGATCTAACAATTATTCTCCTGGTTATCCAGAGAAGTAAAAATACCTGTATAAATGGATGTTCACAGCACTTCTATTAATATCAGCAACAAAGATGTCTTCACTAGGTGGATGGATAGATATATCGTTCATGTAGAGAATGGGAAAGCTTTCAGCTTTAAAATGAAGTGAGGAATCAAACCATGAGAAGCCATAAAGAGAATTTAAATGCATATAGTGTGAGAAGCCAATTTGAAAATGTTACACAGCCAGATTCCATCTATGAAACATTCTGGAAATGGCAAAACTATAGAAACAGTAAAGAGCTCAGTGGTTGTGATAAGCTTGGGAGAGCTACAGATGAGCAGGTGGAGCAGAGAGGACTTCTAGTGGTGTGAAAAAATTCTGTAGACCAAATAATGATTGATATATGTCCTTGTGCATTTGTCCAACACACAGAACCATAAATGAAAAGTAATAGCTAGTGTTGACCATAGGTAACAATGATAGGTTTCTGTAGGTTCATTGATTATAACAAATTTTCAACTTGGTGGTGAGGATGCTTTTTATGTGTAGAGAAAGACAGGGAATTCACAGACATCTCCATACCTTCTACTAAATTGTTTTGTGAACTTAAAACTGATTGAAAGTATATTTTAAAATCAAACAACAGTAGCAAATGAAATCTATATACTGAGTTAAATTATCTCTAAAATTAAAGTATGGATTCTTTTGACTGAGATGTAATTCGATTTAAAATAATGAATCAAAAAACTAATGAGACACTAACTTTCACAAAGAAATACACTGATATTCCTTGAATGCAATTTTTAAATTCACTATTTAGTGAAATGTACGTTGTCTGTTATATTTTAACCATTTTCTAATAAATCTTGATTCTTAGTTGTATAAAACACTAGATTCATCACTGAGACAAATACAGTTAAGGAAAATTACTTAGAGTATATAGATTTATTTGAAAATACTGCATAATTATCTTATACTCAGTATGATGATCAGTAAAAACAGAAGCCCACACAAAAAGGACATGTTGGGGTTCTTTGAGTATTTTGTCCTTTATACGCTATATTTATATGTAATTTTAAAATCTTAAGGCAACTAAATTACTATGGCTCAGTGTACAGTTCTCAAGTTAATGTACTTTGCCTCGGACTTCTGAAAAATGTCTACTATAGTTCCTTGTCAGTTCTTGTATTTCCTCTTTATAGTTGGCTATAAATGAATTTCCACACAATGAGAACAACTTACAGACCCAGAGCCACTGACATTCTCCTTACTTTGTGGCTACAGTTCTTTAGCTAACACTTTTTTGATGCTAATGCGTAGAAATTACAAATAAAAGAAGACTTTTTTAAAGAGGTAGACAATTATTTATAGATGATATATCACTTCTGATGCAAAGCTCTAGAATGCTATTAGATATAAAATATTGAGAATGAGCATAGGGTATAAGCTATTTTGAAGCACAGTTTTTATTTCAAAATAACAAGCAAGTTTAATATTACCTCTTTTACTTTTATTGTAATTATATAGTAGAAATTATTTATGTTTATTTTCTTTCATCCCATAAATCAAACTAAGTCCCTTATGTGGTTACAAACCATCTAAACATTACTGCTTTTTATTATGGTAGGTAGACATATCCTTATATAAACTGTATTTCAACTTGAATTAAAAAGGGTGACAGAGCACTTTGTCACTTTATGCATTGAAGTGTTTAAATTTTTGAAAATATAATTTTAGTAAAATGTACAGTACAGTGTATATGGTTATCCAGTTAATACCACACATTCTTGTTAGGAAATACCTATTTGCCATTTCTCTTTACTGTGGTATCAAAAGTATCAAATGTTTGGGAATATGTTTGGAAAAGTATGTGCACATTCTATACATTTAAGAGTAAAAGTGATTGTTTATAGAAAATTTAAAAGATTTAAATAGGTGAGTGGTGTTGCACATGCCTATAATACCAGCACAGTGGAGGTTAAGGCAGGAGGATCACCCAAGTTTGAGGCCATCCTTGGCTACATAGCAAGTCCCTGTCTCAAAAAAAAAAAAAGATTTAAATAAATACAGAGATACATTTTATTGATGAATTACAAGAAAATATTGTCAAGGTTCCACGGCTTTGTACCACAGTGTGTATGACTTTATTCTGGTTTTGATATGGTCAATTGGTTAACAACAAAATTTTAAACGCAATGTAGCGGTATGGAACTGGAGCAATTATATATACATGTACAAAATAATGAATTTTGAGCTATACCAAGCTCCAAATGCAAAAATTGAATCACAGTGGGTTATAGACTTTGCTGTCAAAGCTAGGGCAATAAAATTTTCAAATGAAAATAAAGGAAACATTTTTGTATTAGCCGAAAGTTTTTAGATTAGCTAATGATTTTTAAAATATGACAATATAACTGTGACCCATCATAGCACATTTACAAATTCAACATTTTCAAACTCAGTGTTATGAGACTGGTCAGTAGGTCAATTACTGGGCAAAATATTTGCAAATCATACATGTGATAAAAGGCTTGAAAGGACAATGTATTATGAAATCTCATAACTCAACAAAAGAACTTAAAATTCAGTTTTAAAATGGGGAAACTATTTTAAGACATTTCAAGAAAGATAAACTGATTGCAAATAACCATGTGGAAAGGTGCTAACCATCATCGTTTATGAGGATATGCAAGTTAAAATCAATGAAATGTCCCTACATACATATTAGAATGGCTAAAATTCGACAGACTGGCAAAGTCTGTGTTGGTAAGGATATGAATTAACTGAAACTCCTCCCATACACTCTTGGTAGGAATGTAAAATGGCATAACCCTTTCAGAAAACAGCCTAATATGCCTTTAAAAAGGTAAACTCTGATTTTCATATGATTTAGCAATTCAAAAGCCAAGTTGTTAGTCAAACTGAATGGCAAAAGGAGACATACACACTGATATTCATAGTAACTTCAGTAGAAATGTCACAAAATTAAGTACTGAAGAGCTTATCATGAGATGAATGGGTAAACAAACTGTAGTACATTCATATAAAGGAATTTTATTTAATAGAGAATGAGTTATTTGTGTGCACAGAACATGAATAGATTTCAAAATAGCTGTAGCAAGTAAAAGAAGCCAGACTTGAAAAATATAAAAAGATAATGTATTTTGCTTGTATTGAATTCCAGATAATGCAACTGTTCTTGTAGTGGCACAGTTTTCTTGTAGTGAGAGCAGAAAGGAATAGCAAGGGGTACATGGGAATGTTTATATAGGAGAAGAGGGGCATGTTGGTGGACAGCGTGTTTAGTTAATTTCTTGTTGCTGAGTCCTAGTATCCAACACTCACAACTATAATCAGGAAAGATTACATTAACTTTTTCTCACAGTTTTTGGTGGGCTCAGTCTACAGTTGGCTGGCTCCAAGGCAAGGCAGCTCAGCAGTGGGACACGGTAGAAGAGAAACAGCGCATGGCATGACAGCGGGAAACAGAGGGAGGGGGAGACACACTCTTCCAGCCCAATGAACCACTTCTGACCAGGCTTCACTTCCCAAGTCACATTTAGCTACAAATTGATGAGTGGGCTCACCCACTGATGGGTATCACGCCCCGAAGACCAGTCACCGCTCCAAAGCTCCACCTATGAGCACATGAGGCTTTGGGGGGACATCTAGATATAAACCATAGCACAGTACCCACATTCATTATCTTGTTTATACTGTCAGAACTTAGCAAACCATATGCTTTAAACACACAAAGGATAAACATAAGATACAGTAAATGTTTGAATTAAAAATTTTATTACACTAAAAGACATTGCCATTAAACTTTTTACAATATTGTCCCTCTTGCAGCTCACTTATCTCATTGTTCCTGTCATGTTCTAAAATAGTCCTAAAAATCCTTTCTTGAGTGTCTCTTGTTACGCTGATGTGGCTGTATTGACTGACTTAAGTGATACAGAATGTGTAACTTACCTTGGTCTGATGTCGAATGGTTCCAGACCCAGTGAATATGGGGATGAGGATGCTGCATATTTTAAAGCCTACTTTCCATTGCACAGAACTCAGCAGCAGCACTCATGGTACTTGTGACCACACCTCCTAAAGACAATACAAAAGATTTCCAGCATTGGTTCAGAAAGTGTTAAGAAGGATGGCACGTCAAAGTGAGAGGGCATGTTTTGAGGGGGATTAATTACAATGTCTTTTCCTATAATACAGTTTAATACATTTAAACACACACTCTATTGTTTTACTAGCCCATGTATGAAACTTCTTATATGTCAACTGTAACTCAGTAAAACATCTCAATTTTCTTGAATAACTACATGTTGCTGGTAGCTAATACTATATAATGGAAAGTGCAGCTCTAGAAAACTCTTCCTTTCTTTCTTTCTTTCTTTCTTTCTTTCTTTCTTTCTTTCTTTCGTTCGTTCCTTTTTTGTGAAACATGCTGTCCTTAGGTAGTTCAGGCTAGCTTTGAACTCACTATGTAGCCCCAGCTAGCCTTGAACCTGTGGCGATCCTCCTGCCTTAGTCTCCCGAGTGCTAGGATTACGGGCATGAGCCTCCACGTCCGGGTTTCCTTTCTTTCTAATTCTGCTGTCATCATCGTAGTTCAGCATTTTGAAAAAAAATGTGTCCTGTAACCGTTCAGGTTTTCATAAGGTCTCTTTTGCTATTTTCTTTGCCTTCAGGAATGTTTTCTTACTACCTAAACTTTCTAAAATAATTCTTTCAGCATATTTTATATTGTGGACCCTTAATGCCTTTACTTCAAATATTATTTTTTTCTTGTTCCTCTGGTCAGCTCTTGAATCCTGAAATCATGTCTTAGAAAAGACCAATATCAAATATTACTGGTTTTCAAAATAATTTGTTGTCATCTTCTGCCAAAATACTAGAATTACAGTCAAGTACTTGGCTACCAGCCATACTTGATTATTCAACTTCATTTTTAGTAAGATGTGAC
Source organism: Chinchilla lanigera (assembly GCF_000276665.1). Taxonomy (NCBI): domain Eukaryota; kingdom Metazoa; phylum Chordata; class Mammalia; order Rodentia; family Chinchillidae; genus Chinchilla; species Chinchilla lanigera. Next base: position 32,933,897 of record NW_004955406.1, on the reverse strand, counting down.
TCTGTGACTAAGTTCTGTCTTTGTTTGGATTAGCTTAATAAAGTACCATCAACTGAGCAGAAGTGTATTCCTCATAATTCCGGAGGCCGCACAGTCTAAGATTAAATACCTGACAGATTCAGCGTTTGATAGACGCCCATTCATCTTAGGCAGCGGCTTCTTCCCTTGCCCTCACATGGTGCAGGGGTTAGTTAGGCTTCTGCAGTCTCTTTCATAAAGGCACTCACTCTAATTTTGCAGGGTCTTCCCTTATAACCTGATGACCTCTGAGAAGGATCAGCCTCCCCAAAGCAGTATGTTATGGTTCTGCTTTGAGTACACGAATTATAGTACACTGATTTGCAAAGGGTAATAAGTCCTCACCTTTGAAATAAACGGAAATGTGCCAGTTCCTGGATGAAGCCTTTAGACATTAATATATTCACACAAATGCTTTTTTGCTAGCTGGAAAATATATATATACATATATATATAAAATACCCTAGCTTTTGCCTTGAAAATGTTGATAATAAACCAAACACATTAAAGTTATAATCTGTAAAGTATTCCTGTTTCTGGGAAACCACATGAATTGTAATCTCTCTATTTTAAATATGATGAGAATAATAAATTACTTTTTCCTTTTCTCTATAAAGCATTGCACTATTTGCTATTTTTCTTATACTTCTCTACTGCATGTAATTAATACAAGGCCTAACGTATTTATCCATGTGAACTGAACTTAATTCTCTGTTTGATAAATATATTACTGACTTCATTGTCTCCCATGAATGAAATTGGAAATCAAATCCATTGCCCCAAAATGGAAGAGGGTTCTTTGCTTATCACATGCTTACAAATTCATGAAGCAACTAAGAGTGTATCTTATGAAAGTGAAGTAGGTTCTTAGAAATTAGCCCTGGAATTTCTGAAAATTTTCCTTCCAGATGTGAAATATTAGGCTAGTCATTTAACTTTCCTGTAGTATCGTCCTGCAAAACAAAAGAATACCAAAGTAGCAAAGTTGTGAGAATTTAATAGAATTTCAAAATATTAAACTGACTGTTCTTTTCATCTTTGAGTCTTATTTGATGCCATAATGTCAACAAAGATGGTTGTCAAACAATCATATGTTCAAAAGAGAGATGCTCACATCCTTTAGCAAGATTCTCAGAAGGGACCAAAAATATGTTCTGCAATCACCAGCCCAATCCTTGCTTTCTCTGTCTTAGGGAGCAAGAAACTTGAAAGGCCATGGAGGTGCATCATCATAGTCAGGATTCTTTGCAAACAGATGTTGCTACAGCAGGTAATACTGTATTTTCCTTTACCTAGTCACTGCACTGAAAAGGGGAAAATGGTATTAATCTCCACATGCCACATTCAAGACCCCTGAAGAGTCAATGCCAATAAGTTCTATGAGGAAGAGAGATCTTTGGAAGTATTAATATGTATCCCTCACAGTTTGGAAGGTGTACCAGCACGTGTTTCTGGATAATAGTATTACATAGTGGATGTACAGTGGTGAGGTGGAGGCGATAATCCCTAGGTTTTTTGCTCTCACAATTCTACAAACTCATGACAAATAGGTTTTCTGATCTTTCCTGACAGACTTGTGCAAAATTGTCAAAATTGAGAAGGTGATTGGATGGAATTTTCTTGCTACCATAGAAGTGAGGCTGCCATAGAAGGCAGCTCTTCTTCTGTAAATACCAGTGTATGGGGAATGAACCCATGATCAATACTACTAATGCAAGTTATGTAGAACTATCTCAGAATTATTCTGACCAAGAGGCATGCTTCACAGGGTTATATTTATGGTTAAGATGCTTATTTTCTCAATAAAACACTTCACGATTTTTTAAATCTTTGGTGCATATTATAGAGGAAACATTCCAGTCTTTTGTAATAAAGAGATTTCATATGAAAAAATTCTTAGAGTTTTCTGTACAACAATTTAATATTTAACTTGCAAATTAAAGCTAATGGGTTGAATCAGATTCTACTAGATTAAAAATTACACAATTATACCAAATTTCTATTTCTGACTTGATGCTTATTCCTTATCTACAAAGAGAATTTACATTTGGTTCTTAATGCCCATGACATAATAATAAATATTGTAACAGGAGAAGATTTTGTAAATTTCAGTTAATACATATCTTCTCTTCAAAGATTAATCTGACACTTTTTTCAGCTAGTAAGCTTTTGATAAGTGGAAAACATTTTAGTCAGGTTTTAGAAATTTGAATTAAGATACATTTTGTCGCATATCTTTCATATCATTTACAGTGGGATGATGGAAGATGGCTCAAAAAGAATGAGGTTCTTGATTCAGTGGTCTAGGAAATTTCATCAGCTTTATTCCTTACAGTATGAGGTTATTATCTTGCCAAAGTGTTTCACAGTGAAAGCCATGCACATGATTTTAAGCCTCAAATTTTAATTCTTAACCAAGTGATAAAACATTATGAACCCCATCTTATCACTAGCCTAATGGTATGTATTAGATATGAAATGAAAAATTTAATCTCTTCAATTCTAGAGGTCATGATGTATGATATAAAGATATTACTTTAATTAATAAACTATAATTCAGATGATGTGAAAACACTTTTTAATTCTACTTCACAAAGATCATAGAGATGAAAATGGTAGATGAGGTTAGTTTCTTTATTTATGTGATTTTTATTTTATTAAGTTACCACTTTGAAAGTGATGGACAAGAGAAACTAACATTTAAAGAGTTCGCGATAATTTTTGGAAAAGGACTTTTCCAAAAACTCACTTTAATGATAACAAATCACTTTATTGATAACAAACAATTTATGGTTATTATCTCCATTTTTATAGTTAAGACATTTTAGCTTCATTGATTTATTAGTACCAAGTCTATTAGTAAGTTACTTAGTAGTACTAAACTTTTTTCAGACTTTACATAGCATACAGTATATGTTTTTGGCACAAGTGTTTTATATCCTCACAGTTAAAGGGCTATAAATAGAAATAAGGTTATAATCATAAGTTTGGGATCAATGACTATTTCATAGTCTAAGAGAAATGGCACCCTGGACACTATTAAATCAGCGTGGATTGGCGTTGTAGAGGAAGCGATCTGAAATTGATGAAGAGGCAGTAAGGATACCACAGCGAAGAAAGTGAAGAGCAAAGAAGAATTTCTCAGAAAAGGAGATTGGAAACTCACTTGTCAACAGTTCTGTTAAGAATTTTGAGAGCAAATAGCCCAGGGCTTTTCCCCTATGGCTTTCCGTTGTAGTCACAACCATATATTACTATTTTCCTGAAACATATGATAAATTAATTTTCTCTCAACAGTTCCCTATATCTTCCAACAGAAGGAAGGAGATGATGGGCTATTTCTAATACCCGGAGAACAAAAGCTCTTTCCTTGGCTGCGTAATGTATTTTAGCATGCTGTTTAAAGACGACTGCTGTCTACTGTTGTTTCATAGACAGCCGCCATCCCTCATCAGTGATTTGCATGGCATTCCAGCTTGTTAAAGTAACTGTATCTACTTTGATTATACTGTGGATCAATTTTTTATCAGATGTTTAAAGATTCTCAATCTTTTCTCTGAGTAGAGTCACATTTTATCATTTTCTCTTACGTAGTATATCTGAGCTCTCTACTTTTCTGGCACCAATTACTTGAAATGCATGACAGAAACCAAACTGTGTGCTTCTGAAAGTGAAAGATCAGGAACACTTAATACTTTTAATTGTAGCTTAAATTTCAATAATTGGCAATTACATTTGATGTCAGATGTTTAAGATTCAAATTTCTTCACATACAGTATATATTAACCACACATGGGCAGTTTTTGTAGAAAGTATTCTATCTGGAGTCTAGGAAGTAAAAATATATGTATTTTCACTTATTTCCTCATTCATCAAATATGTGTTGACCAAACAGGATGTGCCCTGAAGCGAGTTTCCTATTCAGAATTCAGTTACAAACCTACAGCTAACTTTGTAAAATGGATATGGCTTCATGAACTTTGTCCAGCTTTTAAACAATGCCAAAGACTGCAAAACTGACAGCTGACATACATTTTGTTGGCCCAAAGTTCTGGGAAGGCTCTGATGACAGAATCTAGCTCATTGCTAGAAGGTGTTGAGAGCAAGACTGGACCAAAGTCACCTTTTTTAAAGAGTGTTAATCCTGCCCATAAGGGTTTTGTCTAAGCACCTCTTAAGCACTGCATCTTTAAGTAGTATTACAAAGGCAATTACATTTCAGCGTGAGTTTTAGAAGGGACAAAATATAAACCACAGTGAGATATTAATGAAAATAATTTAACTGAATACATGTAACAGTGATTAATTCTACAAGGGAAAAATGTGGTTGTATGGAAAAATATAAACTAGAGATGTTTCTGTTCTGGAGGGAAAAAGTGTTTCTCAAAGAAACTGATGCTGCCTGAGATTTGAAGCAAAACTGGGAATTTAATACAGGCAGGACGCACTGTGGCAGAGCTGCGCATGGAAGGTGGAGATGGCAGTGGACGCTGTAAGATATAGAAAGAGACAGACGGTGTTCTGGGAGAAGGGAGAGTTCAATGAGAAACTTTTTTAGGAGTCTAGGGTAACAATTGCTCAGGCTAGATGGTTACTGTTTAGAAATATCAGGTGTTCATGGGACAGTGCTTAGACACAGAAAGGACAAGAGGCAAGAAGAAAAGACGATTTCTCAATTAGAACAGAGAAGCTGCCCTCTTTGTCACACTCAGGTACAGTCTCTTTATGGGAACTTAGACTTAGGATTGGCCAATTGACTCTAAAATGCATCTGAAATATAAAAAAGCTAAAATAACCAAAATAACTTAAAAAATTCTCAAACTCTATGAGAATTAGAGCATTAATGTTATCTTTTGAAGACAACATAAAGTTACCTTAACCATGACAGTGTATGTTTAGCATCCAGAGAGATAAACATGTGAATTTATTTTATGACAAATAAAGATGTTATATTAAAAAGCAGAGACCATTATTAGGGTCATAATGTGATAAAAGTAGCATGGATGCATTTATATCCTCAAAAATTCAAATCTTGACCCAACTATTTAAGACACATCTAATTTTTCTAATCCCTTCCTATCCACATGTGATAGACAAAAATAGCTTCTCTGAAGAGTAGTTGCTGTATCCTGAGAGGTTGTACATGTACTAAATATCAGATACCGTCTGGCACCCATAAATAACTCAAAAATTTTGACTTTCTCACTTTCTTTGTCAATGTCAAAGTACAGAGTCTGAATTTATTTCATATTTGGTGTCACTATACTATTATTTTCCAGAAGTTCAATAAATGTCAGCTTAATTAAACTTTAATAAAAATCAAGAACTGAAAATAATCCAAAATTAGATTAGGAACAGCATAGAAATTAAGAAGGAATAATAGCAAAGCAAGTTAAATATTTTAGACAAAGACCACTGGCAAAAACTACTTTTATTCTGTTTGACTGGTTAATTAGGAGGCTTGAAACACAATTTTCATTGAACAGGCTTTCATTGGAAAGTGACATTTATTATTTTTACAAGTACAAAGACTAATATAAAAAGAATAAATGTGAGAAATGAAATTTATGTCACTGGGGTTGAAAGATTAAAACTTTATACCCAGAATTATAGTAATGTTGGATACAAATAAATTTTACAAGCTAGTAAAGAAAATTTAAACATATAGAAATAAAGCATCCTGTATTGATATCCATAAATGAATTAATGCAGTGTGTGTGTGTGTGTGTGTGTGTGTGTGTAAGGACAAAAACAAAGCAGGAGAAAATATTTTTAAATTTATGTTTGTGTGTTTTGGTAATGATAGTGATCAATTTGATATCGAGTTTAAAACTGACTTTTGACACCAGCAAATTTTTATGTATACAAAGATTATAATAGAAACTATGTCTTCAGTGTAAAAAAAATACTAATACAATAACCAAGACAGACTCTACTGTCCAAATGACATTTACAATATTCCAGAAACTGAACTGCTCACTTGTAATCACAAATGTGTTGTTTGACCAAAAGAATGGCAAAACACTAACAAAATTCACAGCTATATAAAATTGCAAATTGAATAAGGTACCCAGTGGGGAGAAAAAGAAATGGTTTTTTATTTTACTTTTGTTATCATAATGTTCAACTACACACACAAAAAGCATTCTATCTTTTTACAGAGGTTCTATATTATTCATGTGGGTATAAATAAAACTGAAAACTTGTATGCCATTATCTATGCAAAAGGTGAAATACAAGCAATCCTAGATTTTTAAAGAAAATATTAATTTAATAAACTTACTAAATTATTGATGAGTTTTGGTGTGAGGGCTGTGTTATTATATTTGTCTGTATTCTCCAAATCTTGTATAATAATGGTTTTAAATGTAAAAATGATAAACATGCAATTAAATTAATGTGTATATGATATTTTGAGATAATGGGAAATTTATGTATGCTAGGGCTACAAACATATTAATCCAAATTTCAGGGAATATTCACCAAATCCTATTATAACAACCATACCTGTTATTTTTGGAAATATTTAGATATTGATATGGACATGAATTTAGATATGAATATAAATGTAGAGAGCAGTCAGACTTTCTTCACTAAGAGATTATTTTGATACTTTTGATGTTTTAGTACAGAAATTGATGCTGTTCTGTCAGGGACGAGGTAGGTGAGTAGAATAATTGAAAGCAGGAATAATAAAAATTACATCACAGTGTAGGTGAACAATAGCAACCTTTTCACCTTAGACTTTCATGACTTCTAAATGGCAAGTCTTCGCATAATACTTTTGGATAATTGTAGTTCAGTAATTTACCTAGAGTGGAAATTAACCAGTTAGTGCTCATCCCCTTTTCTGATGACTCTTTTAGAAACTAAGATTGCCTTTAGCCTAAAATATTCCTGGGAGCTAAGAGTACAAGCAAATGAACCTGAATAAGAAATCATTTTTAAATCTACGACAAGAAAAGATGAATTTTTTTTTTATTTTAGAAGTAAAAGAACAAAAACATATTCAGAGACAGACAACCATTTACAAAGTAGCACAAGAATAGTACAAGCAACACTAAATTATAAACAAGGTGACAGGGAATTAACAATGGTTGTTGTATTACATGTTGATAACTTCAAAGTGGTTACTCAGGAAAACAGATATAGACACACAAGATTTATCAAAGTAATTAATCATTAACTGATACTTTCCATAAAGTGATAGAAGTCAGAAGACCATACTCATAAGTGAAATATATCAGACCTGCATATGTAAGCAAGGTATTGTCTCACTAGTGTAAGAACTTGAAAGAGTGAATAAAACCTAGGAAATATGATAAACATTGTAAAATAAAAGGAAACTGCTCAAAAGTAAAGAGCAACTGGGGTGAGGGAAAAGAGAAAAGAAAGAAGGGTAAAATTATGTATATATGTATATACAGGAAGGCAACATAGTTGTACTACTGACTTCTAGGATGAAAATATTAATGTAGAACTATTTAGTATGATTTCAGAATACCTTTTTCTTTAGAAGGGGAATAACAGAGGGAATTTTTCTGGAAAGCACAATCTTAAGATATCTGTTTTTTCACGAATATCTTCTCATAATTCACATATTATATTGTTAACTTATTATATTTTGTAAGTTTTTATGTGTCTGACTACACTACAACTAAGTAAAAGTTTATAGCTATAAAATATCGATAACAGTACAGTTAAATATTACTTCAAATACATTAAAAATAATATAGCTATTTATAACTTGTACATGCTATGTAGAAATTCATGTATAAACAGTCATAATTTCTAGGGAGGCTATGCTATATATTAACTTTCAATTGTATTTAGAATTATTGTCAATTACTTAAGGATTAGAATCCTTACTGTCGTTCCACTGTGTTCAGTGTGTCAGTGTGTCGTTCCAGTGTGTCAGATCCCGAGAACGAGGTACCCGTGAATGAACCAGAAAAGTAAAGAAAGACAAGAAAAACAAGAGAGGCAAAAGTCTGGGATTAGGGAGCATACAGCCTCTCGGACTGCAGCCTGGAATACCAATTTCAGTCATCTTTCATTGAGCAAGAACCAAGGGTGTAGCTAGTACAATTGGGAGGATACCAAACATTTATTTTAGCAAAGATAATTAAAGGATTACACTTCTCCACATGTAATCCAAGACACGCCTGTAATCCCAGCACTCAAGAGGCTGAGACAGGAGAATCATAAACTCAAGGCTAATCTGGGTTGTATAATGAAGCTTTATCTTAAGAAAGTCTAACAAATACTAAACAAATCATTGAGTCCTTAATGCATTCTAATCAAAGAATGTCCTTCTCCACACCTTACAATATTAATTTCTACCAAGGCTTTGACTAAAGAGTCTGAGAGTCACAACAAATAAACAAGCAAACAAACCAAACACAATGAAAAGAAAACAGTAATGGGGCCACAATAAATTTCTTCTGGAGTGGGACTAGTATTTAAGAAACAACCTTTCTAAAATGTCAGGTGAGGATGTCATGGTATTGGAAAGCTGAAGGCTTTTGAGGAAAGTGTCTTATTTATAAAATGAGAATAAGGACTAGCTGCTGCTGCTCCCCAAATTTTAGAATTAATATAAAGCAGATGTAAATATATTTGTCATATTAAAATAATTTACTATGAGAGTAAAGAATCGTTACCCCTGATATAACCCTAATAGGGCATTTTACTGGTATTTGTTATTCCAATATCAAAGAATTAGTTCTTGTTACAAAGTTTGAAAAACATAAAATATTTGAGCCAGGTATTATATTACCTTCTGGAATTCAAAGACTAGAGACTCAGTTCCTTGCTATGAAGGGACCAATATCCAGTGATGGAGGTGGAAAGAAATGAATCACCCAGCATACGACATGTGTTCCCACAGAACTGTGCACAGGACGCCACATCGGCACATCCGAGGAAAATTTTCCTTAAGTCAAGGAGAAAATATTCTCAGAATTGCTTCAGGAAGTAAATCCTATGACCATATTGTTAGCCAGAGACAAAATAATAAAGATCTTATGTTCAAGTGACTGGTTCTAGAAACCATAGTATAGGGGATGGTGACTATTAGCATATCAGTTTAAGATAGAGTAACCCTAGTCTTAATGCAAGCCTCAAAATGTGTCTTGAGAAGCATTCCTGAGGGCTTGTAAAGAGTTAACCTTGCAGTCCTGACTTAGCCCTGGAATGCTTCTCCGAAGACAAAGAAGGCCAGGGCCTAGATAACTACCTATGACCTTGTCTGGTTTGTTTAATCCTTTCCCTGGCCCTAGATAAACATTGTAACCATAAAGGAAATGTATGGTTATCTGAAGGGGACATATAGAACAGAGTACAGAAAATATATATCATTGTGGTTGGGCTCATGACCGGAGCCTGATGCAGTTATATGGCACAAGGAAAACAACATGTGGCCAGGGCTACAATATGCCAATCTGTTGCCATGGAAACCAAAAGTGTATATAAGCTGGGAACAAAAGCAAGTCCACGCCCACTTCCCTGACTTGCAAGTCAGGATGAGAAGTGACTGGTCTAAATGAAAACTTTGTCTGTTCTCATAAAGTTCTTTGATCTCTTGGGGAATACAGCCCGAGGTTTTGCCCCAACAATAGAAAGAATAGAGATGTAGTGGGAGATGTAGTGGGAGAAGGATTTAGGGAAATAATTGCTACATCTCTGTTCAGAACACAAAGGATGATTTAATTTTTATTTGGAAGATCATGGGAATCAGTAGGAGAAGTTAATTAATTAATTTATATTTACAGCCATTTAAGTTTTCCCAGAAGAAGCATATATAAATACACTCCAGAAACATAGGTCTCCCAATACGTAAGTTCATATTTCTCAGATATTGCTGATCCCCCAAAGGTTCATGTGATAGTAGCTCAACCCCAAGTATAAGTGCTGGGAGATGGTATAAGCATTAAGAGGTAGGAACCGGTGGAAATAATTAGGCCATAGGACACCACCTTGGAAAGGGATTACTGCCCATCTCCCAGTGTGGGTTCAATACCTTGAGAATAATTTTCTATAAAGGGAAGTCATACCTTGTGCTTGGCATCTTCTGCACATGCTGCTGTTGCTCTTTCCTGTGATGTCTCTACCATTTTAGATGTCACCTATGGCTTTCACCAAAATATGACCTTCCAAGCTTTGCAGCCTCCAAAGCCATAATCCAAAGTAAACCTCTTTGCCTTATAAATACTTAGTTTGGTATATTTTGTTGTAGTAACAGAACATAGATTAAGACAGAAATGCAACTTTCTTTAAAAGATTCTGATGCATTCTCTGTCTATATATGAATTGTCATCGTATGAATATATTCATGTTTCAGCAGTGAACTCTTGAGTAGTAACCCAAATTTACTAGCCCAACTATGAAAATATCTTTAAGAACAGTTGCACAGTACTAAATAAATATCACATTTCAATCCATTGTGAATTACACACAAGAACAGTTCATTGAGTAAAACCTGTATTCAGTGAACAAATATCAACTCTATTTTATATTTTCTATTAAATGTTTCATAAATATTTTTTAAAACCTTCAAGTCTGACTTATCATAAGCTGATCTACATTGTTTTATTTTCATAAAAATCATAAATAATAATACAGCTAATAACACACGCTGACTAATCTGACGTATAAGTTATGTTTTCAAATTAGTTCTTAAATTTTTGTTCACATTTCTTGTTCTATTCTCAAACTCTTCTGAAATCTTTCTGTTTGCAGAGGCCTATGTCCTTTCTTTCTGGTCTCTTGTCTGACTAGAGATTACCTGTCCTTAGAGATAAGCGAACCTCTGCCCTTTGCAAAGTCTTCAGCACACTCCGCTTAATCAAAAGTTACTATAAACCAAGTTGTTATTTCTGACAACTGACTTTTTGAAAAGTAATGCAATAAAGATATTCCATAACCATACAGTTTATTATGTCTGACTATTTCATATATTTAAAGGAATTTGCATTTTAAAGGAAAGATCAGGATGCCTTAACCTTCAGTAATGAGTGTTTAGTTTTTCAGAAAATATCCAGGGAAATATGGACAGCTTTAAGAAAAGAATGAAGAAAACTGTATTTACAATGTATGATAGACCACCTCAGTACACAGAATTGGCTGTCTAGATCTATTACAACATTATTCAAATGGATGATCTGAATCTTCAAAATCAAGAAAATTCAGAATTTCATATAGTTATCAAAACAAATGACAAGATAATGAGGGAATAATGAAACAAGAACGGATGTGTTAGAGTAGAACTCTGATGGGAAACATTAATTCAAAAATATGCATGCAAAGGTGAGGTTGCTGTTAAATATTTTACACTAACAGAAAGAGCAATTAACATATCTTAAATTAAGAAGAGAAATAATGGTTGAACTTTGTCAATAAGGAAAACATCTACTGTAGGGGACTCTCTTCTCCTACTCCCTTTACTTCTGTTCCAGTAGAAATTATGGCAATATTTTTGATTTATCACATTTTTAATTGGTCTCCTTGGTGACATGTTCCATATGTTCATTATTCATTTAGTGAAACCTCTTTGAATTTACTATGATATTTGCATACTAATTTTTCTTCTTTCCTAATCTTTAAATACGCATCATTTCATTTTCAAGTGCATAACTAGACAGAAGCTCTTTTCATTATTTTCAGAAATTCTTGTTCTTATTTTTCACACTTTCTAAAGAATCATTTACAAAAATTTCCCAGAGAATAAATAAGTGCAATATGAACATTTTAAAATGGGAAAAAGAAGTATATTATTTGGTTGCTGTCATGTATTTAAGATCTTGGTAGAAGAGTGTTTTGTCAGGAAAATATCTGAATAATTTCTTCAATATTCACTCTACAAAATAAGTATGTAAAACTTTGTATCAGTCTTGTGACTGAAATCAATCAACTTAATCTGTTTTTAATCATATTATAGTCTTTTAAAGTAAAATATCCCATGTGCAAAGTTCCATTTCGATAGCAGTTCTAATTTTTGGTATCATTTTTATTTTTCTGACAATATGGTGGACTATGAGAAAATATTTTTATTATGCAGTACTGAAAGTTAGAATGAGCTTATAGAGTACAAAAATAAACAAGAAAAAATGAATGCCACTGTCATATGTCAGATAAATTTTTAAACTTCTATCACTTAAAACTAGGGGCAGGATTAGTGGCTTTCCAATAGGGATATCTTAGTGGAAAGGTATACATTATTATATTCATAGAGTCTGCCAAAAAATGTATGCACACTTAAGGAGTTTACCATACTAATAAATGTCTGGAAGCTAATGGCCACCACTTTGAGATCTCTTATATTGCAGAGGTCAAAGGTAACTTGTATTAATATCATGATGTCACAATAAATTTAGTATTAAAATATTTACGCAAATTTTTCTTTTCCTGATGTATACATTTTTGGTGGAGTCTTTCAATCTCCCTCTCTCTATATCTATCTAATATATTGATGATGAATATTTATTTATTTATTCATCTAACCAAGCTACAAATTGCAGATCTTTTTGTGGTTTTCCCATCCTCTGTAAAACTCAAACTCTAAAATTGCTTATTAATGATAATTGAAGACCCTTGTTATGCAGACATTTTCACAGTGTTGAAGAGATATGTTACTCTTTTTGAAGTCAAACATAGGTAAGATTTGATGTGATTTGTGGGTATTATGGAATGTATTATTATGGATTATTGTGCATAATGAGTGCTATGGAACTATCATATCACACTGAACTACATGCATATTTCACAATTAACACTTCAAAAACATTAAATAAATTTTTAAAAATTGTTCTTTAAGCAAGAGCAAAAGCAATAAGCTAGAATACTTATTTAAAGAGAAGCAAATGCATTAATAATTACAGAATGGGGAATAACTATGCATTAACTGTACAGAATAGGGCAAAATCTATGGAACACAGATTATATAGGACCCAGAGTATAGCAGAATAGACCAAAGTTATTACTTTAGGCACAGAGATTCAGAACTTCATAACCTCTTCATGAGATTAGCAATACATCACGTTTTCAGATTCTCATTCAGAATGAGTTTAGCTATTAAGGACGAACTTTAGCATATTTACAAATTCAAATAAAATAATCTCAGTAAATATTTTATTCATATTTTAAACAGTGACTCCCACACAGCTATTTTCAATCTAGGTTTCAGACTGCAAAATCCAGTGCCAGGAAGCAGGCTTTGCTCAAATTCCAGATGAGGTCAGATACATTAGATTCTCATCTTGCTTATGATCTATGGGAAAACTCAAATAAATACCAGATATAATTTTTCTGATGTTAACTCTTTCCAGCAATAAAATAACTCCATAGTAAATTAGAAAATTCCCCACTGTTAGAATTGTTCAAGCAAAAATTATTAACATTTTTGCTGGGACATTATATGAGATCTTTTTTGTTTTACAAGAAATTATTTTCCACTCCAAGAATCAAAGCTTTTATCATCTAAATTTCTTTTGCAAAAATTGGTTGATTATCTTGCAGTTATACTGTTACTATTCCCTTCCTTAAAGATTTTTATTTATTCTTTATTCTGGATGCATATGTAGTAAAGTGATTGAGAAAAGGAAAGATGAGATAGTTTGGTTTAAAATATGCTCTATAACAATGAGAAAGATAATTATCAGAGTGATTTCCCATTTAAAAAATAGGTAAAATTCCTCAATAATAAAGATATATAGAAAAATGTTCAATGTAGGTAGGTAGTCCAAGACACTGTCACTAATTTGTGAAGTGGAATATACAGTGACAGTTACAAAGGAAGATATGCATAGACAAAAGTGTGCCTATAACTGAGGCCTGAGATTATTCTTGAGGGCTACGGAATTAGATTGAAGTAGTGACATATTTTAGCCAAAAAAAAATGACAAAATTGTAACTATAACTTGTGGAGGATCAGAAATATGATTTCAATACATAATTTTGTGAAATGTTAATTTTTTCTAAGTATTATTTTGTTGACAGACTTTTTGATATTTTGTTGTGAAAACATTTTGTTTACCACATTTCTGATTAAGTTCACATCTGCTATCTAAATTCAAAGATATGTTTTAAAATAATAGTACATATGGTAATTTAGGTTATCACCATGTGCCTTCTTTGGTTCAAATGCTTATTTATTAATTCATTAAAAGAAAGTAGCTTTCGTTGTTCTGAAATTATTAGTATGCCCAATAAACTGATTTATTTTGATGTCAAGGTGTTTATTAAATGAGAAATTGTGTCAAAAATACAAATAGCCCGTATTCTGCTAGAAAAAAGACCTTGTTAAAATTTGACACCGAAGAGTAAAATAAATCAACATTAAGAGCGATTTTTCTGTATTTATATTTAATTCTTATACGTTTTTAAAAAATAGGTTTAGGGGCTGGGAATTTAGCTCAGCGGCAAAAGTGCCTTCCTGGCATGCACAAGGTTGTGAGTTCGGTTCCTGGTACCGGAGAAAAACCAAAAAAAAAAAAAAAAAAAAAAAAAACAAATAAAAAATAGGTTTGTATAAATTATCATACAAATACTGCAGAGTAAATGTAGCATAACAAGTTCATACCATAAAACCCTAAAATATATATTATTAAACTGTTTAAAATTTGGATGCTAGTTTAAGAGCACAAGTCCAAAATGATAGACTCCAGAGGGTTTACTAAAATATTCAGAAAGCAAACCTAGGTCTTAATTAAAGTCTTTTTCATTGCATTAAAAATATAGAGACCACAATGAATGATCTTGAATATGTGCATAAGAAGAGATATCAGGAACATTTTTATTGAATTTTGTTAAAATAATTAGGTAGAACATAAGTATAATTACACAATAGTCTGATAGATTAATATACTGTATTGGTTCAAATTCAGCTCAACCTTACAATATGATGTAACGAAACAGTAGATATGAAATGCCATTATTGATTGAGTGTAAATATCACTCTCTTAGTTCAACCTTTATCAATCATCAACCAAAAATTCAAAACTATATATCATATTTGAAAAAATACTTATTTTTGGCATCCACTCACACATATTAAAATATATCGTATTTTATAAAATTTTTCCTTTACAGTGACCTTGTGTAGTAAAATACAAAGGAGATTCTAATACTTTATTAATATTAGCATGTAACAAAGATACTACAAACATAAAATTAAGTAATTATATATTTATACTTTTCATTCTAATGTTATCTTGTATAAATCATATGGATAAGTAAATGATAAAATTTTAGTACGTTATTTTAAAATGTATTAGCTATTTACTACTATAGGCTAAAAAGTAGAGACATGGAAGAAATCCAGAGAGACCTCAGAGACCTTTCGAATAAATCAAGACGTTTGTTATCAAGTGAGTTAGGCATAAGGTCAAATAGCATTACCTTAATTTCAATAAATGTGCCTGAATCCTGTCCTTGTATTTCATTGTCACAAGATGAAAGCACATACCACATAGTCCGTGCACTCAAGACAGTACAATCATGTGATTTTTAGATTATGAATTTTCTAGCAAATATAAGCAGCAAATTGAATTAAGTGAAACATGTTATTTTTTCCACCCAATTATCGTCTTTACAGATCTAAGGGAGAAGCATCTGTTGAAGGAGTTATAGGTCTGACTGCTGACTAAAAACAGCAGGGAGCTTGCAGTTAATCATCTGTACTTCTACAAGGATCCCCTGCTCACCGATGTGAATTACTAACGATGGTTTCCTGAAGGATAAACCACCATGCAGTCCCCATGTAAAAAGAAGTAAAAATCACAGCAGGAAGAAAAGGAAATTGACACTTTAACAAAAAAGAGACGTTCTTAGGAATTGCTTGGGTAGCTTAGAAGTTTGCATCAGAACCTCTTTGCAAAACACAGACTAAAACTTGATGTACACGAAGGCTTAGCTTTAAATATAGTAAATAACTTAGTGCATTTACTGTATCTTAACAAGGTGTTATTTTGAGCAAACAGCATACTGAATAAACTTTCTATTTAATTTGTGTACACATAGCAGACAGGAAAGCCCAGTGAATGATCTAATTTAGCATAGAAAGAAGGAAAATTAGTAAGCCAGACATAGGCAAACAAGAGCAGAGCATATTGCTTTTCTATGGTGGAGATCAACTGTTTACTGTATATTCAGCTTTCCCCTTACTCTTAAATATAGTGATGATTATTACTTATGGATTATAAACATTAAATACAAAAATGAAACTGAAGGGAAATATAACTAAATATACTCTTATTTTGTTTTGGGATTTGATACAGTATAGTTTCAGTGCTGAGAATTTTCTCTTCTCTTCTCTTCTCTTCTCTTCTCTTCTCTTCTCTTCTCTTCTCTTCTCTTCTCTTCTCTCTCCTTCTCTTCTTTTCTTTTCTTTTCTCTTTTTCTCTGACCTTCCCTTTACTTTTTAATTTACTAGAGAAGAAATTTCTATATCCTCTTCTAACAAATAAGAAGGTCAATATCCTTTGGCCTGGTATTTTGTAGAAGATATCAGTATTTCTTTAAATTTTCTCCATCATTTCAGTTTACTAGTATAGTAAAACATTTGTGGATTCTCATTTACAGAACTTTTGTGTTCAGTCTTAGTATTTTACCTCCACAGATCAGCATAACCTAAATTTACTGAAACTAATAAACTTATTATAGCAATATTTTCAGAAGTTTTTACCAAAGAAATTACTACAATACATAGGCTCACAAACATATATTACCACACTGAGTACAAATGGTAAGCATTGATTGAAACAATTTTATTTATAATTTGAAAACAACTCTTTAAGGACTGGCAAATGAACATTTGGAAATTTACTGATCTTATATCCTCATATATAGTCCAGCATTGATTTAAACTTCTACTTATTACTTAGAATATACTTCTACCCTGTACAATATTAAATTTGTATGCCTCCAGGAAATCATTTCAACAGCTATAAAAGATGATATGAATTAAGGAAATTCTTACTTTGGGTGTGCTGCTCCAACCTACTTACCAAATGAATGAAAAAACTGTAGTTTTGGATGTGGCTAAAAATAAAAGAAGGTTCTACAAAAGGTCTGTGTTGCTACACAATCTACTGTGACACTTGGGCTATATGACTCTAGTGGATTCATAACTGGTGGTCAACTTATAACCCCCAGCTGAACTGAGTGAGTGGTGCTGGGTGTGGGAGGCCCACCTGAGGACTGTTGCCAGCAGCATAAAGGCAGACCTGGAGAAGAAGAAGGAGGCTGTTGGGAGCTGAGAGAGGCTGTGGGGAGCTGGCTTTCCTGATAAACTTGGCTGTTTTCATCCTTCGAGGAGCTCTTTACCTCACTGGCACTGAGAATGGCTTCAGTTCACTTTGGACAGCTCTGGTCCTCACTTTGAGCATCGCTTCCTGGTTCCGGAGGGGAGGGTGGTGCACTGCCGGTCTCCAGGAAAAGCTTGCTACGTTGGCTTCCCTGATGGGAACTCTGCCATCCTGATCATCGGAGGAGCTCGGGACCTCACAGTTGCCGAGGATGGCTGTGGTACCTTTTGGGGGAGCTCTGGTCCTTCTGAGCATCACTTCCTGGCTCCAGTGCAGATCCCTCAGCCTGCTAGCACAGTTCCTTCATCCTGCTGGCACAGACTTTGTAGATTCCACCACTGACCTTTGGGCCTTCCCAGCAGATCCGTGAAACAGGCCTGCATGAGACATTGTCATGGGTTCCTGGCCTCCAGTTGGATTCATGGAGGCATTGTTATGAGCTCTGGGTATTCAGCTGGACTCATGTAGGACATTGTTGTGGGATCCAGGACCTCAGCTGGATCCTTGGTCTTAGTGTGTGGACAGATTTCCTGCACTCTTTTGTATACTGTTCTTCGGGTGACTATTATAAATAATCATATAAAGTATGTGTCCTGTATTATATTGTTCCCTTTGCAAAATACACCCCAAACCAACACAATGACCTACCACATTTAGTAGTGTTTATGGTATCAGTGACAAACAGATACTAATTGGAGTGTTGGGTAGGCCACTACAGACGAGTCAAGACACAGACCAGTAAGATTTTTGAGGAAAGCCATGTGGGTTTCAAGCTCTTAACATAACTGGCCTTAAGTAGAGAATGAAAAAAAAAATCATTATATAATCCGAACTGCCCAGGTTGCAAGGATTGATGAAGTACAAGTTTTGGGACTCCCCGGCCATAAAATTGGTCATAAACAGCAGCACTCCGTTATCAAACTGAAGTGTTCTGTGTGGGATATAACTTGTACATGTTTTCAAGGCACATATACGTTGCCTGAGAAAATATCCCAAGTGTCCATAATCTCTGCTCTGGTAGGTTAACTTTTCTGTACAAGCCCTGATCTGTGGTCTCAGGGCAAGTTCCCTACAAGCAAATTAATGAAAGAAAAAAAGAAAAGAAAACTTATGTCTGGTTTATCAATGGTCATGAACAACATTCCGGCACTTCTCAAAGCAATACTGCCACCCCTCTTTGGTGTATCCTTGAAAGGTAGTGGGTGAAGAAAGATCTCAGGGACAGGAACTTAAAAAGTGTCCCTGACTTTACTCTGCCTGGAGTGAGAAATGGCTAGAGCCATAGGTCTGAATGGATTCATATGACTTAACCAGTTGTTTGGTAAGACAGCTAAGCATTTGGAAGGAAAACTGTTGAAAAATTGACAAGAAACATGTGGAGTGATCTCTCCAGGTAGATATACTATGCAAAGGTATTTGTATTCTGAATGAAAGATGACAAAATGCTGCTGTGGAGGACACGAATTAAACAATGAGGTGGGTAGGACCATCTCTTCCGGTGCTCTTAGTTTCTTTTCCAAGTCGCTCCTGTAGTTGATCAATGAGTTTACAAAGAAAATGGCCATGGTGACTGTCATAGCTTGGGTGTAGATGTCCCCCACAGTCTCCTTTGGTAATAGGTGGGACGTTTTAGAGGTGGCTGGATGTACAGGGTGTGAGGCTGGAATTAAGGGGGTGATGCTAGGATCAAGAGTGCAATGCTAATCTGAGCACTAATGAGGCTGAGGCAGGAGGATCATTGTGAGTTCAAGACCAGCCTGGGCTACAAAGTGAGCTCAAGTCCAGCCTGAACTACATAGCAAGACTCTGTCTCAAAAAGACAGGAAAAAAAAAAAAAAAAAGAGTGCAAAGCTGGGATCAAGGGTCAAATGCTGGGATTAAGGATATGATACTGGGATTAAAAGTGTGTATTTACTAATTGGTTTAGCATATTTTAGATGTGGATAAATGGAAGACCCTCCTTGGATGTGGGTGGCACCACCCAAAGGGCAGGCAGTATTGAAGGGATAAAAAGGAAAGGCAATCTGCTTGCTGCTTGCTGCCACTGCTCCCTGTCTGATTGCCATGGACTATTTATGTTCTGTGATGCCCCTCAGCCATGTCACCCTGCCTTGGAGGCAGCTCACTGTGCAATGAAATTTTAAACAAACTTTGAGTTGAAAAACCTTTCATCCTTTTAACTGTGGGTGTCTGGTATTTTGTCTCAGCATCAAGAAAAGAAATGAAAACAGTGACCAGGATGGAGACTGGTATGAGTTCTATAATATAAACTTCCAGTCACCAAGAGTCACTGGCCTGAGACACTACTGAGGGCCTATTTTGCTGCAGTGCTGCTACCTGTATACTACACGATCCGTTGATCATTATATTGTTTCCAATCCATAATTATTAACCAAAGAACGAATTTCATAACAAATGAAACATGGCAGTGGGTCCATGCTCATTAAATGACTAGTTTTACCATAATTTCCTTCATGGAATAATTGAGGGAATGGTAAAATAGCATTTTAAAGGCTTGTTCATGATGCAATCCAGACGGCCAAACCTTTCAAGACTAAGATGATATTTTTATAATATTCTCTTCTCAGTATTCATATATAGTGCTATATTTCTCTTAGTAAGAATTCATGAGCCTGTAAATCAAGCAGAAGAAATGGAAGAGTCTTCTATCACTATTACCCTAAGACATCTACTAGCAATGTTTTCTCCTTGTACCCATCAATTTAGGATGTGCAAGTCTGCAGATTCTATTCCCAAAGGAGGTAATGTTTCTTTCCAGGGAACAGTACAAATACCATATTGAACTTGTCATTGAGATTTTATCCTAGGCAATTAAAGACAAAACTGAGGTTTCTGTGTGATTTTTGATATTCTTTTATCAAGGTACAGTTGCACTTTGCTATTAAACTACTGATGAATGTGAGGATATATGGAATGCAGAAGGTCCTCTAGCATACATCTGAATATTCTCACTCTCTACAATTAAAATCATTCGAAAACTATCGCGACCAATGAAGTTTACTAATAGACCAGATCTTTCAGAGATGGAAATTTGGGTAACTCCATCAGGCAGTAAAATGTAACAAAGTGAGTATTTGCTAAGAGTAATGGATGTACAGAATGGTAGGAGACTAGGTATATATACAGGCTATGACCGTGCAGCTAACTGGTGAAAGAAGGATTTTATAGTTATGAGACTTTCTTTGTTACACTGATGTGAACTTGATTACATATGTGTGATACCACATACAGAATATTTACTTTTTGTTTTTCTCCCCTCTCATTCTCTAATCTTGTGCAATGTTTCATGTCAATAGCAGATAACTTTGTATCTCAGCATTTAAAATAAAAGATATCAATGGGATAGTTCACATCAAATAGGAGAAGAATGGATATTCCTCAAAAACAGATAGAATTGTGTATATCAGGCCTATCTACACCTGTACCTATATCTATATCTATGCAATTAGGTCAGTAATTTTGTTCATTTTTTGAATCTGTGCTAAAATATTTTGTTGTAATCTGGAAAACATAGTAATATATTCTTTTTTTGACATATAGTATAAAGAAACATGACATTACCAGTTTATTCTCAGTATTCTTGATAACCCAGAGTTAATTTATGCCCTCTTCTTTGAAAATCAGTGGTGCCATAATACTCTGGATACTGCTTATTTTTCTCTGCTAGCAATAATTAATAGAAGTACAAAAGAGGAAAAGTTTAGGAGTTAAGAGAAAAATAAATGGCTTTGAAAATCTATAATACATGCACATAAAATTTTAGATCATGAAAAATTCAATTATAATGAGAATTTACCTATTTTCTCTCTTTGAAATAGTAATATCTTCCTACCACTGAGAGGTGCTCTCATACTTGGAACAACAATATTTGCAAACTACTACAGTTCTAAAAGCTTCTGTATATTTTTTTACTTATTTTAAACATAGGAGTTCTTTTTAAAAAATGACTACATGCCAGAGCATGAAAATAAATAATTCTGATACCATCAAAAATAATAGTTTCCCTGTGATAAAACCATCTGTCTCCTAAGCATTATGGGAAAGAAATACTAATCTCTAATGTATTGTTTTAAATGCATTAGCTTTTAAGGCATTTTACATAGGCACCATTAATAAGATTTTAACACTAACTTAATATTATATATGTAGAAAAACTATATATTTATAGCTATATTTTTAATTTTCTTCCTAAACTGCATAAAATAATCTGGTTCATCATAATTTGTACCAGTTTATGTTAAATAACATCACCTTTGTTAAGTTTGGGTGAATGTTCCAGAAAGGTTGTATCTGAGAAACATTCTTCTCTTATATGACTGAGTACTTTGCATTGAAATATGGCATTTCAATCAAGCACTGGGCATTAGAGTGAATTGACTTTAAAGCTTGGGTCTGCTCTTTAACCTGCTCTGCAGCCAAGGGCGTGATAATGTCTCTGTTCTTTATTTCTTCTGCTTTCTGCAACTGAGGCAATGACAAAATAGCTACATTTATGATTTGATGTGCAGATGACATGAGCTAATGTAGATGAAATTCTTCAAAAAGTCCCTGTTCTATGGGGAATGCTCAATGAATGTTAACCATAGTAATATATATATTCTTACTAATAATATATTCTTCTTTGCCTACTAATAAACTACGAAAACATAGACCTAAAGATCAGGATTATAATTAACAGAAGAATAAAGTTCTTACATGAGAAAAATAAGATAATTTATCCTTTAACTATAGGCTTGTAAATAGAGATAGTGCTACAATAATAAAATGCAGACCAATAGCTGCACATAACTATTTTATAACTAGCAGTTAGGTCCTTAACTCTATCTAACTTTGAAATGAAATTGTAAAGTACAATACAATTCTCTCAGCAGTTTCTCTAGATTCATTTTGAATTTGTGCAGGGCCAATAGATATATCCAAGCACTATTTGACAAAATACTACTTTTCAAAAAATGGGAACAGCATGTAATTACCTCTGCATGATATTTTTGTGGTAATTGCAGATAAATTGATAAAAATATCTCAACTACTAGGCAAGCAGAGTATTGATTGCAATTTACTAGGCTATAAAAAAGTTATTTTCTCCGAAGTTTTAATATAAGAACTTACTTGTTTTATTTTATGACAAAAAGATCTTTTCATGTCAGCAACTCAAAATCTTCATGGGAAAAATCACATTATCTTTAAAATTGACATATATATTTCCGGCAAGTATTTGCTTGTTCATTATTTTCCTGTTGAACAGGTTCCCCCAAATTACATTTCCTATAAAAGAGTGTTTTACTGGTGTATTTCATCAGTATATGTCTTTAATGCTGAAATTCTCAGAACTTTCTGTACTTACTCTTTTCAAATAGGAAAGTGGGGAGGTCACATATCTTTCTTTTCAAAATTCTTCACCAAATATATACACACACACACAATTTTACTATGTATATTACACATTAATGGAATAACTGATTCCAATTCTGTTTTCAATTTCTATATATTTTTGCTTTTGTGGATATGAAGTGTCCCTGTAATGGTTGACAGTGTCAACTTAAAAAGTTTAGAAGTTTAATTAAATGGGCTTAACACTTCCTCACTCTGGTGTGTGGAAGACCTACTCTGGGACAGCTCATGTACACTGCAGGGTTTAGAGGATCCACTCTATGGTATTCTGTCACCTGGACTGTACAAAGGGGAAATGAAAGATAGACTTGCTTCTGTTCTTTGAAGAAGTTCCTGTCTTTGCCTTCAGTGTGGACATCATCTCCTGGCTTCCACTGCAGACGCTTCGGCTTCCTCTTTGGATCCTGCCACCTTCTGGTGTAGACTCTTCACTCTTCCGTCGTGCTACAGACTTGCCTGAACATTGCAATGAGCTCCAGATCTTGGCCTGAAACCTTCAGTCTCTATGTGCAGACACCCTCTGCACACTTCCTCATCTAACTCTGTGGCTGACCATCATAAGCCAATCTTGTAGTTTCTTATACATTTGTACACCTTGTGTTGTATCTGTTTCTCTAGTAAAACACTGAAAAAGTCCCTTAAGGAATCTTTAATCATTTATGTTGAAGTACAGTGTCTTCAACTACTTTCAGTTGGAGAGATCATAGTTACAAAACTATGTTGAATTTTGATAATTATTTGCATTTTTTATTTCTTTCCTGAACTGATCTCAAAAAAGTGTGTGCATTTATCATTGATATGCATTCCAAATACAACGGCATGCAATCCATTCATCTCCAGCTTTAAGTTGCTTCACCTAATCAAAAACACACTTTTCTCACGGATGGTACTGTTTTATAATTATCAGAGATGCAATAGCAAATATCAACATGAGGGATAACAATGAGAGCTAGCTATAGAAGGGATTTTCTTACAGAAAGGAAGTTTTATCAGTGATGACATTGATCAAGCTCTGACAAGCATACAGTTCTGCAGCTGTTGGGAAATAGTGTGTATACCTGAGTAGTAGATACATCCAGCTGTCACTCCTTGCAAGCATGTATTGTCATTCTAAAGCCTCATGGTAACTCTTGGTCATAGTAGAGTCAGGTCTTTGTAGATAATTTTAATTATGCCACCAAAATATCACTGAGAACAGTGACAACTAATGCTAATTTATCTATGACCCTATTTAATAAATATTTTGCTCTATTCTAAAATTACTTCACAAAAATTTTCCATGAATTTACTGGTATGTTCAATGATTTTCTGGAGAAAAATATGTGAAAAGTGAGCATAATTATGTTTAATAGTGGAAATTTGGAACTGCTGCAAGCAGAAGAGGTAATTAATAATGTAGAAAAAATGATAATGCTATTTAAATTCCTTCCCAGTCTGCAATTGTTTTTCTAGCTAGGCTTTTTATGAAATATACATTTAGGCCAAAAGCATTAAGAATGATTGTTTTAAATATTACTAGGGAAGAATTGTAGCCCAGAAAAATCTATACATAATAGACAGAATGGTATATTGAAAAAAGATGTGCTTTAGATAATCAGTTGACATACTATTTAAAATCTGAAATTTTGAACAACTTCAGATGAAATTTTCTAAAATCTATGAGGTAGGGTGGTATTAATCAGTTGTCTTCATTTTCTTTGTTTTTCCTTTTTTTCTTTTTTGAAAGAGAATCTCCCTTAGCATAGTAACCCCAAATTATGTCACTTTCATAATGAAATTGACTGTGTAGTTAAAAAAGTTTTAAATATGCTTCACTCTGAAACATCTGAATGAAGTAGTTATTTCCATGAAAGTTCATAAAGTAATTTTTACTCTCTTCCTCTCAGAATGGAGCCAGGTATGAAATCCTCCAAGGCTCTAATTTGATGAAATTCTTCAAGAATGAAATCATTCTTCTCAAATGATGGGTGAAAACACTGAAGATTATCTGACAAGACAGACTTGCATAAAGACAAGAAGAGAAGAAAGGAAAAAGTAAAAACTAAAATGTGCTCTCCAGACATCCACATGTGATTGACTTTTACTGGACCAAAATGCAAATCAAAGAGGCTCCTTCATGACTTAGGTCTGTGATAAAGCAGCATCCTTTCAAAATAGTAAAACATCAGGACAATAGCTTTCTTCCAACTAATGTGACTGAGAGAAAACTATCTTTAGAACATACGGTAGCTGCTGTATCAGGTGACATTAATTCAATTTCTGGCTTCTAGACATGACCTCCAGACATGGCCTGTAAGACTCGTAGCTTCATGTAGTACCATGTCACCACAGATCTTGTTTCCCACTGAAGACTTATCACCTCTTCTGCTGTGTTTTGCCCTGGCCAGACAACTGATGCTTTAGCGGAACTCCACTGTCCCAGAGGTCTTGTAATTTAGGGCTATGATATTTTTTAGCCATTGCAGTGATAAGATGTAATTATGATGCATTTGACATATCCCCTTTCTTACTTGTGGCATACAGGACGCTACGGTCGTTTCAATTAAAAGGTTTTTGGATGTTAAAAGGGAAGATAGGAGACATCTTTTGCTACACAAGCAGGAGGAGTTTGGGTATTCAACTCCCGAGCCATCCAAGATATGTGTTCTTGAGAGAATCTGAGTCGGGTCACAGGGAAGAAAACAGAATTCATTATTACAAACATAGCAGAACTTCACTTTTATTTTCCACTGTCCAGTAACACCACCCTATAGGATTCGTTTTGCCTTTACTTTCCTTGAATGAAGCGTAGTTACCCAAGCCCTCTGTTGGCATGGGTAACTACTTTAAAATATTTTTGTTATTTTAAAGAAGAAACTTTTTTTCTTTAAAATAACAAAATTCACCAGTGAATTCCAGTTTCCATACACTGACTCAAATTGTAATTATTTTGTCCAACACAGTATGAGTTTACAAATTATAAGCCTCATTTAAATTTGAGATTCTTCAACAACTGGAATCTCATCTTACTAAAAAGCTTTTGCACATCAAAATAAATCACCAACAGAGTGAAAAGACAACCCTCCGTGTGAGAAAAAGTTTTAGCCAGTTGTCCTTCAGACAAAGAACTTATATCTGGAACATATAAAGAACTGAAAAAATCTAGTCCCCAAAATTCCAAGACCCAATCCAAAAATTGGCATCTGTGATGAATATGCACTTCTCAGATGAAGAATTACAAATGGCAGATGAATATACAAAAAAATTGTTCAACATCATTGGTCTTTTGAGAAATGCAAATTAAAACAGCACTTAGATTCCATCTAAATCCAGCAAGAGCAGCTATTATCAAGTAATCAACCAATACCAAATGCTGGCGGGACTATGGGGAAAAAGGAACCCTTGTCCACTGTGAGTGGGAATGTATACTGGTGAAACCACTGTGGAAATCAGTGTGGAGAAACCTCAAGAAGCTAGGATTACAGGTCCCATTTGACTACTATTGCCTTTCTGAGTATTTTTCCAGAATTAAAAGCATCATTCCACAGCGATATATGTGCATCCATGTTTATAGCAGCACAATTTGTGATAGCTAGATCTTAGAAATAACCCAAATGCCCATCAAATGAGGAATGGATAAAAAAGATGTGGTGTTTTTAATACAATGGAATACTACTTAGCCATAAAGAAGGATAAACTTGAGCCTTTCATAGGTAAATGGATGCAGCTTGAGACCATACTCATAAGTGAAATAAATTGAACTGACATGTGTAATTATTGTATTGTCTCTCCTAGTGTGAAGAAGTAAAAGAGTAAAATAAGGTCCAATATGCACAATAAATACTATGAAATGGGAAGAAATTGTTCAAAAGGAAAAAGGAGCTAGAGTTGTGGGGGGGAAGGGGAAAGGAAGGAAGGGAAAAGGGAAAAAAAAGAAAATAAAAGATAGTTATACTACTAGTTTCTCTTAGTTCATTGAAAGAAAGGTTTGTGCTAGTGTCCTTTGAAGAATTCTTTAAGCCCATAACTTCTACAAAGATTAACTACTTTAAAGATAGGAACACTTAATGTATTAACTATTGTTATTCTCCTATTATTTTGTAATCAGATTCTGTTTTACTTTTGTTCCATAAATAATTTGAGATTCTTCTTATGAAAGAAGTTCGATCACAGTGGGTAAGGGGATGGGGCATGGAAGCTGTTACAATGATTAATGATACAGGGGTGATGGAGACTACTACGAAGCAGACATGAGCAGAACTTCAATTTCATGTTCACTTGTGAATCTGTCCAAGGCCTAGGCTCTAGGCTACTTGTCTGGAAATGGCAGACTCATAGTAAGTGATCCTCTGTGAGTCACTAATCCCTACTAAAACCTATTGTGGTAGATAAAGCCAGAAAGCCTCAAAGGATAAGGCAAGATCACAGCCAAGGAATCCGGATCCAATCTCAACTGGATAAAGACTATAGCCTCAAACATCTTACTCCTAGGTGGATTAGTTTAACACCTTATTTAGAGAAGTCCTTCACTAATTCCACCCTTCTTGAGTATTCCACTCCTTTCTTCTAATAATCAAATAAATACAGGCCACCTGGAGAATGTCTTGGTCTTAGCCCTAAAAGAATCTCAAATTCTGTGAGAGGGTTTTGATCCTCTTGGGGCCCTGAAATCATTCCATTTTCCTCTTTTTATTTAGCCTTCACCGTATGCTTGTTTGGGAGATTGTGGAACTGATCAGCCTGCAATAACTAAGGGATGTTATTAACCCAATACAGGGGAGCACTGGGACAGATGGTTACAGCTGGCAGCTGCTCTCATGGGGTGGGGGTTTGGCTGAGCTCAGGCCCCCAGTGCTCAGCATAGCTACCTAGTGGTTTCCTTATAAGAAGAAAAATCCCATTCTGTTTTGATGTATTTCTCATGGCCTCACCTTGTCATTTGTGAACTGAGTGTTTATTTTGCCCTCAGGAAAACCTGTAGAACTTTAGGAATTTTATTCTCAGCTATTAACTTAAAAATAATTCAGCAAACATAATACTTCTTAAATAGACATGAATATTTTTTCCGTAGCTCACTCCAGGAGTGCAAGTTAACATTTGAAAATTATGAGCTTTCCCCTTTTAAATGAGAGAAATTAACAGCAAAGGAGAACTCACAGTTTAAAATCTTCTGGGACAGGGGTATAATTTCAGACCATTATTCAGTCAGTGTGGCAGCGTGTTGTGAAGGAATAAGTCTGTCATCTTACTAGACGGGAAGGTTAACTGAATACTGCTGCCATATAGAAGCCCAAGACTTTTGGGAGCTGTTTGCAAATGAATTCTTTTATCAGTGGTACAATGTAGTCTAAGCTTTGAATTCACTGTAAGAGTATGAGAAAGAATATCTGTCCCATCCATGTCAGAAATTATTTTAGGCTTTTGTTCTCACATGCAAGAGGTTAAAGTCAGTTGCCAAAAGCAGGTCAATTTTAACACAGACAACTTTATCCTTGACTTGCTCTAATAACAAATAGTAATTCAGTCTTTTGTTCATAGGAAGACTACACTGTACTACTTCAATCTCAGTGGGATCCATAATAAGTTATTTCAGTGGTCTTTTTTTTTTTTTTGTCTTTTTGAGATAGGGTCTTGCTATGCAGTTCAGGCAGGCCCTGAGCTCACTTTGTAGCCCTGGGTGGTCTCCAACTTGCAAAGATGCTCCTGCCTCAGCCTGTCGAGTGCTAGGATTACAGAGGAGCACCACCACACCCATCCATGAGTGATCTTTTTAAAGCTTGTATATTTGGCATTATATAAAGAGGCAAGTGCATTTTACACTTCACTTTGAGACTAAGTGGGACTCGGCATATTAGGAACACTGTCCAAAACTATCTCAGTCTTTATACCATAGTATTTTCATTGCCTTTGTTATGACTGAAAAGCTAAAGATTACGAAAAGATAGAAATATTGTTTTTCTATTTCAAATAGTGAATTTACAGTTCTACTTGGAAGTTAGAAACAGTTGGCCCCTATTATTTTGGAGCTTTGAAGCAGAAATACTTCAAATTTGATATCATACTATGTGTCTGCTAGAAAATAATATTTATGCTATTTATACTTAATTGCATAATCTATTAAAGAACCGATAGTTTTCAGGCTATCACTGGTCAGATAGCAAAAAACAGCTTACTCCAGTAAAGCAAGTGATTAATTTAAAAATATATTATTCATACGAATATGAAATAAATATAGAAAATTATCTCATTATGGAAGAATCATGAAGGATAGTAAAGCTCATTTAAAAAGTTTGTTTGCTTCATTACTATAATAAATACTTGAGATAGTCAGTTAATAGAGATAAACATTTACTTTGGCACACGATTTTGGAGGTTTTAGCTTGTGATCAATTAGCCCTAGTGCTTGGGGTATGTAATAACAAAGCACACCGTAGAAGGAGATCTTGGCATAACAAAATTCCCCTCAGGGCCAGGAAGCGAAAGGGAGTGAGAGGGCTGGAGTTGCACAGTCCCCTTCAAGGGCTGCCCCTGAGGAACTAAAGTCTCTTCTCAGGCCCCAATCCTGAGGGCTCCACCATCTCTCCATGCCACAAAATGAACACCAAGCCTTTAACATGTGAGGGACAACATTCATGATTCAAACTGTAACAAAAAGCATTTGGTAACTATTGTCTGTGGACATAAAAGTCTTAAAATATGAAATGTTTTATAATGGTGGTTAAGCATCACACTGGCAGATACTCTATAGGTCAAAAGAAGCATAGGCTTTAGGTTTATCTTTTTTTATTTTTTTAAACTGGTGAGAAATCTCTAATCTGTCACTCTGTACCTGGGCATTAAACAGAGAAGAACACAGTTCAACAGAGGCATATTTTGCTATGGAATGAAATAGTCTTTGCACAGTTCTGTTAAAAATATCCCTGCCTGACCTGAAGAACATGCCACATTCCTTTGTCTTAATTTAACATTTTGGATAATCTCAACTAGCAAAACAACATATTTCTCTTGATATGATTAAGTGACATAATTGTGATCATTTTCAATAAATTAATGATACAATGATGATGGATACTAGGCATAAAATATTCTAAAGAATACACATTTTATGTCCTCAGATTATATATATGGTACCATTAGTTAGAAAGACATTTTTTAAGTTACAAGTAAGGTTATAGACTGATATGTGTGACAGAGTTAGTAGCTTTTGCAAATGCTGGAATGGGGTTGAACCTGGGTGTATGAACAATTACAACAAAGGAACAAATGATATGGGCAAACTACAGAGATTGAGAAAGCAATAATAGAGAGATAAGCATGAAAAAGTAATAATACGGTAAATTGATGACTAACTGAATGCAGTGCATTAATCAAAGTGTATATATATGTATACATTCAATTTATATATATATGCGTTCAATTTTATATATATGCATTCAATTTATATATATGTACTCAATTTTTAAAACAATTATAAGAAGTAGATATACTAGTAATTTATGTGAAAATGGAGGCTCAGAGAAAGTATCTTATTTATTTCACACAGTTAATGAGTGTCAGAGTTCAGATTCAAGCCCAACCAGCCTGGCGCTACCTTTCTTGTTCATAAAGACTACATTACATGTACTCAGACATCTAGGGTTGGACCATGGAGGACTGGTATGGAAAATGAATATTTTTCATTTTCACTTTGAAGAAAGAAATCAATTTAAGGATTTTGAAGGGCAACCTGAACAGATACCATTGATCAAGTGGTATTCTTTTTTCTGTGTGGAAAAATAATTGGAGAACCAAAAAGAAGCATGAGTGATACCGACTAGGATGAATCTATATTCATACAGTCAACTGATGCTGGTACCTGGCCTAAAATGATAGTTGTATTAATGTAGGTATTATTAATGACTTTCACAGATATGTGAAACGTGAACTTGAAAGGTCTTAATGGTGAGTTAATAAGAGGAGAAACTAGAAAAATTGAGACCAACTCCATGGATGAATGATGACTTTGGCTGAGGACTGGTGGACTTTGAGTTGACATTTGTAATCCATATGTAGGTCTTCACTAGGCAGTGGGAAGTGATACCTGCATCTCACTGTAGCTACACAGCCAGAGGTTACCTTTTAGAGATGGCAGTTTAAATAATAATAAGCATGTAATCAGATTATGAAGACAGAGAGTGAATAGTTAAAAGATGGGAATCTGGGTCAAGCATTAATTATTCTAATGCTTAATAGTGAGGTAGAAGAGATTAGTTTTCAGCAAAAAGTTAACTCATCAGCAAGGAAGAATACTGAGAAAAAATTGTAAGTGTACAAAATAGAGCACAGACATGAAAACAGCTAGTTAGTTTGAGTAGAAGGAGCAGTGGACAGTGGGCAGAGAAATCAAAGAAGAGAGCACACGAAAAGAACAAAAGGTTACAGTATTAAAAGTTGTTAAAAGATAAAGTAGTGGCAAAACAAACTTCAGAAATTATTTTAGAAGCCAAATATTTCAAGCTTATTATTAACAAATGAAATTTTAATCCAATGAAATTGAGGAATTTGACTACTGCTAAAAATTGTGGCTTTTAAAATACTTATAATTTAATGTCTGTGGGTATATATTTTGACTACTTATTGCTTATAAATGTCTAACTGTTTGGTTAGACATTTATCTACTGACATGTCAGTCATCAGCAGACAAATATGTAACTGTAGTCACAGCAGGTTGCAAATTGGAGAATAATCCAAGAAGAGAAAGAAAGTATTATTGGGACTAATACAGCTGACTCTATATGCATCCAGGCAAGAGATGGTGAAGTAATCTCATAACATTATAATTGAGCTGAAAAGTTCTTGTCTAGTGATGTCACAGCCATTGCAACTTTATAGCAGAACATATCACTTATGTTTTTACATGTGTAAAAGAACCTAATGTAGCACCAATCATACAAAAACAGTACCTGTAGTTATGTACAGTTTATAATACTTGATAATAAATGTCTATAATATTAGTGTATTTTTATACTTTACTTTTGTTGGCATTTTAAGCTATGATATTTCTACTTATAATGTTTACAATGTAAAATAGTAGATTGCATTCTGTCAGCAGCAGAGTCACACATCTTGCATTTACGTGTTTCTCTTTTTGCCTCAAAAAGCCACATAGAATGATTGGCCTAGTCTATTTAGATTTGTGTAGGAACACTCTCTGCACAGGGCTGGAATAGTCCAACAGTGAACATTCCCAGGTGTAGCTCTGTTGTTGGGCAATCCTGACTGTATTTTTAGTTAAGCACATAATTTAATATTTGTTGTGTCAGGTTGAATCTTTGAGAACATAAACATGAGTAAGAGACTATTAGGGCTGCTGGCTAACCATAATTAATTGTATGTTTAATGCATTATTATCCTCATTCAGAAAATGAATAAAGCAGTCACAAATTCAGAGGAAAAAGACAACATAGAAGAAAGTAATAATAGATAGTAACTTCAATGTGTTTTCAGGAGATTAAAAACAAACAAACACATGGAAATGAAATGACTGAGAATAGAGGACTTTTCAATGTAGCCAACAGAAACACCATGAAAACAGGCCCAGGCAAGTACAATCAAAGTACGAAATGAAATAGGGCAAGGATCCCAGTGGAGTTGTTGAACTGGTATGCTGGATTAGAACCAGCACTTTTCTCTTTACTTCTGAAAAGTCAGCCAATCACATAGGGTTACAATCCCGGGACAGGAAATGAGTTGAATCCTCTCTGGAGAAATTGAATGGCCCTGCAGTGTGGTAAGAACTTCAGATTTACACTTATAAGAAGTATAAGGGGTAAAAAGCTACCCAACAATGCATATATGAATTATCAAAGAGTGGAGCTTATGTATAATGACCTGAGCTATGATGTAACAAAAAGGTAAAGCAAGGATTTAAACATTTTCTTTCTTAAGATGATATAGGAAAATGAATACCACTGAAGTGCAGAAGATTTTTAAAAATGCAGACTCGGGATTGGAATTAGGTCAATAAACTCAGTAGAATACAGAAGCAGAAATACCCATGCAATGTCAGGTTTTAGGCCTGGGAAAATACCTGGCTTCATGAAAAATGAAAGTAAAATATAATAGGAAAAGGGAGCTGCAGAAAAAAATAAAATAAAATAAAACCCTGAGAGGTTACCTAATTCATTTGATGATGGAGAAAATAATGAGATAAAAGTGATAGAGATTATGACTGTTTCTTTTCCTTGATTTATTATTCTTTGTAGCATTGATCCCCACCTGAAAATGTATGCCATTTTATTAGTTTGCATGTCTCCCTTAGGTAATAGGGCATGAAATTTGCTTACTCCAACAGCATACGACATTACTAATAAATTTTAAATGAACAAATGTGGAAATAATCGTTGAAACTGGTATAATAAGCTAAGTATAAGTCTTTTATGAGTATAACAAAAAATTATCAAAATTGTTAAAAATTAATTACTTCTAGAACTAGGACCATAGAGAGACATCCCGAGTATGAGTCAAAGACAAGCGCTCACTCATTATTTAATAAGATTTTCATACTATGTCACTTCTAAACATGTTCACGGAAAGCAAGCAAACAATAACAATGGAAAGACCTTTATTAAAATGAGAATTATATTTCAAAACTAAAAATTAATGAGGCAGAATTGTATGACTTCATATTAGTCATAGTGAATTAATGGGTAGAGGGAAAAAATTTAAGGAAGTCAAAGTTATAAAGCATTCCATACTGACATAATTAGGACAGCAATTCTGATATCAAGTGAAGGTATTGAGGGAAAACCTTTCTGTTGGCATTGAGTTACTGAGCAGAATGCACTCTATTTTAAGTCAAATACCATTTAGTAAAAGTACTAACATGCTCACAGAGTCATTGATATAGGCTGTATCTCAAAAAAATGATTCTTAAAGCAAAGAGTCCAAAGGGGTGAAAAATAAAGAAGCTACTATCACAGTTATTGGTTCCAGAATCACTCCACTTGGCCAAAACAGAAAAATTAAAAAATAAACCAAACCAAACCAGAAACAGACTGTTTCTAGAAGCCTTTGCCATATGACAAATCCATCTCAGGAAAACTGATGTTCTCCGTGATTTTTTTTATCCACCTATTTAAGACTGTGTCTGATTGGCTAAACCTAGATTCTATTTAGGGCATTTACTGTGAGGAACTCTGGGAAATGTGTTCTTTTATCTTATTTGCATCTGGAGAAAAGAAAACATACTATACGGAAACTGGACAAAGATTTGATTAGACACTTTGCCATATATCACCAGATGGACAGAAAAGAAGGGAGAATCTTTCAGGTGTGCACTGAGGTATGATCGAGGATAGGCTGGGTGATTCTGCAGGAACAAGCTGCAATAATAAACAGCATAGTTTGGAGAGCCACATGCATATTATTTCTTGATTTTGTGTAAATAAAAAGATTTCGTTTTAGATGTATTTCTACTCTGACACTCCGTTGTAAAGTTTTAACATTCCCTGGTAGCCACAGTAGGGGAAGGGACTATAATGATGACCCCTGCTTTGTTATTTGATGCAAGTCTCCCTTCTAATCATTCTTTGCCACATGGAGCTTTTCTCAATTTAATTTTGTAATATTAAAGATTGAGAGGCAATTTCTTCTTTCAGCCTTGTAAGACCTTGATTTTGTTAACTCACTTCTGTTCTTACTCCAGCTTGCATATTGGGTAGTACATTTCTGAATGCATCGTCTCTTTTTATGTGAGCTCACTGTAAATAGAAAAAAAGCTAATAGCAAACAGCACACCAATAAGCTTTCCTGATCATTTGCTCTGAAGATAGAGTACTTTAAGTATATTCTAAAGTAACTTATATTCCTAGTTTCCATGAATGCAGATTTTCCTAGCATTCTGTCACTGCATTATGCAGATTGCCAACTCTCTAGAGAGCTGAGAACAATTTCCTCATCTACTGCCAAATAATCACTGCATAATGGAAACATATTTCAGGTTTCATTACAGTAGCATTCCATGACCAGGAACAATTTCATCGTCAATTGGGATACTCTGCCTTGTATGCTAACACATCAGCAAATCACAAGGTCTTAGTGCTTCAGGAAACTCAGGATGGAAGACATCATTGCCTGAGATTCCTTGCTCAATGGCTTCTGATTGCATAGATAAAGATCGGGTTGTGTGGCAGGGGAGAGTTTTAGGCATCTGAGCTCTCTTCCTGTGTGGTAGTATGTCTTTGCCAGTGCCTGTGTCCTGGACCTTAGCTCTGCCGGTGTGAACTATTTTCCACAGTTTTAGCTGTCACTGAGAGGCTACAGTGTTATTATTTCCTGGGTCTCCTTGCCTCAGAGACTCTGAACATTTGCTGTAGTTTCCCTTAGCCTTTGTTTTAGTTCTCTAAATAACCTTTTCATTAAACTTTCTTCGTTTGAAGCAAAAGAGTTGGATTGTATTTCCTGCCAGGAGCCTGCCTCGTATAGAAGCTCTGTTCATTATAGACACTCAGGAAACTCCGCTGATGAAGACATGTGCCACCCTAGTAGCCACAGCAGGGGAAGGGAATACAGTGAACAAGTCACTAGCTTTTGCAGCTCCCTGCTGGTGTGAATGTACTTCTGCCTGTGTTTAACTGTCCAAAGTTCTATGTCCACCCCTCTCTTCAAAGGCAGCAGAAAGAGGTCAGCCTTACTCGTTTCTTAGAAAACCCAGTTAACAAACCCACTTGTAAGTCTGCCATGACTACTGTACTTGAAAGTCCGCAGAATGTTGGAGAATGACAGTCTGGTGTGATGTGAGCTTCAAATAGATATTGGGTTAGGTGGAAACATCCACTGAGATCAGGCTCATATATGTCATGTCAAGTTTATTTTATACTTTTTTCCCTTTCTTCTAGGGCTGAAGGGGAGACCTAAGAAAAGAAGTCTAAAGCCAGGCCCACACCTGTAATCCCAGCACTCATGAGGCTGAGGCAGGAGGATCTTTGTGAGTTTGAGGCCAGTCTGGGATACAAAGTGAGTTCAAGGCCAACTTGAACTGCATAACGAGACCTTGTCTCAAAAAAGACAAAAAAAAATTAAAAGAAAAGAAGTCTGGAAAGTAGAAGCTAATCATAGTTATATTTTAGAATATTTATCATAATGCAATTATTCTATCTTGGGCATTGAATTTTTATGAAGTCTATAAAGAAATAAGTTGCAATCTTATTACACACACACTTAGCAATGCAGCACACTACTGGGTTTATTATTTTTGCATCTGGAATCCAGTTTAGATAAAGATAATACATTGTTTTTTATATTAGACAGAGATTTCTATAACATGAATCAAGAAAATTAATAGAAGTGATCAAGTCATTAGTTTATTCCATTAGCAGAAACATGTTCTTGGAAGAGAAGAAGAGGAAAACACAAGATTGCTTACGATAGAAATTTTATATTACCCCTGATTAAGAATAATGATTTTTAAAATGTTCTATCAAAAAATGTTTTTGCAAAGAATCATAATACATTAGATTTAAATAGTTACAGCTAATTAATAGCTAGCAAAATGTTTGTGTAAAACTATGGAAAAGAAATTGGAGCACAAACAATTGGACTGGCCAAAACATTCCTGAAGAACTCTGAGATAAGGAAAATGTATGAAATACAAATAGAATGGCATAAAATCCTTCCATGCTTTGAATGTAATTTAATTATTAACTCTCACATTCATAGCTGGAGCATCATCAATCACCATAGGTACTACTTTTTTCTCAGTCACTAAAACTAATTATAGTCAGTAATCTCTACTCACTGACACTAATCACTACAGTACATTAAAAATCAATCTATTATGTGGTATCACGAAGGTCTCTTGAGTGCAGTGATTTTTTTAGGGACCTAAAAATTGCATGTTGATTATCTGAATATGTTACACTGATGCATCAAATTGCCTATATTCTTTAATGTGTATGAAAATGCTACCTATATGTATTAAGTTTTGTGCTGTGAACAGTCCTGCAGTGAAAAATATTTCTAGAAAAATGTCACTTATGGGATGATTTTTGAATTAGAATAATGTGAAGGGGGGATAAATTGAAGGACAAAGCGAGATGCTAAACAAAGGAAGAAAGAGCTACAGTGTCCTGCCTTGTACCCAGGGATTCTGCGCTTTTCCTATAATAAATTCATCTGATCCTAAGAAAGTGTCTGTGACACACTGAATATTTTAAGCTTCCCAGCATTGCCTTTTCTCCCAAGTACTTGTATTTATCAAATCAAATCTGATATCTCACATTCAAAGAATGTTACATTAAGTAACTCGAGAGATTATCTAATTCACTAAAATTGTGGCAACTAAGAAAATGTTCAAGCAGCAAGATTAGTAGCCCTGTTACAGTCCACATTTCCTGTTTCCCAACACTTATAAAAATTATAAATAAACATTAAATATTTACAGTTATATTCATAGCTATATAATTCTCTCCACTTAAATGTATTGTAAGATCAACACCCAGATATCCCTCCTTTAACTAGGTTTACAAATTGCTAATGTTTTGCTATTTTTCTCTCTTTGTATTTCTTTTCTTTTTCCTCCTGTCTTTTCTCCTTCTTTCACACACCTTTTTTTCTGTTCATTTCACTTAACCATGTCAAAATAATTTCAATTTAGTTGTTTTAACATTTCTCTCTTAAATATGAACATATCCTGTAAAACTAGTATACTAGCATATTTTTTGAAATTCAAATGGGAAAATCTAAGATTACTACTGAAATATAATCTGATAGAATGGCTACATGTTTTGTGTCTATCCTGTATGTATATTAATGTGGGTTTTTTTTTTTTTTTGATCCAAGAGCCTCAAATCGTGTGTTTGTTATTTGTTGCTGAAACTTAGCCTTCTTTTTTGTCCTATAGCATTTATTTATTTATTGTAAATATTTTATTAACATTCCTGAATAGTGATATGATAGGAGGGGTATTAATTTGGAAATTTCTACTTGTGATTTTCCTGAGAATATTCTATGTGATATTATGTTTTTACTTCATCATTGATCATAACATTTTTAAAGATGGTATGGACTAGATTTCTCCATTCTAAAACTCTTTTATCTCCTTCTGAGGTACTTCAGATCTTGTTTCCTAACCAAAAGGATTTAGTACTATGTAATGATTTTGATCTATAATCATTAAAAATTTTATAGTTGCATATTGATTAGGCATATATTTATAAATACATACATATACATATTTAATTTAGATTTATTTTGCTAAGTTACCTATATTCAGTATCTTTAATTCCTGACATGATAAATTTTATACTTTTACTAATATTGTAGATTTGAAGAGCATCTTGTATAAACGTACAAAGTGTGTGTGATCAAAAATTAATTAAATGTTTAAGCTTTTGAAACAATGTATCTGAATGCAAGACTCATTGCCACTATCTCTTTAAAAATAATCTCTGTCTGTTTGAACGCACTCATTCTACCCTTCTTGCCATTATCCGAAGCAGTTCTGGAAATCTCCCTTAGTTGCACTGTCCTGGCTGCCTCAAAGTCCTGAATTAATTCAAAATTGTTACCTTTTCTTTTGTTTCAATTTTTTCCAGATTATGTTTGTAATTTTCTTTCAGTTTTAAGAGTGTTTTATTCTTTTTATTATTTTAAGAGAAAAGAACAAAAATGAAATAACAAAAACAGAGACAAAAACAGAACAGCACAAAAATTATAAATTGATACAGAATTTCAAAACAAGATGATACCTTTTGTAGTCCTTTTGGCTTTTGGGAAGAGTCAGAAGTGTCATGGTGCTAGATGTGGTGAGCAACATGGGTGAAGTCACACCATAAGGTTTTAAGAAAATGCTTTTCTTTTGGATAGTGTTCAATGAATTTTCCATCATACCTTACAAAGACACTGAAGAGAATTCCCACAACTGCTTCAAAAAATGGCAAGGAATGATGGAAAAAATGAAGAGGAATATTTTAAGGGAAATTAATAGCAATGTGTCATTTACTATACTAAAACATTTAAAATTTTAACATTCACTATAAAGTTTAATCATGCCTCAGATGGGTAATAAATGATCAAGTAGAGGCTCAAAACCATATAGCTTCCCCCATTACTTTTCTCTTTAAAATATAGAGCTGTGTTTGACCAGGCTCTCATACGGCTTAGGCCGAGAAAGATTTCATAGTCACCTTAACACTACCAAAGGTAATCTAAAGTGAAAACATTTGAGGCTCCTATTTCTTTTCTATTCTTATAGTCTTTAGCACAGTCTATTTATACTTTTGTTCTTCATTAGCTTTCTGTTTGTTCAGAGCTCATTACGGTGAGAGACTCCACACGGGGCACTGTAACAAAGGTAGACTAAAGTACCTCCATGTGGAATGCACTTTCCTTAAAAGATCAGCACAGCGGCTGGGGATTTAGCTCAGGGGCAAAGCGCCTGCCTGGCAAGCACAAGGTCGTGAGTTCGGTTCCCGGTACCGGAGAAAAAGCAAAAAAAAAAAAAAAAACCCAAAACATCAGCACAGCAAACTATAGCAAATAATAATGACAAAGGAGGGATTTCTGCTTAGCAGACTGCATATACAAAATCGATAATATTTTGTGAGCCATGTAGGCTGGAATCCTCTCTAAGATTATTTTAACACTGAATCATTAAAAACTTGTAAAAATTTTTACAAATGTGTTTTACAGTAAACATCAGGACAGTTTTGCAAGTGTGGATAAGAGACAACATGGTGGTTAAGAATATAGGTGCTACAGCAGAAGCAGTGAGAATATGATCCATGTATCCAGCTCACTTTAGTGTAATTTATATGATCATATCCAAATGTTTAAAGGCTGTTATTTAATTGCCCCTTTAAATAATTTTTCTTTTCACCCTTTTCCATATAAGGGTGAGTCAGAACATGTGTTGCTCCAGGGAAGAGGAGAGCAGGTTTTGACCTTTTTAGAGTCAAAAGGTATTTAAAAACTGGGGTATGAAAAGAAATTCTTAAGTATTTATGCCACCCATAAAGCAAGAGCATCCGTGATTTCATTAGCATATCAAGATCTAGTCTAATGATCAGGCTGTTCATCATCTTGTCTAGTATGAGAATGACAAGCAGATACTCAAGAGCTGATAGGATGCTCTCTAAATCTCACACTTAACTGTGCGTTAGTGTGTTTGTGTATATTATACATCTTCATATGTATACGTCTATGTGTGTATATGTGGGTTTTGCATGTATAGACACAGAAATATTAGTGTGCTTCATTACGGGTGGTGCCTCAGACCCCACTGAAGGTATAACTAAATGCATAATATATTTATAGAATTACCTTTGTGATATGCAAACTTCTGAATTCTGAAATAAATCTGACTTCGAGATTTTCTCATAAAGGCCTGTGATCCAGTGTATAGGCTCCCTGCATTTTTAAAATTACTTTCTCATGGCTGAGCCTTGAGCCATATTTAGTTCTATACAAATATGAAGAACATAAAGTGGATGTTTGTCATTTGAACTCCAGAAGGGAAAAGCCTTAAATCTTAACCTGGTAAAAATATACCACTTGACACATCAGTGGTCCTAAATTTATCTAGCAAAGGAACTTTGTTTCTGAGTATATAGAAAAGTCCATGTGTGGCTTAAGGAGTAATATATCAGAAGAATATAGGCACTGGCTAGTAAATGTGCTTCAGTAGCTGCTGCAGAGGAGGAAAACATACACCAACCGTGTTGAGGTACCTAAAGGGTGATAGCTAAACTTCCAACCACGACGCCAGTAAATCAGTGCCAGAACTCAAAGGACAGATAGGATATGTGGTCATTGTAGACTTTAGTATCAGATACTAGGAGAGCACCTAAAGAATCAGAGAATCTAAGCTGTTACCAAAGAATGGAAAAATAAAACAAAAACCTCCATACTTACACAGTGTGTATCAGCACCATCTTTGTGTTACTTCTGTGAAACATGGACACCTTAAAAATCAGTAAATCACACATTGTACTTTAAAGAAACCTTGGTAGGGTGGAATAGAAAAAGCCCTAATTTCAAACAATAATTTCTTTTCTTGCTTTTGATAGTTGAACTATATTATCTGAATATATATTTTTATACACATATTAAAACATATCATATATATATTGTACTTTTCATATGGTTTTGTATTTAATCTAATATAGGACCATACTTTTATTGAAAAAAAAAACTACTGGGTATATAAAAATATACCTAAGATGCAAATCATGTTTTATATTCATGAGATAATAACAAAGTAAGAATTTCAGTTCAAGATCATTTATACTATTAGAAGTCTTTATATTTTCCCAGAAAATATAACATACTACTGCTGAACATTTCATTTAAAAGAGATTTTTCTAAGTATTACTTCTATCATTTTACTAAAATCAGTAAACATATTTTTTTGTGCCTGGGGTGTTAGCATTTTTCAGTTCCCTCTGTAGAAATGGAATGTGAACGAGGTAACAATAATAATAACAGGCAAAGACAGCTTCAAATATTTTTTAAAGAATTATTTCCAATTGCACAACCATTACAAGCCAAAGAAAATGCAGGACTGAATTTAAGAGTCACAGTGTTTAGCATTTAGAAATGTACCATTATTTTATAGATGGGTCAGTATAAAAAAAAGACTTCAAGTCATCTGAAAATACTAGAGTACTAAGATGCTTTGGGAAAATGAAACTGCAGTTTGAAAAAGTTATACATTCACAAAAAAGTCTGTTTCACCATCCAGACACCAGAAAAACAACCGAATACCCATTTGTAATTAGCAACTTGCAAATTAACAAATAATATGCTCTTGATCAACTTGTGATTAATAAATTGTACATGAACTAAGGGAAGAAATCATATTATTAAACATAAACAAAAACAATTTCAATTGTTTTGAAACATATTTAGTTTACTGAAAAGAAATATCATCAGCATAACATTCTTCAAAGTAAGTTGCTTGGAAATAGATTATAGTGAAAAAGGACTGTACACTTACAGAAGCATTTCTGTACTAGGTTAATGTCTTTCCCACAAATGCATGCCCACCCATGATCTGTGAGTTCTATATTATTTGAAAATAAGGTCTTTAAATGCATTCCTACTGGTTTAGAGTGTGTATTGGTCAGTTTGCTGGTGACCAGGATGAAATATCCAACACCCACAATTTAAAGGGGGAGAGATGTAATTTGTTTGAGTTTCAGAGTTCTCAGACCGTGATGGGCGAGTTCCAAGGCAGGAACTTCATGGGGGAAAAGCATGGCAGAGCAAAGCTGCTCAGTTCACTGCAGCCAGATAGAAAGTAGAATGAGGGAAAAAGCGCCAATGAAAGAAAAATCACCAAAGGTACATCCACAGTGATCCACCTTCAACTGGGACACACCCACTGAACGACTGATGAATATTGTGCTCCCAAGATAGAATCAGTTCTCCTGGAGGCTCATAATCCAGTCAAGTTGAGTTTTAAGCTTAAATGTAAGAGAGACGTACCGAAAGACAATGACTGTTAAAGCCTTTATTATAAGAGATAAAGTTAGATACACAGCCATGTGACAACAGAGGTAGAGAACAGAGCTTTAACTCTATAAAGCTATAATTCCATACAATTCCATATAAATTAAGGAATGCTTGGGATTGCTGACCAGCAGGGAAGCTAAGAGAGGGAAAGGACAGATTTTCTTTAGAGACTTGAGAAGGAGCAATGGTTGATTTCAAACTTCTAACCTCAAGAACTGAAAGGAAAAGAAAAAAATTTTTTTTATTTTTTTCATTTTAAAAATAATAGGAGGAAAACATTAACAGACAGATAATATTTTAAGCCTCTAGTCTGATATCACACTGACATATGTGCACCCATGTTTATGTCAGTACAATTTGTTATAGCTAAATCTTGGAAACAACACAAATGTCCATCAACTGAGGAATGGATAAAAAACATGTGGTACTTTTATACAATGGAATATTACACAGCTATAAAAAAAGATAAACTGGAGGCTTTTGTAGGTAAATGGATGAAACTAGAGGCCATACTCATAAGTGAAATAAATCAGGCCCACATGTGTAAACATCATATTGTCTCCTTGGTGTAGGAACCTGAAAGAATAAGTAAAACTCAAAGCATACAATAGATGATAAGAAAGAGAAAGAAACTGCTCAAATGAAGGAATGACTGAGATGAGGGAAAGAAGAAAACAGAAAGAAAGAAGGATATATATGTGTGTGTATATATATATATATATATATATATATATGTATATCTGGGATAACTGCACTGCTGATGTCTGATGGTATATTGAAAGAAACAGTTATGCTTAAAATTTTTTATGTTCTAACCAATTTTGCATGCTTATATCTGGTAATCTGAGCAACTGATTTGAAGGTAATAATAAGCAATGGAACAACCATGATGAATTCCTACCATCTTGTCCAGTGAAACTCTGTATTATCTCTAATGTTTTATCTAGTAATTATTTTTTGTTCTCTTTAATGGCTTGAACAATCTTCCATTCTAACATCTTATAATCTGAGCAATGTAGCTGAAGATAACAATATGTAATATAACAACCACTGTTAATTCCTTCCATTTTGTCCTGAAACCCTGCATCACTTTTAATGTTCTTGCTTTGGTTCATTTACATTTGTGATGTTGGCATGCTGCTATAGTTTTTCTTTTTTGTTTTTTTCATTTACTACTATCTTTAAAATAAAAAAAATAAACCTCTAGTTTGTTGCACTTTGTTATAGTAACTCTAGAAAACTATTATACTTGTTCAATTTAGAAAATTATCCTTTCATCACTTATATAAATCCTAAACCTAAAATCCACTATGTTTCATCTTGCCTCTACCACTGACTTCTTAAACTAGAAAATATATACTCCTTGATTATATGTTCAGAATAAAATTTCAATGGATAATCTGTTACCCGACCAAACTATTTCCTTAGAGTTTACTATTAGTTTAGACCTATATTTTCCGATGTTTCATTCTTTCCTCTGTGATTTGTGCATTAATATGATTTTATTAATAACTCAGGAATTTGCTAAAATTATTTAACATGCAAATTTTGCCCAAATATCACTTTTTCATTAGTTTTTAATGACTTCTTCAGTTTTAAGACTGCAAACCAACATATGTAGCAATCAAAGAATTTTGCAATTTAATTTCCTGGTTTTCATATAGTTCCTGAAAAAATGTCTAGTTAGGGTATCATGAATTTAAAAGACGAGTGAATGATCCCAAAATTTTAGAAATATTAAACAGAAAATGATTTAGTTACAAACGAAGAGAACATATTTCATTAGAGACATATGCATTTGAACTTCCTATAAAAACCCCACAAAATATTCTTGTTTTGAGTTCTCGAAAATACCTTTATGTTCCCCTATAGATCTTTATACTTGTGTAATCTGATTCCCTTCTTATCTGTTTAACTTCATCAACTTCTTTTCAGTCATTGTTCACACAAAAGCAGTCACACTTTTTCTTGATTGTTCTTAAAAGTTGTGTCTCTGTTCAAAAAAAAAAAAAGAAAAGAAAGAGATAAAGACATGAATGGGAAGATGGAAAGGAGATGAAAATTAAGAAGAGCTATTGAATGCATACAGATGTGGGGCAGGAGGTGTCCTGCGTAGCCAAGCCACAAACGACTTTTTTCTTTATATATTCAAGAGAAAGTCATGGAGTACCTTAAAGGTAAGAAGTTGGGAAAATTAAGCACTCACTCTTCATTCATATATTGTTGAATATCGGCTTAAATAACCCTTAGTTATTGCTGGCTGATCAGGTCCGCAATCTCCCAAGGTAGTGGACGGCAAAGACTTAAATAAATGAGACAATAGCAATGATCACAGGGCTGTAGGAGGGACGAACTCTCTTATAGCTTTAGTATTTTTTGAGTTTAGCCAAAGACTTCTCTGGGCAGCCCATATTTATTTGGTGTTTAAACAAAGTAGAAGGATACTCAAGAAAACGCGGGAATCTCACAGGATGTTGGGAGAATTTTCCCAAGTAGTAAATTATGTTAGTCAGAACTACCTTATCTTTAGGTTGGTATTTATTGTAGGAGTGTGGAGCCTGCAGCTGCAGTCTCCTTGTAGTTAATTGGGGTTGGAGCCAGCCGTCCTCAGCTGTGGCCTTATCTTGTCCTTTGAGGCTTCAGAGCTCTATAGGCCTCAGGGTGAGC
This sequence comes from Chinchilla lanigera, assembly GCF_000276665.1. Taxonomy (NCBI): domain Eukaryota; kingdom Metazoa; phylum Chordata; class Mammalia; order Rodentia; family Chinchillidae; genus Chinchilla; species Chinchilla lanigera. The sequence continues at coordinate 32,889,024 of NW_004955406.1, read as the reverse complement.
AGGGACTCACAGAGGTTTACTTACTATGAGTCCCTTGCCCATCTCCAGACAAGGTGCCTAAGCGTCAGACAACTCACAAGTGAACATGGAAAGCCAATTGGTTAATATTAAGGTTAATATTAAATCCTTGAGATCTGAACAAATCATTGGTGGGGCCAACATGGTTTCCATAATAATATGGTTGCATTATTTGATGTTTTCAATGTGTCAGCTTTTAATAATGAAAAAACCAGTGGTGAGTAAAAGTGCAGGTCTTATCCCCAACCGAGAAATGGCCCCACACTGTGCTAGTAGACTTACCTTAGCAGTCAATGCTTTCTTCACCAGCACTAATCTGTAATTTTTAAAAACCCAATTTATTCAGCAATCCTGTTGATAAAGTTACAGTTGTTACTGGTTTTACTGTTAAATGTGGTAAGACTGGAATGAGCACCCAGTTCTCCCACTGACGAAGGTTTTGTTTAAGACAGGTGCTTGTATCTTCTTTTGTGATGCAAGCTGAGCAAGCCTGGTGGAAACCTTCTACTGGTTTTAAATTCATCACTCCTTGCATTCCAGAGGGGTTGTCTGGTAAGTGACGGTGCCATTTCCTGCCTTTTTCACAGATCACGGCTTCGCTGAGGCTGTCACCTCCCAGCTGTTTCTTACCGAACCACACTAGCAAAAGTCTTCCCACCACTTCCAGCACTTGTATCCCCTGCTTTGTTAACATCAGCACATCAGCACCTCTGATAGTATCTTTATTCTTCAAAATAGGTGAGGTTGTTGACATCGCTATCTTGAACTTTGAGGCCAGATCAGTCACACACGTAATATGGTCATGCTTTTCTCCACTTTCCTGCTTCAGTTCAATGGTTTTTTTCTTCAAAATCGTCCTACCCTTCTTGCTCTACACATTCTGGTTACCTTATTGCTCTGCGTGTTCTACCCACTTTGCCCATGGCTCTGCGCTTTCTTTTTACCACCATGCTTGCTTTGCACTTTCTATGTAGCCAAGCTGGATTAAATAATACTGTACAGTACTCTATATGCTAAAAAGCACACAAAGAGCTTCACAGCAAGTGTGCACAGGTCTGTCTGCAACCGTGATCTCAGCTAGAGGAAGTCGTGGACACATGTCAGAGTGGGAAAGACAGCCATGGGCATATTCATCATCTGAGCAGAATTTGTGAATGGAAGCAAAATTTTCCCAAACACTGCTGTTCATGAACCAAACTGTTCCCAGATCAAATTGTTCCTGAATGGAAGAAGCATTCATGAACCAAGGTCAAACTGTAAATGTTTTGAATTGTTTCAGGACATTGAGGACAGAACAACTAAAATATTCCTCAAAGTGGACTTGCAGAACTGTTTCAGAAAGTGGCAAAAAAAGTGGGATAAGTGTCTTTGACATAAGTGAGGGGGACTATTTGAGGAAAATTAATTGGCAATGCATCACTTTTACTGTAACCATTTCTTAAAAACTTAAATATTCATGATATTCTTTGGTCATACCTCATTTATTGCTAATGAAGCAACTAAAAATTTACAATACTCAATATGATAATGGGGGGAGACATACTTTATGCTATGTCAGCCACAATTTTGTAGTCAGTCACTTGGTTCTCATTGAGATGTCTGCCTTCAACAGTATTGTACCTCGACTATTTATAAAAGCCAAAATTTAAAATGTTCTTCTGTTCCTGTTTCATGTCTAGTCAGTATGCAATGTTGATTTCCAAATCTGAAGAAGACACATTAACACTTTTAAAGCCATTGTGTACTAGGTCATTTCCATAAGATTTTAAGTCTTTATGTCTATCTAGCAGGTAGACAATAAAAACAACATTAGAAATCCAACAATTCTTTTCATAACAGTATATATGCATTTAAATTTCAGTTGTATAAACAATTTCTGTAATTTCAGCCTAGACTTTCTTCCTAAATATGTGTCATGCTTCTGTTTGACAAAATGTCCTCAGTCGATTTAGTTAATTAGCTTTTCCTGCATTATTTATTTATAAAAGTAATGGATTCCAGAGATGTTTAAAATTACTTTAGTTTTCTTTATGCGTCGTTAGCTGTAAAACCTAGGTGAAGATTCAGAGCAACGCAGTTCACAAAACCTTTGGGAGTGTTACTGACTACAGAATTTACCTTGGTACAAGGGAGCGCGTTGTGGGATGCCTGGAACCTCATCAAAGGGAGTACATTTTACAGAGTTTATATATTAATTTCATACACATATTTCACTGTTTATTTCTATGCAATATTCTCCTCTTTTAATAATAATGTAACAATAAAATAGTTTGACCTCAAAATACTATGGCTAATGCATAATGTGGTATACATTATTAGATCTCTAAAATGTATCCATTTGACAAAACCACAATTTTATATTGTTTAATATACATCTTATTTCTCACAATTCCTCACATTTTTAACTACATTATTCACAAATAATTGAGATGTAGACACAGGGTATGTCCACACATTAGTGAATGAATAAAAAACATTATAGTACAGTCTTCCCTTAGAACTTATGGGCAATATATTCCAGGATCCTTTGCAGATACTTAGACTGCTTACAAAAAATGGAGTAGTATTTACATATAACCTATGCTTCCTGCATACTTGAAATCAAGATTACTTCTAGCAATGAAAATTCTGTGTAAACTTCTGTCATACTGTAATTTTTATAGAATTATGACAAGGAAAAAGTCTGCAGATATTCAAATAGGATTTTTTATTTTCCAAATATTTTCTAACGACCTTGACTGAATCTGTGAATGCAAGAATACATAGGTAGAGAGGCTCAACTTAATAAATCTATACCAGAATATTTTTCCACCTTAAAAATAACCTTGCAATTTGTAATTTTCAATGACATTGATGAGTCTAGTGGACATTATGTTATGCGAAATAAGCCAGATACACAAAGAAAAATATATGATCTCTCATATGTGGAATCTATAATAGTAGACTGCATAGAAGCATAAAGTAAGAAATAGCTGGCTTCTGAAAGGTATTAGATATGTGTGGTTGCCCTGTTTGACATTCATATCCATTTAGGGTCTCCCCATTATCCAGAAAATATACACAGAGAGTAGAGAAGGTGATCACTTTTTTCTTTTATCCTATTTTCTTAAAAGAAAAAATAAATGATGTCCTTGCAATCTGCTTGTATCTAAATGGGGGGGATAGAGCTTGAGAGATGATATAGGTAGAAAAAAACATTATTTACACAAAATAATCAAGGAGACTTTTCCATCTGATTTATAATTTTCTGCAACTTGATTTACATACCTTGAAATTATTCTTAATCATTTATAAATATGCTTCTTTATCCTATTTCTAAATATATTACCATGATAAAACTTTGTGATTTTTATCATACAAGTGACAATTTACATATATTTTATTTTTATAATTTTTTATTAGAAACATTTTATTTAAATGTGCCAAATAAAACCCCACATTTTCAGACTGTAAGATGTTAATATATTCAACAAAAATTTACATTATTTTACTGCCATGAATTTACAGAGTAATAATCCAGATCCATTCTGATTAGATGTTTGAAATATCCTAAATTACACTTCACAGATGTCACAAATCCCCTATAATAATACAGACAAAATATCTTTTCCTTAAAGGATGAACTGGTGAACTTCAGTCCATTCTTTCAGGACTTGCCCTTCTGTGTGAACTTCCTGATGGGGAAGGACTGCTTCTGGTCCTGAAGTGACTTGGATCTTGATCTTGACCTGGACCAGAACTGGAAATACTTCGGTCCTTTTATAGAACCAGACCTAGATCTTCTCAGTGAGGTTGATCTTGATCTACGAAAAGACACAGACCTTGATCGTCGAGGAGATGCTGATCTTGACCTCCGTCCTCTGCTCCTGCTGCGAGAGCGAGAGTATGGCCTTCCTCTGGATGGAGAATGTGATCTAGACCGTCACGTGCTTCTTTGTCTCCTGCTGTAGCGATGACAATCGTAAGCATAATGGCCCTTTTTCCACACTCAGCATCCATCACTGCAACCAAAGGGACGTTGGGCAGGTGGTCTCTCAAAGCCGGATCTCCTAGGCACGCCCGTTGATAATTCAACCCTCTCTGGGGAACCGCAAATCACCTATTAGGCAAATGTTGGGAGATTTCTTGCAAACTGCACAGTTCTTAAGGGGCCATAGTAACTGAAAGCCCTTTGTGACTCTCCTTTGCCAGCGCCAGTTCCCCACCAACGTACACCTTTGTTTCTCCTCTGTGCCATCCTTACACGACATTTTATTTATTTTTAAACATGGTACTGTATTTTTCTAAGTTAGCAAAAACTACAAAGTAATAAAAATGATTTTCTATGTGGTTATAAGATAAAAAAATTCCAGGCTTTCAATTTTTTAAAGCTATTTATATAATCAATGTTTTCTTTACAGCTTATTTTTTATTAGAAGAAAACGAGATCACATGGGTAACTATGAAAATAATTTACTGCAATAAAAATAGAATTATAAAAAGTCTAAATGTGACATGTTACTATGAAGGCATTTAGGATAAATGGAATTATTCTCAAATGTCAACAGTTCACACAGAGGATCTTTGTATCAGTCACTTTCTTATCATGGGGATAAAATACCCAGCACACACAATTTAGAAGCACCAGCATAAGTGAAGTCCAAGTCAGAGTCTCCTCTGAGACCTAAAGAAAAATCTTAGCTGTGAGACCCTGTAAAGATATATATATTAAAAAAACACAGTTAAATGCTTCCCACCTACAATGGCAAGGGTAGAATGAAAATTTCTTATTGTTTTAAAATGAAGAGAAATTATTCTTAATTTTCAAATATAATTATCCTCCAAGAATATTAGCTTATAATACTCATCATATCCTGGATAGCATTATTTGAAAGTTGAACAACTTCTATTTCAACTGGTTTATTTTTCTTCATTTTATCAAAATAGATTTTACTTGACCATAAGGTAAAATTTACATTTACTTGACCATAAGGTAAAATTTAACATTGGTGATATATGGTAGGCCACTAATATAGAATTTTATACTTATGAAATCATATGACTTATTAAAAATGTCTATGCTTTCAATATAGAGTCCAGTAAAGACTTTACCAATAAGTTAAGTTTTACCAATAAGACTTAATTTAAGGAAAGTATAATACTGCCCTACAAAATATTCTGAAAGTACAGTTCTCATTTCTAAATTATACCATGAGTATGATGACATGGGTTATTGTAAACCTTAAAAGAAGGAAGGGAAATTAAGAAGGAAGAGTTTAGGTACTGATAATATTTTCTCTGAATGAAGATTAAAATAATACTCTCCATATATCATTTCCTTGTTCACATTATCTATCTGTAATAGTGATTGGAAGAAAATTTTCATCCCCTACTGGACAAAATATAATTCAGCATCATAATGATACTTCCTCTCAGCATCATCAGGCCACCTGATAGCAGACAGGATTCCTGCCTATATAGAATCTTTGACTGTGGGGATCTGAGTGGAAAAGACTGAGAAGAACGTAAACTCAACCATCCCAGCACGTTTATTGCTGAACTTGAGAAGGCCCTCTCTGTGCAAGGAGAACAGAGAAGTCCCTTACAAGATAACAGGCTTTTCCAATAGTGATTCCTGGTGGGCTTTTGAAGGGGTGGACTGGAGAAGCAGAAGGCTGATGTGTCCTCTCTATCCTCTGACATGTCCCAGGGGACTGATCCTAACCTGCTGAACATGGGGCATCTGTGAAGCCAACATTTCTCTGAGATGGTGAGTGTGCTTATTGAAATTGGTCATGTCCCTGTCCGGGCTCCATCAGGATCTATTCATAACAGTAACAAAAAAATCTTCGATAATACACAAAGGTGGCTATCAGTGGTTCACAGAATAGACTATCAGTTTGGAAGCAGTGAGCGGATATTTAGAAATATAATTTCACTGATCAAAGTAGTATTGCTAACTGCCAAGCTCAAGATGTGGTTAGGACAGTTAATCCTGCAATCTGAGGTTGTCATACAGGAAAGTACATACCTTCAAATAATGCTATCCACTGAAAACTTTACAATGTATGTAGCAGAAAAAATATTAACTTTTAGAATTCAAGTACAATATTGTTTGTTTTCACAATGTAATTAGACCATTCTAGAAACTAGAAAACTCTATTTTTGTTTTTCAAACTAATCATGCTGCAAATCCTATGAAATGTTCATATTTTATCTTTTATACTGTTTAATATTTGTCCATGAGAAGTATAATAGTTAACTGATTGTGTCAATTTAAGATGAGCTCAACTAAACTGGATCAGCCGAGTTCTCGGGGTGGCTGAGGGCATTTACTGAAAACAGAAGGCTCACCTAGGGCAGTTTGTGGCTTGAATGGTATAAAAGAGAAATGAAGAAGGAAGACTAGCTTCTATTTCTTTGGAGGCACCCCACTCTTTCTATTTACACTGCATACTCTGTCTCCCAGCTCCCAGCACAGACTTTTCTGCCGCCAGCACAGATCTTTCACCCTCCATCCAGGACCCTTCAGCCTTCTAATGCAGACCCTGTGGCTTCCTGATATGGACTCACATGGGACACTACTCTGAGCTCCAGGCCTTTGACTGAATCTGTTAAATCTCCAGGGCACAGACAGCCCTTTTGCACTCTCCCACACCTTACTATGTGGACAGCCACTGTAACCAAATCGTGTAAATTCTTATATATTTGTACATTTTGCATAAAATCTGTTTCTCTAGTAAGCACTGACTGATACAACAAGTAAAAGTGTCTTGGAGAAGGTTCAAGATGATTATTTAACCTATTTATAATGGCATGTCAGGAGATGAATAATTCAGTTCAGATAGTCTTTTGCAATAAAAATTCAATAACGCCAGAAATAACTTGAAATTTCTTTAGAGGTCTTGATGACTTAGATAAGAACTTGGGGTTCATTATGGTTGAAAGACTGCAGTGTTAAAATCCTGTAGGAAACAAACTGTGAGAATTTAATCTTGACTAATTAGTAGAGTTCTCCACATCCCCACCTTTAGAAAGTGTGATATTTATGACTCAGTGATTATTATTGAGGTGGTAAACAACTACGTGCATGGATAGTCAAAGCCATTAAAAATCAAACACCAGAATTATAAGAAAGACTTGGTTTTACTGAACAGAAACTATTACATACAGATTTAATAGTTATCACAGATACCTTTCAGAATGGATATCTTAATTTCTGTTTGATGGTGTAGTAAATTAAGAGAGGTTGGTTACCCTCTCCATGTCATACAGCTCAGTGTGGAGACAAAGAAAACCCAAGTCCAGGCATTTCTGCCCTATTATGCTTGGTTCACAGTAACAGAAAATTTAGTAGAGTTAATTTTACTTCATCAATGAATAAACACATTTTGGGCTGTTTTACTTATAGAAGAGGTGATAGAGAAGAGTGAGTGAATACTGAGAGGGGAGGTAGGAAATTCAGTTAGAAAGAAAATGTAATCAGTAGCATTAAGGGGAAAAAAAGGACAAAAAATGGTAGGATTATCTTTGAAAATATTATAATTAATTGGGATTTTTTTGTAATTAGAGACATTTAATCCAGTAATTTAAATTTATTTAAATAAATCTGATCTTTAGCAACTCTTTGAGAAATATTTGCATTATTGAACTCTCCTTTTTCATAAGTATCTGAAATTACCTTTAGAACTGATTTACTAATATTAAGGTGGTACTCTAATCAGAGATTCTGAAAAAAATTTCCCAAAGAAATTTACTTGATTTAGAAAGAAAATCTAATTTATCTTCACTTATTTATAATAAGTATTTTGAAAGAATATCAACAGAAAAATTCTCTTTCTTTACATACTTTTCTTTTTCATTTTGTATATTTTGCAGAATGTATTAGTCATTCCTATTCCTGGAACAAAGTAGGCAACACCTGAAAATTAATGTAAGAGAGGTTTATTTGCCTTAAGTTTCAGAAAATTCAGTCCATGGTTGGTTGGCTTCAAGGCAAAAGGGTATGGCAGAAGGAGGGCCAGGTTGGAAGAAAGGTGCTCAATCCGTGCAGCAAAGAAGTAGAGAAACAATACAGGAGTTAGGAAGGGAAATGCATCCTCCAAAGACACATCCCCAGTGACATGATTCTTCCAGGCCTCACCTTTAAACCATGAACTCATCAATGCATTAATCCATGATGAGTATAGTGCTCCACAATCCAATTATTTTCAAAGGCTGCATCTCTGAACACATGAGAATTTGAGGGGACGTTCTTCATCTAAACCGTAACATAGAACTGGCCTAGGACAAGTGTCATAAACTAGACACAATCTGATAGACTTGAATTTAACATAGGTTCTGCCTGTGACTCTTGATCAAATTGTTCAATCTCTCTGCACTCAAGATTATCCATTTTTAGTACAAGGTTTGCAATACTCACCCTGACAGGTTGTTTTGAGCACTAATAGATAATTGGCCTAAAACCTTCTCAGATGACATCTGACACATTTTAATTTTGTTGTTGCTCTTGTTGTTCTGGGGATTGATCCCAGGGCCTTCTGGCTGTTAGGAAAACACTATCACTGAGCTACAGCCCCATCCGACATTTTAACATCTTAAAATGCAAAATGAGCTTTCGATTTTCCAAGAAAATGGTAAAATCAAAGGAGCTTGTCTGCTGGGATTGGTGTGCTCCTCTGCAATCACTTTGCCCTCTTTGATGAATCTTCCCTGTTCCATTCTTACTGGATTATTTATCCAAGAATTATATGGATCAAAAAATATGGACATGTTTAAAATATAAATGCTTAGGCGCAACCTGAGGTGTCCATGACCAAACTCTCTGGGTCAAGGCAGAAAATGACAGAAAATATAATGTTAAATACTGTAATCTTCACTGGCCTTTAAACGCTTTGTCTCCCTACATGGAAACAAGGTCTTATACACACTGAATAAGATTCAGTGAAGATTAATAGAAGTATACAATGGTGTTTCACAAATTAGAAGATAATATCAAGTTAGAATTCTATTATGATTGAAAATATTATTGACAGTTTCTTCTTGAGTTTGACAGATTTTAGGTCCTCCCATGTTGTCTGTCTTCTGGAATTTCCATTTTTCACCCAAGTGACAATGACCAAGTTTACTCTAAGTTTTACCCTCCAGAATCACAGTCTGAAAAGACTGTGATTTTTCTGTTGGAGTTTTGGCCACACTGCATGTTATAAAGCTATTTCTGTCCTCATGTCCTCGTGCCAGAAGCCACAAAAATGTTACATTTTCAGCATCATTCCCTTTTTCTCTGTTTCTTCTGCCTTCCAGTATACGGCTGTTCTCTGGCGTTAGGCAACTTTTAAACATTTTGTCCAGAGTTTTTAGTTGCTATATTTGGAAAATGGAGAGGTATTTACTCATGAATACTGGTAATGGAATAGTAATAAATTGCTTTTTATTGAACTAGTTCTACAGCAATTCTTTGATATTCCTTTTTTAATACTGTCAAAATTTGCAAAGCAAACTGAGAAATCAATATTACATCTGCTTACCTGGAAACTTGATGTTCCCAGCTATATTAGTGTTGCCAAAGGGAAATGTCAGCTTTGCCTCTACATCACTTGTATAAGGCACAATATTCTGAACAGGAACACTGGATCAGCTGAGTGAGATTGGGGCGCTCCTAGCCTGAGAAATGTGCTAAGAAATCAGCTATCAGAAATGTTTATTTCCCAACAAGAGTTACAGAGTTGGAAATTTTCACATATCCAAATGATTTCCTTGCTGAGCACCCATAATTACCAACTATCTATGGCTACACAGGAATGATATAGTTTCATTAATTTAAATGATAAATTAAAAATTATATAAGATGGGCTGGGACGTAGCTCAGAGGCACAGCTCCTGTCTGGCAACCACACGATCCTGAGATCAATTCCTAGTACCAAAAAAAAAAAAAGAAAATTATATAGACAAAACTATTTTCAAAATCAAACTCTTAATTTTATTCTTTCTAAATATAAGAGAAATATATCTTTATTTTAGACACTGTGAAACATAAAACTTATTTTAAAAAACCATACATAAAAATTAAACGATGGTTTATGACTTCAAATTTACTAGTTTCTAGAGAAATTAGTAAACTTTATTGATTTGTGATAAGAATTTCAGAGGGCTAGAACCTAGAGTAAAATCTTTGGTTATAGATCTGTGATGCCTACCAAGAACATATATGAAATGGTGCATGGTGGCACATCCCTATAATTCTAGCACCGAAGCAGGAGGATGAGTTAGATAGTTCAAGGCCAGGCTGAACTGCATGAGATCCTGTCACAAAACAAACACACAAGCAAACAAACAATGAACAAATATATCAGATATATATCATATATTAAACTCATATATATATATACATTAATCCTACACATCATGCATTTAGGTTAAGGATACAGGCTGAATTTGACACTTTTTAAAACCATTTTTCTTAGTGAAAAGGAGGAAAAAGATGTCCTTAACAGAAGGCGGCATTCCAAAAATACCGACCTCCCATCTAGTTCTCACTATTGAGAAGGGCCTTTATTTTTCTCTCTTCTCATATATTAAGGTGGGAAAATGCACAAGGCAGAATTCTAAGATGTTCACTGACCTTCCTGTTATGATTGTGTTAGTCAAGATTGTTGAAATAATACAAAGGCTGATATGAGAAAATAGGCTATTTTTGGTTTTTGAAGTGGAGAAGACCATGTAGAAAGGACCTAAGACTGGTTTCCATAAACAAAGAGTGGCTCTTGGCCAAAAGCCAGCAAAACTGAGAATGGCTCGTAGGAAACAGAGTCTGAAGTAAAATGAATGTGAATCAAAATTCAGAATCACATTCTTCCTTAGTGTTTTGATGTTCACACAGTCCATTGGTTTAGATCTTTGAGTGACTAAGGAACCCCACCTAGCTAGACGCTGGCATACAGATTTGTGAGATAATGATAATGATAATATTAATTAAACCTGCAAATGATGATTTGTTACAAAGAAATAGAACCACAATATGAGAGGCCTCTTTTATGCAATGATTCTCACATTTTAACATTTGTCAAAGTCACCTATGTAGCTTTTAAAATACAAACAATTGGGCCCCAAAGTTATGGTTCAATTATTTGAGATAAGACCTGAGAAGTTGTTTTTGTAATCATTTCCAAGTGATGTCGATACTCCTGGTTAGGAAGAAAGTCTTGAGAACCATTGCTCTACAATGATACCCTGGCATCTGTTCATATCTCTTCATAACTCCTTCCTAAGAGAAAAAAATTAGCTGATGAAGCTGGAAGAAGGAATAGAATTTTCTCAGTTCCTTTTGAATTTTCAGGGTTGTGCATTAGTTGGCCTGCATATAAAGGAACGTTTTGGTTTTCTCTTTGACTTCAGTTAAGCCATTTGTTTTTAAGAGAAATCCAGTGTTTATCCAGGTCTGACAGTTTCTTGGTGTGGAAATCTATCTAATGCTGAGAGGTTTTCAGAAACTTACTTTTATTCCTTATCTTAATTATTCACATGTTCCAATCCTGCTTTCCTGAGTAATAATATTGATATTTTAATACATAGTTGGGTATAGTATCTACCTCTTAGTTGGTTTGGGCTTTGGTAAGGAAATATTTTATTTGTTGTTCCTATGACATTTTAACACTGACAAAGGACAAAAAAATAGATCTCATTTTCGAAGCTTCCTACTCTCCAGTTGGGAACTATTCTTTCTCTAGTCAGAGGAGGGATAACATTTCTGTCAGTAGTCAGTCTGTGACTGCTTTATCCAAGTGTCTCAAAAGAAAGGTATGGCAGTTTTCTTTGTGAGGCTGACTAGGTAAAGCTGTGGATTTTATCAGCTGGCTTTAAACAGACCAAGATAATTCATTGTTCTGTGACATCCCAACAAATCAATCCTACTAACAGAAAATCCAAACAAATCTTACATATTCATAACACAATTACTCAAAGACCTAAATTCTTCCCTTAAGAATCTGATGATCATCCAAAGAAAAACTCATACACAGGGTATAAAAATGAATGAAAGTAGTCACTGTATTTATTTTTTCTCCATGTTTCATCTCTTATTCTCAAAGAGATAGGAACGAAGTGAAATCAGTTTTTGAATAACTGCAGTATATAAGATCCTGTATTTATTATCTCAGTCAGCCCTCTAGTAACATTATTAAGCCATACATTTCTAACTCTTTTGGTTTTATGTACATTATATATCCTGAAGAAAATATCATAGAATTTAAATCTATGGTCTGTTTGACACCAAAGGGGATGTTATTTCACCACGCCATATTACTGACAAGGGATGCCAAGTTAAGCAATGGAAGTTATGATAGATTAAAAGGGGCTCCCTAGTAGTATGCTTCCAACTAAAGCCAAATTTTACAAAAACAAATTAATTTTACCTAACAAATTATGTGCTTTTATAAAAATATTTCAAGTATTATAATGCTATATATGTTAAAGGTGTTATATGTTTTTATCCTATGGTTGTTCACAATTATAATGTGAATAATTATAGGATAAAACATTGAGCTGTAGGAAACAGACATTATACATATGTAGGAGGATAAGTTTTTAAACATTGAATGGTTATTTATGGAAAGCAAACTTCTCCAAAGGGCTGTATCTAAACACTGTCTTGTCTGGCATAATAAATGTTTATGAGCAGTACATAAAACCAATAAAGTGTTTTATATGTGGTAAATGGGACTGCAGATGTTTAAATTTTATTGTTTTCATCTAAATCTTTTTGAAATTTTATAACAAAATTGCAGATTTAAAAAAGCAACAGTGAAAGTATAAATTAAAAATTAGACTAATGAGTACAAAGTGTCTCAAATGGTTTAAATCTGAACTATGAATGTAAATAAAAAATAGTTCATGAATTTTTGGTGATGAACAAGTCGATAAGTAATAAACTCTGATTGTTAGACTAATATAATAAGAATACAAAATCATGTAAATTATGAATACATATACTGCAATAATCCATTAATGTAACCAAAACATTTAAAACTGTCATATGAAATTAGAAATTTCTATTCGAAAATTTGCACGTATAAAAATGTTAAATCTAGGGCAAGAATACATGAGATGAAGTAAATTTGTTTTCAAAAGTGATTGATAAAAATTCCTCCACTGGTTGGTTCTTTGATAAATGAATGAGTGATTTGGGGAACATACTTTTTTGCTAATAATTAGAGTTATTTAAAAATTTAAAGCTTGATGTTAAAGTTATGTTTGTGTTGACTGCTTATGCTATTTCTGTAATTGTTTAATAATGTTCCTGTTCAAACTAATATGATGTTACATTGCATTTATTTATGGTAGATTGGCCAAATTTAACTCATAGTGAGCATAAATTTATTTAAAATTATCAATACCAAGTCCATTCCAGTGTAATCTATTACCCTTAAATGTATAAATACCTATTGCAAAAAACAAAAGTGGTAGACAATGAAAAAACAATATGGAGAAAAAGCAAATTTCTTCAGAGACAAAAAAGCTCAATTAATCTCACAGTATTACACATTATCTGACTTTATTTTAATACTTTGTGCTCAGAATATAGTTATTAAAAAGCACACATAGTATAGAAGAATGACTGAAAGTTAAAGTGCTTTAAATAGTAAAGTAAATTTATAGGAATGGCATAAATGAAGTTTCTATGTTACCTGACCAAAACCAAATTATTTAGGAAGAGATGGATTTAGAACTTTATTGAGTTAAACAGATCTGGGATTAGCTACAACTACTAAGCTATATAATATTCACTTCCATAGAAGAAAAAACATTTTCACAGGAAAAGTCTCATCTACCAAGTCTTCTATGAAGAACTGGCTTATCTCTTACTTCTTTCCTATTGCCATGTAAATTTAGAGTTAAAAATATAATTGCAGCCTAAAGAAAGAAATTATAGTCTGTAATGAATAACCCATTAATCCACTAAAAGCACAACTTCTCAGACTATTTTTTGGCTCTTTTCTAAATAGTATGGAAAAGTCAAAGTGAAAGAGTGAGACAAGCATAAAATTAATAAAGGAAAGCAAACGTGATATAAATCACTTTAGAAAACCCTAAGACCAATGGTGACAGATTTTGACCAACATTTTTTAAAAATAGAAGTTGATGCTAATAAACTGAGACGTGTAGTAATCAGCAAAACAAAGAGAGTAACAGAAGATTTCAAAGGCCGTGAAATTTTACTTCCCATTTCTAGTCTAAAAATGGCAATAGTAGGTTCATTTTGAAAATATGTGATGCATGCTAATTTAAGAACTACTTTTAACCAATTTACCATACATTGAAAACTACTGTTATATTTATTTAAATAACATTTCTAAAAAACAGGAAACATTTTGTACTTACCAATCCATTTAAATTATCACATCCCATTGTAAACTTTTAAATTCTTGAAAATTCTTTAAAATTTATGTAACGACATTTGGTAGATTTTATATTTAGTTTAACAATATTTGTGTTTTTTTTTTTCCTGGTACTGGGAACCAAACTCACGACCTTGCGCTTGCCAGACAGGCGCTGTGCTGCTGAGCTAAATCCCCAGCTAGTTTAAGAATATTTGGATTCTCTTAGTAAAGTCCTGAATTCTTGTAGACTACATCACAACCATTGCATTGCATTGCATTTTGACAGATGTGAATCTCAGAACACAGAATTGTGAATTTGAGTTGCTATTATATTTTTTAAAAATCAAGACACTTGTAAGAGATTAACAAAATGTTCTTTTCCTATCTCAGTTCTGAATAGTTTCTATTGATCTTAAGTTTTAAGAATATTCTAGAAGCACAGAAGTTGAGCTGTGGTATTTACCAAGCATGAAATCAGAATATATTTTGAGAGAAGCCTTGAAAAATAAGTAAAGTAGGATGCACTCTTTTGAATGGTATGCATTCTTCCACATATATGTTTATATATCTGTCATGCAATGTCCTCTTTATATTATGCAAAAGTTACAGAGCCCTAAAATAAACTTGGGCTATGTGCATTTCACAACTTTAATAAAGTATTCCTGATAGAGAAAATAGCATAATTAAAGGGTTAAAGTATAAGAGAATTTATTGTGTTTATAGAAATACAAATATCTTATAATGGCTAGGATTCAGTATATGTGGATAGGCTAAGCCAAGAAAGAAAGAGACAGAGAGGGAGACAGATAGAGAAAGAGAGAGAGAGAGAAAGAAAAAAAGAAACAAAAGATTTAACCATCTCATATAACGTCTACTCAGACTGAAATTATCTCTAAAAATATTTAATTATTGCAGAATAATTAACTAGACAGTAGATATTAACCTACTGCAGCTTCATACGTTGCATATCTTGTGCGTTAACTTAATTAAGTACCTTTAACTTTCCTATGGATATGAAAATTTCAGAAAACAACTGGTATCTATGCTGTGGCTTTCTTATTGGTTGTCTTTCATTTGCAAATTGTTGATGATATACTGATTTTATTCACTGTACATTGATTACACAATTCTCATGTGATGTTTAAGAACCGAGTATCTCCTAAGTTTACTTTTTCATTTTTCCTAGTAATTTTCTTTTTTTTTGGTAGTTTCTTCCAGTACCAGGAATCGAACTCAGGACCTTGCACTTGTCAGGCAGGTGTTTTACCGCTGAGCTAAATCCCCAGCCCAGTAATTTTCTATATTGAAAATAATTACTAGTATTTATTGATGATTTCCATGTGCCCAGCACTGTGAGGAACTTCATATCTATGAACATGAATACTTATACTAGTATTTCAAAAAAATGTATTATGAATGCTATTTTGAGGAGAAGAAAACTGTCTTAAAGAAGTTAAGTAACATTCTCAGCATCAAAAAATATTAAGGTCAGAGATAAACATTTTTGCATCAGGCTCAAATTTGCACAAACAGTAGCAAACACTCACACATTCACACACATACACAGGCACGGCCTCACATTTGTTTTATTTCACCAAATTATCATTCATAGTGATTTAGAGAACTTATTTTACTGAAAATTTAGAGAAGTTAGAATATCTATATTCCTTTTTTTGTTTGTTTGTTTGTTTTTCTTCCGGTACCAGGAGTCGAACACATGACCTTGTGCTTGCCAGGCAGGCGCTTTGCTGCTGAGCTAAATCCCCAGCCCCAGAATATCTATATTCCTAAAAATTACATAAACAGTTTCATATTTTTGGCTTTGCCCAACTATACATTAGAACATAAGACTTTATTAGGCTCATCAGCAGCATCATAAGCAAAGGTAAATACTTTATTTCTCTTGAGTCTCTAGTCTGAGGTGTCAAATTATATCTGCAAAAGAAGCAAATGTACATTTGTGCTGATTCTTATAGTTCTTAATTAACTAGGTAATTCATTTGGAATGACACAATATTTTATTTTAAAGAGGACAAGGAAGCACAAAATAACAGCAACAAAGACAAAACAGAACAACTCAAAAGCAATAAAAACTGCACAGAATTTCAAAATAAGATGATAGAAAATTAACAATGCTTGTTATATTACATGTTGTTATCTTCACCGAAATTTCTCAGATTACCAAATATAAAATGCAAGATTGATCAAACAATTAAACATTAGCTGTTCGATTCAATAAGCCACTAGAAATTAGTAGTACAATTATCTTAGCCTGGAGAAAGGGAAGGGAAATACATATACATGACACAATACTTTAAATCAGAGCTTTAAAGTAATACAAAAACTTGCCTTGTTTGCAAACTGATTAATTGTGCTTCACAGCTATTCTCTGGCTTACAATATGTATGCCTGATTTATTATTCAAAATATATTTGATGTTTTAAAATCACTTTTAGTGTTTAAGATTTTACTTTATTTTAGTTATATACTCAAATTCAAAACTCTGACATAAAAGTAATGCACTCAGCATAGTTCTACAGTTGGTTAGTGTTTTGTTCTTTCCTTTCCTGTACATTTCTTTCAAAATCAGGTCAACCACTGTGCACACAAAAATCATTTTCTTCCATGGCTGCTACACATACATGGTAAAACCCTTGAATTTCTGAGGGCTAAGCAAGCCCCTTTGTCTCATCATGGCACATACAACATTTTTCATGGATGCAGTAGGTACAAAGGCTATTATCTGTACGTTTCATTTCAATCACTTTCTACAATCTATTTATCTGTGTCCCTTCTAGGTTTATCAACAATTCAGTATCAATAAAGCTTATATGACTTACTCTTTCCATTAGAATACTTGGAATCATGAAAATATTGGTTGTCTCTTATCTTTGATAACCTCTTTAAAAAGATCTCATGACCATGTACAAAATAAAATGCTTACAGTATAATTTTAGATTATTCTTTGACTCCTGAGCATGCAAGAATTACATTTTAAATTAATTAAAATAATAGGTGAAAATAAAGATTTATAAATATTCATATTTTATAAGCTAAGCCTATAATAAATTATATGTAGTGGACACATGCAGATATGTACCTTTGAAGAGATTACACTCTGTGAGATCATTATACTCATCTCTCAAATGCATGTAGGTTTGATTTAATATAGTATAATAACACTATAACATGAAACATATGTCCCCAACTTACATGACATAAAATATTACTTGTAGAGAAATGACCAGGTGCCCTCATATTTGCACTGATACACATTTAGCTAATTTCCTCTAGGAAAGTTAGTATAAGCCTATCAAGACAACTCAACTGTGTTATTTATGACATATTTAAAGGCAGTGAAGTGTAAAGAATGAGAAGATAAAACAGGAATAAACAGCATCATCACTTAAGCCTGCTATGAAATCTAGGAAGGACTCCACACTTACCATTCTAATCCTGTACTTGACAGAAGCTTATTAAGTCTATAACTGTTACTTGAAATTAAAGACACTCTTAAAATCCTGGTATCCGGAAATGTATCAATCATTTAAAAAAACATATCAACATTATAATAAATGGCAAGCAGACACAGAAACATAATTATTAATTCTCTTTATATTTTATAAGTAATCCTAGGCTTTGAAGAAGACAGTTATGGATCATTGCCATAGAGGAAAGAATATTGAATTAAAAGGGTAAATGCCCCAGTGCTTATTTGTGATAAGCCTATTAATCTGTTTCACTTTATATTTAAAATTGATTTATTAACACATGTGCTGTTGATACACATAGTATTTTTAAGATTAAATGAACTTCTGCATATGAAAGCAATTTGGACATTTGAAGAATTGAAACAGATTTATCCCAGGATGGAGATGCCTTTATCACAGTCATAATGAAAATGTAGCAGTCTCCATGGAAGAATGTTTGATGAATTAATTTATAGGAATCAGAATAAATCTGATTTAAGAATAGTTAGCTCTTTGTCTTAAAATGGATTGCTAAGTAGATGACATAACTGAGGAAGCATAGAGCTGGCTTTTGCTATTATCATCAATTGATTTGTCTCTGCCATGTGACTGGTGGCTTTAACTAAGGGCAGGTAAGCCATGGTTACAGATTAAATAGACTTCATCACCAGTTTTGTATATAAAGATATGCCTAAATTTTAGTTTGGCAGTACATTTCTGTAGTAAATGGTATTCACATACCCAGTGGGAAGTTGTTACATGTACATTACACATTTTAATTCCTTTTTTATCCACTTTCCCTTCTCCCTACACCAATCTCCTGACCCTCTTCCTTATTGCTTTTGTACACTCTTGCAGTGTATGTTTGTACATATTGTTTACAATCCTTATGTGAAGGTGACTCATGTACATAACAAAACCCAATTCCCTCATCCCTACCTTCCCTCGCTGCCCTATCTCTTGATCCCCTTCCCCTGTTAAAGACAATCTTCTCCTTATGTCCTATTGCCTAGCTTCTATTTTGCCCTTTGTTTTTACCCTGGGTTTCTTATAGAAGAGAAAGTATGGGATATTTAAACTTTGTGTCTAATTTGTTTCACTTAAGATTATGCCTTCAAGGTCCATCCATTTTCCTATAAATGTCTCAAATTTATCTTCCTTTATAAAGTTATTTTCAGGTCTGGGGACGTAGCTCAGTGGTAGAATGCTTACCTAGCATGCACTAAGGCCCAGAGTTCAATCCCCAGCACAACACAAAAAGTTATTTTGAATGCAGCCACATGTACTTATTCATGCATTGCCGGTGATAGCTTTTATGTAGTTAAGTTGATGTCACATACTCTACAGTTCAAAAAGCCTAAAATATTCACTATATAGCTCTTTTCATAAAATAGCGTTAAGAAGTACAATTGGAAGGAAATTAGTAAGTAGAATATTCTTTGATATTTGCACAACATTTTATTAAAATTAAACTTACTAAACAAATTAACATATTCAAAGTGAATACTGTATTCTGAAACCCTGTGATGATCATGCTTCCTTAAACGGCAGACATCAGGCACAGACATGTTGCTTGCCGGACTCTTCAGAGAGTGGTCTTCCCCACAGAGTCTTCCTGAAGCATGGCTTTACTTGGGGTCCACTGCAAAGGAAAGCTTTCAGAGGACAGAGCAGGAGGAAGGAAGGAAAGTACGTATGGGAAAACTGTGGTGAAAGTCATAGAAGCTCACAGCTCCGCAATCATAGTCCAGAAACACCCCAACTCTACCCACAGGGTACTTTTTCTGGTTTTTGTCCGGTACCAGAAATCGAACTCACGACCTTGCGCTTGCCGGGCAGGTACTGTGCCTCCGAGCTAAATCCCGAGTCCCGCCCCTTGGTTTTGAACAGAATGAATTAGGAATGGGGAGACGGTGAATAGGATATATTGCTTGTTCTTTTTCAGTGAAAAGAGAAAAAATATTTTGTTGGCATCAAAAATGTTGTCAGTGTCACTCATACCTGCATCTTTACAGAGAATCCGTTTGGAGTGGGCTGGCCACGTCCATCTCTTAGTAATGCTGACCTAAGGCGAAGGCCGCAGTGCCCCACAAAAGAAAATTTTCTGTTCTGAATTGGTGCTCTGCAGGCACACTGTGTGACGGTCAGCTCCAAATATTCTCCCGTCGTCCTCAGGAAGGCTCACAGGGAGTGGGCCATCCCTGAATCACACCAATATTCACTCGGGAGGTGTTAAGCACGTCTTACAGTCAGTAATGTACCGTGAAATGAGGTCTGTTTTCACTGGCTGGGACTTTGGCATTAGTACCAATTCAGTCCTTTGAAACACATCTCCTAAGTCCTGGAGCAGCTCCACGTCAGGCTTACGACACATCTGAGCCAGCTTTCGGCACATTTCTTTCACCCCTTCTGTCTGCTGGGTTAGCGAGATTTCACTGGCATTTCATTGGTATAAAATATCCTCTGTTGTCTGTCTAGTGTCTGTCCAGTGTCTGTTCAGTGTCCTTTGTCTGTCTAGTGTGGTCAGGTGGCATTGCTCATCTTTATAAAGAAATAGATACATGTTCTCATATTGAGCTCTGACCCACATATTTCACAAAGGACTGAGTCTTGCTTGATTCCTCACTGATACTGTTTTTTATTCCCAGAGTCTGTTTCAGTAGAGAATGTATTTTCTTCAGAAGTTCCTCCTTTTATTCCTCAGCAACACTCTCCACCTGGCTGTGTTCCTGTGATTGCAAGCAGGCCCTTCTCAGCCGGTCCTGGTCCGCCTCGCAGATGAGCCTCTCTTCCTCGCTGTGTGCCACACAGATCCCTTCCCAAGCGCTGGGGGCAGGGTTGGGCCTGGTCTGTCTGAGGCATGAAGGCAGGTTGTTGAGGATGGCAGCTCTTACGAAGGCCCAAGTGTCTGATGCAGCTCTGCACAGAGGACAGCACTTTGGAGTATGGGTTTCCTCCCTGCAGAAGAAGAGGGAGGAATGGCAAAATCTGTGTTCACAGCCTACAGAGACAGGTTAGGTGAGTAGTTCATACAGGTGCGGCATGTGAAAACATTCTCTAAGGCCTGCAAGACAATTGATTGTTTCTGACACTGCAAGACCAATGTTACTGAAGATACACTGAGAAATGAGCTAAGCTTACTTCAAATTGACACTGAAGTAGTGCTCCTTTCAGCCAATATAAGTTTTCCTGGGCTAGGTGTGGTGGCATACACCTTTCTTTTTCTTTTACCAAACCATGAAATTGCACCCAGCATGTGTTAGCCATAAATGAGACTATGCAAGTCACCAAACCATAGCTATGCTTTGTAGCTCTCTGACTCACTCTCCTCTTTTTGACACTGAAACAGTCTCCCCTTTTTACCACTGAACAATAACACCATATATGTAATTCACCTCTTTTATGCCACTCTTTTGCCATTTTTTTGCCTTTCATCCTGTCTGGGTGGAAGTCCCTCATCCCTGACTTTGGAAGGCCTGCTGAAGCAAGGGACATCCTCTCCAAGGTTCTCTGTGTAGGCACTGCCCAGTAAAATTTACTGCACAACATTGAGATCTCATGGTCTTGTTTTTTCTTAATAAGCTCCCTAGTATTTGAATTTTACGTGTGCCTTGCTATAGAGCTCACAGCTGGAGCATAGGCAAGTAAGAGTGGGTGAGGGCACCCAAGAAAGAAACCATGTCTCCGTGAGCCTGTCTCTGGAGGGTCTGAACTTTATTTTCTGTGATCATGTACTGCTCTAGCGCTATCTAATATTTTCATTCCTCTTGCTAATGCATCCTACAATTTTATCTGTGTTGTGAGTTAGTGAAACTACAACACACTTCATGAATGGGGTGAATTGAGACCTCCATTTTCTCCTTGGGGGTGCTCCATGGAGCCCATTTGGTAAAAGAGGTAGTGAAAGAAATTGTTCATTTTAAGTACCTTATTTTCTCATAATCTTATAACTTCTACATTTCTGAAAGCTTGCATTGCCCTTCAAAGGAGAAAAATTGTGAAGAAAATCTTTTTTTATTACTATTAGTCATCATCATCACAAACTTTTTATAATACTTTATTCTTTTTTATTATTTTAAAGAGAATAAAAAGCACTAACAAAATAACAACAGAAACTCATCTGAGATTCATAATATCTAAAAAGTCACAATACTTTTCATTTTTCTCCACATAGAATTTTGATTTAGAATCCAAGTCAACCAAGAGTTAACTCACGAGTGAAAACTTTTTCACTTGAAAGGGCTAATTTTCTTCAACACATAAGATAACAAAATTGATTTCTGCAAAAATATCTTTGGACACTGTTCTTAGAGCAATATATGTGGCACCATGCTGTGAATAATGATCTCTTTATGCTACTGAAGAATTTCACAATGTTGTGTAAGGTCAAAACTATTTTCACATTAGAATGTGCTTAAGTTATTGTTATTTAGCTTTACTTGAATTTTTAAAGCATTGCAGAAAAATCTTTTCAGCAATATGTATAAGGCATACTAATCCCAAGGAGAATATTGCTTACACTTCAAAATTCAAAAATATATAGCTATTTATATTCTCCTTCTGATCAATAGAACATATATCCCAGAACAGTTATTAATCTTGGTATTATTATCTTTGTTTTTTTCAGGTATTGAGAAATATTCCAAATAAATACTCATAGTTTTGTATTTGAAGGTGATAGTTCTATAGAAATCCTGCTTTTTGTCCTTCAACTATGAATTATATGACTCAGGGGTTTTAGGGATTGCTGAAATCTTTACTCTCTCATACTTTCTACCAGCACATTTCTACAAGAAAAGAAGAAGCAAAAAAATCTTAGTTAATAACCAATTCCTTGTTTATATTTTGGTTAAATACAGTATGATTCCTTTCTTTCTGTTTTTTTTTTTCTTTTTTTTGGATGAGAGATACGGTATTTATTTCCTAAAGCAGAAATTTTTAAAAGCAAAATATATTTTTCATGGTAGAGCAAATAAAATAAAATGTTCACCCTCTGCTGCCTCTGCAGGAAGGTGCCTCGGACCCAGGAAGCCTGTAATTTCAGTTGACTTGTGAACAAATTACTTATCTAAGGAGAAAATCCACCTTAGTATCCTATTTGATATTGTCTTAGTTAATTTTCTCCTTGGTGAGATGGTGCTTGCCACACAGCTCTCAGTGTTCCCAGGGGAAACGATGGCAGGAGGATAAAGAAGTATAGATAAGAGAAGAAAGTTGAGGTCAGGTGGTTTCTCTCTCTCCAGATGAGAGGGAAGGAAAATTAATCAACTACAATAGGGGCATTTATTTACACATTTGATGAAGTTAGTATT
>NW_004955406.1:32837822-32857885 GCF_000276665.1 Chinchilla lanigera | reverse complement strand
TGAGAGAACGTCTCTTGGAGTCTTCCTTCATGCGGCGAGTGTCTCTGACCCTTACATTACAAGACACAGGGATGACTAATGGCTGGGATTGTATTCTCTCAGGTAAGGTGTTTCTCTGGACTGAAGCAGCTTAATTGCCTCAGGTGCTCTTTGCTCTTGGACTATTCTTCCCTTGCCCCCACGTGAGTGACCCACTTCAGCTTCAGTTTCTCTCTACCCTGAGGTGCAATACCCAACACTCAAAATTCAAGGAGAATAGGTTTATTTTGGCTCACAGACTGTTGAGGTTTCAGTCCAAAGTTGACTCCAAGAAAGCATGTAGAGGGACATCACAGAGGAGAAACAATCCATGGCGTGGCAGGGAAGCCAGGGATGGCAGCAAAACAGCAAAGTAGTGAAGCAGCAAGTCACAAACCGCAAGCATCTCCCACTCCCTGGAACCAACTGCCTTTGAAAAGCCCCACCTATGAGCACATGAGGCATTGGATGGACATTCACACACAAGCCATACAGATGTTATTCCTTATTACTAGTTTGGTTGAAATCCATTGAGAATATTCATATGCTAAATACCCAGTAAGCCACTGAGGAAATCAGCCTACCTTTCCCAGTAAGAAATCTGCAAAAAAAAAGCCACTGTTATTTTACAAAGCAACCTTAGGGATGAAGTACCTTCCTTGTCTATTGTTTTTCTAAAAACATCTTTCTATGTGCCATGACTAACAATCTAAATATTTACCAGTTGTGGAACTGTATTAAATCATTTAATGAATGAATTTCCATTTTCAAACTATGTTAACTGAAAGGGTACCATCTTTGATAATTAAGGACATGATTTTGATCTGATTGCACTGAAAGACTTTCTTTTCTCTTTTCCACATATGTAGCTGTCATCTCTAATTTTATAAAATGCCCTATTTAAATGTATTTTGTATGTTTCCTGCTGTATGAGAAATTTTCATCATGTATAGATAAGAAGTAAATAAGTTTGGAATAACTTTCGTGGAAAATCCTTAATAGAATTAACATTTGAGGTTTGGATGCAGAATTTTAAACATGTTGAAAGCTCTTATATTGTGGATCTACTGTTTAACTGGAAGATGCCATTGTGAATTAGTACGGTTTCTGCAAAAAAACAAAAAACAAAAAACAAAAAACAAAGAAAAAACCTACAGAAAATATTGCTGAAGGTCATGCTGTGTTGAACAAGAGGCACACTACTTTTTATCTTGGTGATGGCATCCCATGGAGCAGGTTTCCTAATTTCCAATTCCAAGGCAGGACTTTCAGTGTATGTAGGGGAGGAAAGATCATTACTATTCCAAGCTCAAGAGCAGAAATTTGAGTCTTTCTGTGCATTTCATCTTGGGGTATGGTTTTACCAAGTTCCTATGTCTTGTGGTAAAGAACATGCTCACAAGCTTTATGATAGGTTTTTCACTTACAGATAGGCAGCAAGGAACAAAACTAGTCTTGGGTCCACTTTTAACCAGTTCCCAATGCTTGAGAAAGCTGTGTAGGAAAGACAGAGTCTTGAATACATGCTCCTCACTTGTTCCACAGCTGGAGGGATCTAGAAAGGTAGTTCACCCTTGGTTATCTACCTCAGGAACAGCACGATTCATTGGGAAAATCTTCGGTGGATACCAAATTCCAGAGGAGGTGGAAAGAAAACCTGGCAGTTAGAAGATTCCTCTCTAGCTCTAGATGCTCCATTCCCTAAATATGAGTCATTTCATGCAATTACTTTTTATCTCAACACATTATATGTTGAATATTTCAATCTATTCTTGAAAACTCTAAGTGAGAAAGAAGAGAAAAACTGGACTGATCCACAGACATCTGGAGAGCTTTCCTATAGTTCATCTTACAACCTAGATATCCCACTTGGCAAAACCAACCCATTATATAGATTCCTAGATTTCCCTAGATCTCAGGCAGTTTTGTGTCATCAGAGCAACACACCACCTTGACCAATATGATCTTGATGTAAATCACTGAATCATAGCCAGAATAATTTTAACCAGGCCCAGGAAAACTACTACCACATGCAGTTGGGCTTGGAGCAATGACCTAGTATATTATCTTAGCAATCCATGTAGGAAATTGCTAAGAAATTCGAAGAAAAGTCCTTCAGATGGTCCATGTGTGAGCACCACTGGGCCAGCTTCCAGATCTCCCTCGAGTGTGTCTTTACAATTCCTGAGGTGTTTACCCAGGTATAGTGAAAGTGTTGTCAGTGTCACATATTTTTCTTAACTGGTGTGAAAACAAGTTTAGATAGTTCTATTCTCTAAAGTAATTTTCCACAGGGAGTTGAGAGATGTCTGTTGGGCTACAAAAGCAGCAACCATAGAGGATACAGTGTATGTCATGGTCAGGGTAGATTTTTCTATTTTATTGTTGAGCCCTTATTCCCTCATATAAAATTACATGCTTCATATGGGACATAAAGTCAATTACTACTCCTGGGAGTTTCTGAGTGTGTGTATAGCTTTAGGCTTTAGGTCTTTTGTACCTGTGACTTGTTGGATCAGTTCAAAAAGGTGAGGGAGCACTGCATTGTGAGCCAATCTGCCCATGCTATGCTATTCCTTCCAGGAGAAGAAAGCATTCTGCTTTTATCCCTTCTCCCTGTTCTAGCCTGTCATCAACAACCCAAGACAGCCAAGATATCATGTCCTCTTCTGGTTTTGTCCTACACCATACCAGTCCAGGATCATAAATTTCTGTTTCCGGGAAGGAACTTACAGTATTTGTTTCACTTGGAGCGCCACTTGTTCCGTGTACTTCTGTAAAAAGATAGACCACATTACACATGTTGGTTCTTTCTCAAGTTCTTCAGAGGCCTCCTAAGTACCTCTGTCTTATAACACTCAGGTGCCTCAGGTTCTCTCTGGGTATCCATTTCCCAACTCTCTGCCCAGAAATGACTGATTGCAATGTGCCCTGGTAAAAGGGATCGATAATGATTTTCCTATTCCCACATTCCTTTCTTTCCCTCAGTCATGGTAGCCAACACATCCATGTCTGCATGGGCAGCAGCTAATACAGTCATCTTATCTTCTTTCCTTTGCTATCGTCCAGCAGCCTCCGCAGGTCTTGAGGATGCTGCTCCTCCTATTTCACCAAACCATGGTTCCACCAGAGCAAAACCTACTCACTGTACAAATCGATGATACTCCATTTCACTGGCGGCACTTTCATTTTATCCTGCTACCAGAGACTAGCTGGTTATAAACCTCAACTATATGTAGTTTGATAAACTATTCTTTATCTTTTTACTATTTACAATTTAATATTTAAATACTTTAAAAAATATTTACAATTTTTAAAATAATCACTATTTCAATAAAAGTAAAGATAGGAGAAAAATGTAACCACCCTTAAATAGGTCCTTGGCTCCATTTGTAACCTGAGTTAAGATCTAAAATTTATTTGTTAAACTCTGAATGAACTGTATGAAAAACAGAATTCTTGGATTCTGTGAATGAGCGTATTAAGAGCCAGTGCTCAGTGGTAGTTGCCAAGGCTGTAATCAGGGAAAAGTGACTCAATCTGAAGTTGTTCAACGTCAAATAAAAGAGGTGTCAAGATTTCAGATAAAATCCTTAGTTTGGAACTTGCAGCAGATTAAATGTGAAATAAGTTTAAATACCTTATATGAGGGCTTCAGATTTAATGCTTAATATTGTGTATCCTGGAATTACTTAATATATCTGAAAATGTATTAGAAAAAAATAAAGGAAATACAGGTTGAACATCTGAAACAATCCAAAAATCTGAACTCTTCAACAATCAAAAATTTTCTAAGGACAAATACTGAAGCACAAGTAGAAAATTGTACACCTAATCTCATTCGATAAATTGCAGTCAAATGTAGCCACACTAAAATATTTTATTAAATTACCTTTGGGCTATGTGTAAAGGATGTACCTGACACATAATCTATGTGTGTACTTACACTTGAATACTATCCCAAAAATATCTCTACACTTGTATGCAAAGATTCTAAAACCGAAAAAATATCCCAAATTGGAAACATTTCTAGTACCAAGCAGAATATTCAATTTGCAGCAACATTCTGTAATATCCATACAAATCCAGGGTCACAAAATTGCTGATTGTTTAAATTATAGTTTGCTATCTATCCATACAATTTAAAAATTTTATTTCATTTGTTTTTCTGCTTTTCAAGAGTCTCTGCTGTCCTCTTAATGAAGAAGACATTGTTACATTTTATAAGCAGCTGCTTATTCTGTAAAACCAGAACATGAGTTTCAGAACATTGTCATAAATTTAATTACTATTTATGCCAGTCTGTTTATCTTCAGTTTCTAGCAGACTGAAATGAACTGCTTCACATTTATTTACTGATTCCATGTACATCATAAAAGTTATTTTATTCTACATTATGTTTTAAATATCTGTAGCATCTATATCCATACATCCAAAATAAGGCAAAATACAAATTGAGATATTTAAGACTTTCAGAAGTTACTACATTAACCCCTGTCATTTGAAGCTTTTTTTTTTCCCTTCGGTGCCAGGACCTTGCACTTGCCAGGCAAGTGTTCTTCCTCTGAGCTACATCCCTGGCCCTGAAGCTGTGTTTTTATACAAAGTACAATTTAGAGCAAACTAATTGAAGAAATGCAAAAACCTTTAGGTAAATACCACTAATAACATGATATATGTCATGAAAAATGATTTATGTGGGTTATTTATTTTATCCTTTTAGGATATTATATTTATAGGCTATATTTTTATAAGAATGTTGATACAGTATTTTTTCAAAGCATTTAGGAATCTTAAATTATCACACTGATACTCATTTCTATTACAAAGATGTATTGGGGAACTATTGAATATTGCATGTCACCAACTGTCAAGATGTTAGATATGTTCTGCTGCTTAAAATAAAAAAAAAATCCCTGCCTTCATGGAACTCATTTCTTCATCAGTCGTTTCAGCTGATGGGGTAATATTTAAATGAAACCATTAAATAAAATATAGTCACTTATCCAAGATTTTTAAAAGCTAATTTATTAGTATAGACAGCCAAAAAAATTAAAAGATTTCAGATGTACACAATATTTTGTGAGTGACATAAAAATCACTACCTCTTGGTGACTTTGTATCAGGAATATTCCTAATCTATTCTCAATTTCAATTTGAGATACTGTCAATGTACAATCCAGATAGATCATGGCCTGATACTGGCCAATGTGTCTTGCTCTAGCTTACTTGTACAATGATTTCAATTTGTGGCAAAAACTAGAGGACAAACATCCTTGGAAATATGTGATGTAAAATACTTTTTTCTTTGTAATATGGTTCAGTTTTCTCCAAATGATTTAGTAAAGTAATAGGCGCACCATGCTTTAATCATATCTGTGGATCCTATTAACCATTCCTCTTTTATCCTTTGTAGTATCAAAGTAAAGGCATGATACTGCCTTTAAAAGTCAGTATATTTTATATTGCTAATGGTCCACCAATAGTATAAAAAGGAAAACACTAAATTTATAACACTAACTTATAAAGTCATTATCATAAATCAATACCAGTCCTATATTACACAAAAATATCCATTAGAATCACCATATAAATTTCCATTATACTTTTCCTTAACAGATTTTCAGATAATTAAGCTCTAGCACATTTATAGAATTTATGCTATTTGTTTTTAATATTTATTATTGCTTCTTTTACATTAATTGTTGATAGTTTTGAGACCAGAACACTGAGTTTCACTTTTAGTTTTATAAATGAAATTGTTTTAATAGACTCTTTGGGAATGTTAGCATATAGGAAAATGTTGATAACACGACAGAGATATGTTGATGAGTGTAAAAAAATAAAAAGCAAATATGTGAAGGACTGTTCTTTTCTCCTGGGGGCCAATAGTTTAGTAAGGTAAGAAATAAATCAGGGAGTCATAAATACAGTTGTTCACCCAAAGTGTTCTTTGGCCCGCGATGAAATGTCTTAGTGCTTTATTCCTAGTGAATGTATGATGCCAGGAAAAAATGAAGATTCTGGAATTTAATGCTGGATTTGCCTATGTGACATTTTCTTTGATGAGTAGTTAATTTTCAGGGTCTGGGGATTTAGCTCAGTGACACAGTGCCTGCTTGGCAAGCACAAGGTCATGAGTTTGATTCCCAGTACTGGAAAAGAATGAAAAAAAGAAAGGATTACTTAGTTACTTTTCAGTGAAGAAATTTTTAAAATGTGGGTTTTCTTAGTCTTTCATTAGTGAGTTCTTTTCTTTTGCATAACTAAGTATTCTAAAATAAGTGGTATTTTGTCATGTAACAAACAAAGACCATTTTACAATTTCAAAGACACTTATTTCCAGAAACTATTAACTGACAAGGACATCAATGATTGACTTTCAGCATGTGTTCTTTATATGTCTTTAGTTTGCGTGTGTGTGTGTGTGTGTGTGTGTGCATGTGCCTTTGTGTGTGTGTCTGAACATGTATTTATGTATGTATGTGTACTAACTAAAGAAGATCTTATTGAAAACTATTGGAAGAAGTAGGAAAAAAGATGCCATATCTAGAGTTTAGGGCTGTAGCTCATTGGTAAAATGCTTACCCTACCATGAGTGAGCTCCTGTGTTTCATCTTTAGACAGGAATAAGGTTTGCTACCATTCAGAAATTCTCCTTCTCACAGGAAAGTCAAGGAAATTCTCTATAGACATTTCCAGATCAGATTATCAAAATGATATATTTTATATCAGACACGTGTTTAGAAAGAGGCCCATGAAATCTGTTGCTCCTGGGTTTACAGCAAGTTCTGTTATGAATTTTTAATGTGATCCTTTCGTTACATTATAAATATTCTTATGCTTATCATATTTATCTACCAGTAACATCACCACTTTAGATATAGTAATTAACACAGAATCTTTCCTATAGCAGTTGCATGGCTTTAAATCTAACAAAAATCTCAAATTTAAATTCTGGGAATAGAACTGAACTAATATTCTCTCTTTGCTGGTAGAATTCCAGGTTTTTATTTTCAATTTGTAAAAAATATACATAAAATAATTTTGTTTCACACTAATGTTATTCAACCACTGAGAAAAACTTGTTTAAATCTATTAGCATTTTTAATTTTTATCATTTTTTGCGACTATCCTGCTTTTTAAAACTACCTAGAGTAATGGAGCCAAGTAGTATGCGAAAGTGTTTTGTTTTCTTTGAATTTTTATACACTCATTACCCCTTGATTTACAAAGCCGGGAGTACCTGTTGCCTGAGGGAAAGAAAACACAAGGCAGTACAAAAAATTCACAGATCATTTTTGAATTTCAAATTAGACTTTTTATAGGTTCATAGCAAAAAGCTCTTGAGAGCCAGTATTTTATGCAAAAGTCTGACTATTTCGGGAAATCTGAATAATGGTTATGCTCAAAGTTGAGATGGATAACCTGGATTTTAAAACATCAAATGGACCTAAAGGTTACTTTTAAGCTACATGATCTCTCTGGATTGTGCATGACAGGGGGAAGGTTTGCCACCATTCTGTAGGGCTTGCTCTGCATTTACTACTGTATGCTCTGAAAGATCCGTTGTCACCTAATCCTCTCATGAAGTAAAAGTCTTCCAGAGAAAATGAAAGATTTGTTCAAGAATTTCACAACACCAGAGCCTGTGTTAAATCTGTGAATGGGACTCTTGTCAATGTTAATCAGGAGAAACTAGCTGCAGTTGAGAGTAGGAATCGTTTACAAGTTTGTTCCCTGACAGAGGGACGAACAAGGATGAAAAACAAAGAGACACACAATTAGGTTAAAATGTGGGAGCCAGGGAGCTATTTTCTCCCTCAGATAGAGAGCCCTGAGCATCTGGCTCACCCTGACTTTATTCAGTCACACAAGAAGAAATAATTAGAGTAACACAGGGTTCATCTGCCTCCCACCGTCCATACTACACATCCAGGTAGTTAACCGGATTTCCACTGTGTTGACTTAGCCCTGCAACCTGCCCCGTGCCAGCATGCCTGCACACACTCTTCTCTTTTGTACTTAGGATGTAATTGGTCCTCCATTCTCACTTTCTGGTCTCCCACATCTGTCCCTTTTTGTTTTAATAATCACAGCAGAGGAATATCAATCACTGCTGCCCATCCCTAGGGGAAGTATGTAGGTGTAGTTATTCTGTCTTTTGTCTTGGGGGTCTAGACTTTAGTGATTATGCCTTCACTCACAGTTGTAATGTATCTGTACTGACTCCCTTTGAGGGGCTAACTCTATCTGACTGCCTGTACTATGACTAACTCTCCCCACTCTGGAAAATTATTCCTAGTTGTGGTGAGGAGGTAACAGATGAAGACAGTTCTGGCACTTATGCATGAAGAGGAGTGTAGTTGTGATCAGCAGTCAGAGATTCTGCCCAGACGGGCTATTTAAAAACCCTCAGTAGATGCAAGGCATTGTCATCTAGGTTCATATAGGTTTGGACAATGGGCAAGACTTTCTGCCTCCTGAGTAGTTTTCTTCAGTTGTCATCTGGGAGAAGGCTATCATTTTTGAGGAGAGCAGAGTGTTGCTCCACACATGTCTCATGCAGAGGGCTTCTCCACTGTTGCATGCTCCCAGAGCATACCCACACCATCTGTCCCTTTCCTTCAGTGACACAAGCAAATCCTTGCCCTGTGCCAATGGGGTAATCGGTCCCTCCCATTTGCTCATCTCCAGGGACTGCCACAACACTTGTACTTTCTCCTTTCTTTATGCTCATGTACTTTTGACTGATGTAATTCTCCTGGGGTGTCATCTATATCACCAATTCAAACAGTTAAGTAAGTACAATGTTGTAAGGCGAACTTATGGCTTATTATGACTTATTCCCCTGTTTGTTTGTGTAATTGCTATTTTAACGTCAACTGTGTGCACTCAACAATAGCTTGTCATTGTGGATCAGAGGGATTTCCAGTAGAATGACTAACATTCCATTGTTGCAAAAACTTTTAAAGCTTCGGTTGTATGGGCAGGGCCATTATCCAATTTTATTTCCTTGGGAACTCCCATCTTTGCAAATACTAAGAGATAATGTTTCTGTACATACATTTAAGTCTTGCCTGAATGGCATGTAGCATGCATAAAATGAGTGTAAGTATATATACTAATATGCACATATTGAAATCTGACAAACTGGGACATATGTGTTACATCCATGTGCTATAGCTTACTTGCCTGGAGGCATCAGGGATTACTGCTTCTGATGGAACTGCTGTAGGAAAAGTTTGCCTGCTGGAGAAGATTGCACAGTGTGATGTGCCTGTGATCCGGAAAGTTTAAAACTAGAAGTAAGGGTTTGAGTGTTCTGATGGAAGTAAGAATGGGAAAGCCTCATCTGTTGAAAAATTGAGACAATAATTCTACTGGCATGATGATTTCCTTCTGCCAGGGGTCCAGGGAGGCCAGAATGAGCTTACATGACCTACGTAAAAAGAGGCAGTCCTATTCTCAGTAGCTTTCTGCAATCACAAACACAAATGGAGCAGAAGGGGATCTAGGGTGCTTTTTATAGTGGCTTTCACCAAGTGAGTAGTGACATTAACTACATAGATGGAATCATGAAATGTTAGTAGTTCTACCAGAATACATTATGGTAATTATAGCAACTAATTTTATCTTTGAGCCAGAAGTACAGGGGGAGCAGTTTTCCAATAATTTTGCATAGTCTGGTAAGCAGCAAAACCATGAGAAGATCTATCTGAAAAATAAGTTGAGGCATTCATAGGAGGAGTTGTCTGAGTATCTCTAGGTAAGATAAATGAAAAATGACAATATAACTGTACAAATTTATCAAAAAGGATAATGATTATCAACTAATCCAATGTAATCTGCAAAGGCTATCTGCCAGAGTAAAGAAATTTGTAATAAATGAGTGTGCTGTGCAAGATTAATAGGCATCCCAATACGATCAAGGTAAAAAAAAATAACCCAAATGCTTAAAGCTGTATGCTGCAATGAAGAGCTTGCTGAATTAGCTTAGCCATTTGATCTGTGTACATGTGAAGACTTTTTCTAAGCTGGTTGGGGAGATAAACCCATTCAATACGTTGACATTTACTGTTCACTACTTGACCAAAAAGTCCAGTAGGTGAATGGAGAGAGGCCACTATGATCACCGTAGGAGGCACAATCAGGCTAATTTGCAACACCTGTATATTTGCCAAATCAGTTTCTATTATCTGGAGCCTTTTAAGGACCTCAGGTGTGAATGTACAGGAAGAATTCAAATCTGTATCACTTTGTTATGTTTTATATAGATTGCTTAGCTAATATGTAGGTATTCCTAATTTTGCTTGAATCCAATTAATATCTCCTAATAATTTTTGGAAATCATTTAATATTCATAATGGAACTCTTCTTAATGTTAATTTCTGGCCTCAAACTGCTCTTTTGGTTACCAGAGTTCCCAGGTAGCTATAGAGGAGATAGTTTGAATTTTCTCTGGGGCTATGCATAATCCATGTTGTGTCAAAACCTGTTTAATTTTTGCAAAAAGAAGAATAAATTGTTGCTGAGAATTGACAGCCAGCAATATATCATCCATATAATGCATTACATAGGCTTGAGGGAATTTTTTTCTAGCAAGATCTAAAGTGTGACTAACAAAATACTGACACAGGGTGGGATTGTTTTTCTCCTCTGTGGAAAAAGTGTCCATTGATATCAAAACATAGGCTTGGCAAAATTAACTGTTAGAACAGAAAAAGCACAATGAAGTGGGTTCTGCAGACTTAAAGGGAGGGTGAAAGAGCAGTCCTTAAGATCAATAACTATCATAGGCCAGTCCTGTGGGACTGCATTAAGAGAGAGGAGTTTTGGCTGTAGAGGGCCTGAAGGGTAACTGTATGCATTAATAGGTCTTAAATCCTGAAGCAGCCTCCACTTTCTGGATTTCTTTGGTGTAAGAAAAGCAGGAGCGTTCCTGGGGCTAGTGAAGTTTCAGTATGTCTCACATTCAACTGCTCTACTAACGCTCATAAGCAAATGAAGTTCTCCTTTCCTAGGGCCCACTAACCCACCCAAACAGGAACATCAGTTTTCCATCCTAATGAGATAGCAGTTTTTGGAGGATGAGACACCTCAGTGACCACCATTAAAAATTTGTCGCATACTCAGGATCTTCCCTTTCGTTCCTCTGATAGACTTCCAGAGGTTCAGATTGCCTCCTTAGTAATTTGAATTTGCCTTTCTTTCAGCAGATCCCTGCCCCACAAATTCACTAGGATCCATGCAATAAATGCCTGAAAGACTCCCTAAAGCTAGCAGAGCCTAAGTAGGGCAGAAGCACAGCACTCTGAATTACCCCCAAGGGGGTGGCTGCTGCTTGGGTAGGTCAAGCAGGTGGCCACTGGGCTGAAGGCGTGACTGAAACATCTGCACCTGTGTCCATGGCCTTTTTAAACATTTTCCTTTAACCTTAAGAGTATACATGGGTGGGTAGTCTGTGATATCTTGAGTAAAGAGCACCTCCTTTTGGGGGTTGCTGCTAAGTCCCTCCAGCTTCTAGGCTAATAGCTGTGGCTCTAATAGCTGGTGAAAAGAATTAGCTGAACAACATAATCTCCTAGTTCAAAGACTAAACACCACGTTGCTGAACCACAACCTGAATTTCCCCCAACAAGTCTGAACCAATAATCCCAGGGAGTATTTCAATAGCCTGTAGATTTAATTTATGTTTCCCTAGGATTAGACACATTTTACCAAAGAGAAGAGGTCCTCAGATTCCCATGGGGATTTTAAGAGGTTTATCACCATCAAAGTCACCCACTCAGCAGCAGGGAAGTCTAATCCTGCACTTTCTGAGGTTCTTACAATAAGGGAGTCAACCATCCTCCAGAGACACACTGAGGATGGAGGTTGGAAGCCCATACTGGCAATATCCCCATTATTTGTTGGACATGGGGCCAGGTCACGTCCCATTTCCTACTAATGGGTGCCATCTCAATATTTAGAACAGCAGTAAATAGGCCAGTGATTTCCCTTTTGACACCTAGACAAAAGCTCAGTGCTTTCCCCTCCAGGAGAGGGCAATTCCACACTTTTTTGCCTGCAGCTGAGTGTATTGTTAATAGATATACCCTGTTTTGGCACAATTAAAACATTGTATTTCTGAAGAACCTTGATTTTGTTTAATTAAACCA
Source organism: Chinchilla lanigera (assembly GCF_000276665.1). Lineage (NCBI taxonomy): Eukaryota > Metazoa > Chordata > Mammalia > Rodentia > Chinchillidae > Chinchilla > Chinchilla lanigera. Next base: position 32,845,706 of record NW_004955406.1, on the reverse strand, counting down.
CACATAACTTCAGCAAACACAGAGGACTTATGACTTTTCAGTATAAGAGATGTAGGAGAAGAGGTCCCACTTCTTAAGACTGACACATTAGAAATTAAATCCCAACAGATAAAATTTAGGGGAAATCAATATTCACACTATAGCCAAGGAAGTGGATAATTATACTGCTCTCTATGAACACAGCTGTCTGATTTGACATGAAATTAGGGAGTACAGTGTGCAGCTGAGATTAGGAGCTCCTGAGCATAAGTGCCCTATCACTGCATTAACTTCTCAAAACTATACCTTAGCATGCAAGGCTTGAATGAACTGGCACTTAGAACCCCAGAGCCAATTCACAGTACTTTTTCCTTTTTATTTTATTAATGGACACTTAAGAATCATATATACTTGTGGGATTCCATGTGATCTTTGGAGAGACATATGTTTCAGTCAGGGTTTATAAGAGAACGGATTTAACACAGGACACATAATTTATAGGATTATTTTATAATATTCACCCAAAGAGTCAAATGTAGCAGAGTGTGAGAAATCTGCCCACATACGAGAAACCCAAAGAATCCAACTTAGGACCTGGATCCCTTGGCAATGTCCTGGACCAGTCCAGCTGAAGACCTAGGGGCCTTAGCAGTGTCCTCAACAAGTCCAGCTGGAAGCCTAGAGCCCACAACGTCTCATGCAAGTCTGTATCAAGTATCTGCACTGGGAAGGCCCAAAGGTCTGTGGTAGACATTAGAAAGTCTGCACCAGCAGAATGAAGAATCTGTGCCAGCAGGCTGAGGGATCTGCTCTGGAGCCAGGAAGGTTGCTCAAGGTAAGGACCAGAGCTTCCCTGCAGAGAACAGCAGCCAATCTCAACAATAGTGAGGTCCCGAGCTCCTCCGACAATAAGAACACCTGAATTCCTATCAGGAACAGCAGCATGACAAGCTTGTCCAGGAGATTCAACAGCATACTAACTTCCTCTCCAGTTCTCTTTTTATGCTGTTGGCAACAATCCTCAGGTGGGCCTTCCACCCCAAGCACCATGCTAATTCAGTTCAGCTGAGTTTTACAAGGTGACTGTTAGTGAATCCACCACAACATATGTAATAAATGTTAAAATCAGGGATGAGTGTGTTGGCTCACTTGGAGGGGCCAAGGGAGATTTTCATAGCTGAGGTCACAATGTGTGCAAGACATCAGCAACAATAACAGGCAGCATGGAGCAGAGCACAAGCATGCAAGAGAGCTGCCTGCATCTTTACTGTACAGTTACTATACACTTGTTGTCTCATAGTTACATTCTTACATAGTGCCGTAATCAGCGCATGCGTGTTTACCTGTGCCAAGTCATGGTTGCATAACTGTACCTCTCTGTGCACCGGCGCTAGTCAAATGGGGTCATGTCTTCAGGTGTCCTCAGACATATCTGAGCTTTGAAGCAGTCTGAGTGATTTCCTACACTATGTCTGTCTAATTTATTATTTAACATTAAAAAATTTACAGACATTAAAAATGTTTTCTTATATATTTTGAGATATACAATATATCACTTCTATTTGTAGTCACCTTACTGTGTGATAGCATACCTTAACTTATTACTCTTGTCTAACTTCATCTTAGTACCCATTGGCCAGCACTTTCAAAAGATGATCATCAAGTACAATAGGACTTGTGTGATCATTTTTCATCAAGTGTAGGAGTACAACTATATGTTTCTGAATTTTTGTACTATATCATTTTGTAATACAGTTATTTTTGGGGAAAACTTTCACACTGTCTTTTTAAAAAGATTAAAAAACCCAAAATATACAGTATGTTATAAAAATATACAGAAGTTAAAATAATTGCATATGAATAACTTAAAACTAGTCCATAAAATTATCCTAATTACTTTCAACACTATACTTAGTAGAATAACTTCATTAATTTTAATGACTTATTTATTTGTATAAATCATTTTTGAGTAAAGTGGAAATAAACATTAAATATATTCCCACTAAATATATATTAAGCTTTCTAATTGAAAATGAAATATAATTTAGGGTGAAATGGTCTCTTAAATCATTTTATTCTATTAGCAAAATCTCTTTAGCTTGTATACAGAGTATTCAGGGTGATTTTACTCTGGAGGCCAACATTACAAATGATAAGCAACTGTGTTACCTTCTCAATAAGCAATTATTTATTCCATATATTACAACATATTAACATTTTTTGTATATTGTAACAAAATTATTGCACTCACATTTACATACTAACTGAAAGCTAATGGAGAAAATGTAGGTAGTTGTGTGCATGTAATAGAATGGCACTCTACGCATTACCACGATTGGAAGGCTAGATGTATTTAAATTTGTTCCTGAACCTTAGTCATGGGAAAGTCGCAATATCTAAACTACGTATCACTTTTCCAAATTGTGCTAAAACATTTTTATTCTACGGCATTTGCACCCCAGACAACCACAGGTTAAATCATTTTTAAGGAAAAGGAAATTCTTTTTTACTGTGCTGGAGGCTGGGAAATACAAGGTGAGGGCGTCTGCATTGGCCCGGAACTTATTGCTGCATCATTCACCCATGGAAGGCAGAAGGGCAAGAAAACACATGGGGATGAAAGGGAGAAGAAGGCTGAAGGCTGAATTCATCCTTTCGTCAGGAACCCATGCCCAGGAGAACTCACCAGGTGTTATATTAATTACAAGCTATACTTGACATTCAGCTGACTGTAAGATCAACACATCCATCTAATCATCTTTTAAAAGTTTCACTTCTCCATATGCTTATATTGGGATTAATTAAGTTTCTATCACATGAACTTTGGAGCACGCATTCAAATTGTAGCATACCCCAGTCCCACCTCTATAGCCATGGCTTCAAGAAAATGCCTCACCAAAGAAAGTTATATAGTCAAATATTGGCTGAGTGTGCCTTTCTATTACTAACATTTTTCTATTCGGAGCCCAGCCAACTGAATAGTAGGAATGCAGTAGTTAAGGTGGAGTGTGAACTTGGTTGGGGTTGAGAAAGCCCTTAGGGTTGGTGGCACACACTTCTGGGTATGTCAGTGTGGGTCATGGAAGCTTGGTCTTGGAGTCTGCATCTTGTTCTTCCTTTGACATTGTTTCTCTGCTCTGCTCCAGGTCACCACTGAGCAGTTTTGCTCTGCCATGCCCTTTCACCATGATTTGCCTGCCTTAGAGCTAGCTCTACCTGTACCAAATCTCCTGAAACTGAACTAAATTAAAATCTCTTCCTTTACATTTCAAGTGTCATGCATTGTGTCACAGCAGGGGAAAAGTTGACTAATGCAGTGAAGTTCATTTCCCAGGCTCTCTTAAGAGATGATTTTAGATTGATTCAGCCAGTGCAAGTGTCTTGAACTGAATTCCTTGGAAATAAACTTGAAAGTGAGTGTTCTTTGGGATTAATGAGAAATTCTCTCAATTCTCATTCGCAAGGAGATAAAGCAAGTGCTACTGACAAAGAGAGTAGATGACTTGCATTGCTACTGAATCTAAGCTAGAGCTTTGATGGTCCTTCAGAATTATTCCAGTTTGAGGCACGGGCTCCATCTTTGTGACATACTTAGCCAATATTTGATTATATAATTTTCTTTGATGAGGCATTTTCTTGAAGCCATGGCTATTATTCAGTGATGCCAGTATTCAGGACCCTTTAATAGTTAAATAGCCCTATTAACAAGAGGGTAAGTACCTAAGTATTTTTGAGAAGCGAACTATGTAGATCACCCTACAATCCATTTGAAAGTAGATGATAAAAGAAAAGAGAGATCTGGTCTCTGGTCTCAGATCAATATTTTTGTTTATTTTTTATACTTTCCTCACATTCTGTAAGTGTTATCACAACTGAAATTGAGACACCTGAGCTCAACTCTTTTTCTGCTAATATGTTCCCTAATACTATAGGTGAATCTTTAGACTGGCACTGTTTTGGTTTGTTGAGTGTGAAATGAATTACATTTCTTTATCAAAGAAAACATCTTAGCCAAGGAAGTTATATTAATTACAAGCTATACTTGACATTCAGCTGACTGTTAAACCATTTGAGGGTACATATTAAATGTAGTAAGATGGAGTAGAGAAATCAATTATTTCTTTTCTGCATATGCTGGAGGCAAAGCAAGTGCCCTTAACTTGGTTTTAACAAACAAGAGCTCTCTATTCTGACATGGTATTTCAAGAGGATTTTCAGATTACTAAAAACACAAGCCAAAGCCTGTGTTGGGTACTGACCTATCAAGCTGTGTAGGGATGTCTCCTTTTTATATGGTTGAACTCTTTTACTCATTTCCTCTCATGCTGACTTACACTCTCCAGGCCAGCCACACTGGTCTGCTAGCTGTCTTTGCTTTGAGTCTTTGAAGTCACTTTAAATATTTTCATTTCTTTCTGAATTTCTCTTCCTTCAGATAGCTCCAAGACTGATTCTAATTTCTCAAATGTTTTGTCAGAAACCACCCATCTAAAGTACTTCCCCAAAATCCTTTCTCTCAGAATTCCTAACCCTCACTAAGCTGCTGATATTTTTCTCATAGGACTTATAGCTATTGGGATATCATATGTCTGCTTATTTGTTAAGTGTCCATTCTCTCCACTCCCTTTATGGAATGGGAGGGTTTTCTTTTTTTATTTTTGTGGTGCTAGGGATTGAACCCAGGGCCTTGTGCACACAAGGCAAGAGCTCTACCACTGAGCCACATTCCCCAGCCTGGAATATAAGCTCTTTGAGAGTAAGTTCTTTGTTCAGGGCTTTGTCTTGTCCAACAGTACTATAATACTGCATGGTATTTAGTGACTATCCAATAAGTATTTCTTAATTAACTGATTGAGTAAATGGGTGTGAGTTATTAGGAGTTATGGCAGAATAATTCCAACAGAAATTAAAAACCATCTCTCGAAAACTTTTAGAAAAGTTCATATTTTGTAGCTGCAGAGCTCCCTATTTAAAGGCTGCACTTAGTTTTACAAATTTCAGTGGAAGAAGACATGTTGAAAACGATAGCACAATATTTATTTCAGGTACATGTTTGAAAGAAGATGAATAATAATCAATACAAGGAGGAATAAATTTGAAAGAGGTCTCCTCAGAGGAGAAATCAAAATATTGTTTGTTTCATTTTCAATCTATAATCTCTGTACTGTTCTCCTTAGCACCTCTGGCACTGTGTATGATTTGTTTCTGTCAATCATTTTCAAGGTTCCCTTCTGCTTGAAGACAGGTGTCAAAGGTGGTATGAAGGAAAGGTGTGAAGTGTACCTGAGCGGCCACCATAGCAACAGTTCTGAAGGCTGAATAGTTAATTAAAATGTAGATTTCTAAGCCACATTTCAAGGATTTACATCCTGGGAGTTGAGGGCTTAACTGATTATGTACATTTGTTAAACAAAAAATTGTGTTGGTCAGATAATATCAAATACATTCATATTCACTTTGAGCACAATATATATGTAATATGATCTTTTCCTCATTATTAATCTAAATATTTTTCTGTTTATGATGCCAAAGAACATCAATTAAAATTATCACACAGAATATGAAAAATATTTCACATTACATATATGTTTGTATAATATAAATACATATACTTTAATGTGATAGCTAGACATTTGTTTTCTCACATTAATCATCTTTGTGAATAAATTCTTATTGTGAATAGCACAATGTTGAAGCTTTAAGTAGAATTTTAACAGCATTTTTATAAATATAGAAATGAAAGAAAATACAAGAGTTTAGAAAATGCAAAGATCTGGTGTACTTCATGACAATATTAACAGAGTGACATGTAAAATATAATTAATTCTCATTGCAATAGGAATTTTTTTTTAAACCTCTGAATGCTCAGGCTGTTCTCACTAGATTTTGACAGTATTTAGGATTAAAAAGTATATATCAGATAATGTGAAGATAATTTTCCATCTCACATGTTCTAACCTGGTGACTCATTCATAGTTAGGAAGTATTATATTGCTTGGCAATGTATACCAATGCCTAATCTAATCATGCTTCTGTGCTTGCTACAAGTTGAATTCCATAGGGAGGGAGATTATTCTTTGCTGAGAAAATGTAACTGGCAAGAAATTTTATATTTATTTGTGCACTGTTTACCTAAATGTTTACTGAGCACATGTAATATAATAAGATGAATTTCTGAGGACACAAGAAAACCAGAAATTCTTGGCTTCAAGAATCCACTATTTGTATAATGTTCTTTCAAAGTGAATCTCAGAGAAGGCATCTACAACTATAAAATATGACAATATTTCCCAAGAACTTATTCTGAAATATCAGTTCAAATTTAGAATTTTTGTAAATAGCTGGTACATTTCTAGAAATTTCAAGGGACCCATTGGTCTTCAACAATCACCAACATATGACCTTGGATAAAATTTTTATTTTCGTTTGTCTTCACTATACTTTTTTTTTTTAACAAAGTCATATACTAGGTCTAATATTCCTAACTACATTTCAAACATGTAATCAAAGAAATTCTTTGAAGTCTTTAAATGTTGCATATCTAGGGTAATGCCTATCTAGAAATAAGGAAGATATAAACATGTATACATGAATCTAAAATGCTAATGTGATTCATTTGATATTATGTGATTTATGATAGTAGATTTATGCTTACCTTGTTATGTTTTGGTATTTAAAATAAAATATCTTGTCATTTTTAGGTGTTTTCTAAACATCACTCATATAATTAAACAAATAATTTTGTTAAGAATGATGTTTGCTCTTCTGAGTAATTCTTTTAATATCAATCTGAAAATGTTACTCCAAAGGCATATGGAATAGTTAGTGGGTGTCATGTATAAAATAATCTGGGAATCAAAATTAAAAAGCAAGTTAAGTAACATATTTTTCATCTCTATGGCTTCATATGCTCTTTTCATAAATCCTACCTTAGATGTACTTTTGTCATTGAAATATACCCATTTATCTAAAATATGATATGTCAATATTATTGACAAGTAACAGAATTTTACTACATTGATTTCAGTGTACCATATTCAGTAAAAGCTCTTTTCTATGACCTTTAAGTATATGGCATAGACTTATCGGTCTATACATATATCATTTACATTGATGTCTGTTTATAAACCTCCATCTCCAAAACTCTTAATGGAATGAGATACTATATTGATAATGATGGGAGGTATTTGCCACCAGAATGCAAAACGCAGCATTCTTTTTGATCAAGATGGTAAAGCTGCTTCTTCATACATTCATCCCTTCTGGACAATATTTCAGAAAATGACTTGAGCTTCTAGTGTTAAAATTATTTTTATATTACTTATCCATATTTGGTTGCATATTTTCTCAGGGAAATTGCTTGACTGAGATCATCAGTGGTGCTATAAGTGGACCACTAATGATGTATTACTCTTTCCAATCATAATCTCGTGTAGAACTTTAAACCTGTGCTCTCTCTCATACTCAGAACATGTTCATGAGTCTATCCCCAAATTGAGCATTATGTTTACTATGATGATTTTGCTCTCAGGACCCTCTAACACTTAATCTTCACTGTGAACTTGATTGGATGAAGACGTGCCTATAGAAGGGACTAGACTGTGCAGGTACTAAACAGATGAACCCAGTGATGAAGTCATAGCCGAATGGACTTTTGGAAGGTGGGGTGTATTGGAAGGAATTAGGTCCCTGGGAAAGTGCTTGAAGAGTGTACATATTTTCAAGTTCTTTCCCTGTTACTCTGCTTCCTGGCTGCCAAGAGATGTGCTGCTTTCCCCACTATATTCTTCCACCATAATGTTCTGCCACATACCAGGCTCACAACAGTGGAGCTGCTGACCATGGACTGAAACCTCTGAAACTGCAAGCCAAAATAAACCTCTCAGAGGGGAATAGCTGGGTTGA
>NW_004955406.1:32761498-32837042 GCF_000276665.1 Chinchilla lanigera | reverse complement strand
TTTCTATTTGAATATTAAGATCTGTGATCCATTTTGACTTGAGTTTGGTGCATGATGATAGACATGGATCTATTTTTAGAGCAACTGGGGTGAGGGAAAAGAGAAAATAAGGAGGGGAAATTATGGATGTACATATATATAGGATAGCTAACATAGTTGTACTACTGACTTCTATCACATTACTGAAAGTAACAGTTAATGATTATTATTTTTTTTTCCTGTAGCAGGAATCGAACTCACTACCTTGCACTTGCCAGGTAGGCGCTGTGCTGCTGAGCTAAATCCCCAGCCCCAATGATTAACTATTTGATCAATCTCGCATGTCTCTATTTGTTTTCCTAAGAAACCACTTTGAAGATATCAATACCTTATACAACCATTGTTAATTTCCTACCACTTTGTCTGTAACTCTGTATTGCTTGTATTGTTCTTATGCTATTTTGTAAATGGATGTCTGTTTGTTAATATGTTTCCTTCTTTTATTTTTAAAATAAATTTAAAAAAATGAAAACTAAAGAAAAACTAAACAAAATAAACCTCTCACCCTTTAAATTGCCCTTCTCAGGTATTTGGTCACAGCAAGAATAAGTTGACTAACAGAGACCCATATTAATCTGTTTGGGCCGCTGCAACAAAGTACAATAATGGGGTAGTTTAAGTAACATAAATTTATTATCTCACCATTTTGGTAGTTTAAGTCAAAGATCAAGGTTCTAGTAGGCTTTTTCTCTGTTAAGGTCTATCTTTTCAGTCTGCAGACTGCTGCCTTCTTACTGTATCCTCACCTATCTTTTTCTCTCTAATTATCAAGCTCATTTCTCTTCCAGTTTCATCAGAAATAGCCATGTGTGTGTTTATTCAGATAAACAATGATCAAGTTTTTACCACTGAGTTGCAGGGGCACCTGTAAAATGAGGTATATGCTTAAGCACCTGTTAGTCATTCCTGAGAATTATTTCCAGGAAGCAGGCTTTCTTGTCCAGAGCTGACAGAGAACATCTAAGGATATGATTTCCAATGTCGTATGCTTGCATTAGATCTCAAAAATTATGTTTAGGTAATCTTGAATGTGTGAACAAATTACTCCTTCATCATTCCAATGGTACTTCCATAGACATTCTCACTGCCTTTTCCTCCCTCTATCCTTTCTCCTTTCACTCTCTCCCACACATATTCCCTGGGTGCTTGTTGTGCACCAGGTGTTGCTCTAGGTATGAAGCTATAATATTGAACAAAATATTAAACAAAATTCCTGTCTTTATATAGCATACATCATGTAAGGTGATAAGCTATAAAAAATGAGTACATGTATAGGGTGTTAAATGGTGACAGGTACTATTGAGAAAGATAAATACAAAGCATACTAGATGAGAATTTCAGGTAAGATATATGAGGAAGGATTCATTTAAAAGGTGACATATAAGTAAATACCCTAAAGTGATAGAAATGGGTCATGCAGATATCCAGAAGGGAGTTCCATAGAAAAGAAACAATGAACTCAAAAACCCAGTAAGAATATTGTCCTTAGGGTTAAAACTTGCTAAGAAAGTATGTCTGAAGTGTTTTTCTTTTTATATTAATGCAATAGAAGTCAATATTAACAAAGAAAAACTTTAAAAATATTCTGCTTACTTCTATGAAAAGATAAAACAAAATTTCATAACAGAATAATCACCGAAAAAGAAAAAACTATTTAAGTGTGGTGATGTGATTGTTTCACAATGTTTGTACATACCAAAATTATTACCTTGTGTGCCTTAAATATGTATATTATAAAAGACAAAATTGATAAAGTATCATTTTACTTGACTATTATGCTTGAAAAAAGAGAATTATAATAAATTATAAAAAACTATAGTATAGAGTATTAAGTGGTTTAAAAAATAATCCTTATAAGATTCTACGATACTAGTTAATGGTCATAGCATCAGGTGAAATAGAAGGGTATAGTACAACTCTAATCATTCAAAGTTTGAATAGTAGAAGGAATTATACTATAAAAGTGTGGTAGAAGTGTAACTTGTCTCTTAAAAATAACTAGTATTTTTGATGACATTATTAGAAGTTCACTGTGTGTATCATTTTTACAAAGGCATTATATGCATGTCAAACAAATCTTTTTCCTTTTAGAAGATTTCACATACTGAACACACCGATAAGTAAAATCCATACACTTTTATATACAAGAGAGTATAAATATCCAAAAATGTTGCTTAATAATTGTAACTGTTAAGGCTTATGTTGTACCAATAAAAATATTCTCTTATAGTTAATATTCTCTTATAGTTAATTGTTTTACTGAAGAAATGAAAAACCAACTATTATGATTTTTTTTCTGTTCTGAAGAAGTCTAAGTGCAAAAGATGGTTAAAAATCCCTTATAATTATGGTATTTATTTATTCCATTGCAGAATAAATGATTTATTTTCAATTTACTTGAAGCAATTTTTATCTTAATAATTCTTAAGAAGTTTTGTATTCTATTTGCTTTTGTTTTTTCTGAATTTTAATATGGAATAAAGATTTTACTAAGTTAATGTTCTGTATTGTCTAACATACTGAAGTTTGCAAGAAAAAACACCATACCTGATATAGATTTTAGGTCTGTATATCTTTTTTTCCCCTCTTTTGAGACAAGATCTTTCTTTACAGTTCAAGCTGTCTTTGAAGTGCACTTTGTAGCCCAGGCTGGCCTTGAACTTGCAACAATCCTCCTGCCTCAGCCTCCCAAGTGCTGGGATTACAGGCATGTTCCAGCACTCCCGGCTTGTATAATTTATTTTTTATACTTACTTCTATATACCCTATATTTTGATCATTGTTATTCTTAGAATTTCTCTGACTTCCTAAAAAATTGAAAGGTAAACAATAATAACAACTCTCAATCAAATACAATCATGTAATAACCATTTGAGAACAGAATGCTCAATCCAAAACTAAACCTTTAGGCTGTTTGTGTGCCATTGCACATAAATAAAAACATATGAATGATAATTAAGAGAAAGGAGGAGATTCATGATTCAGGATATCCTTGGAAAGTGTGTGTGTGTGTGTGTGTGTGTGTGTGTGTGTGTGTGTGTGTAGGACAGTGGGACAGGAAGAGGGAGGGGAAAGAAAGAGAAAACAATAATCAATTTGGAAGTTAGGAAAAGAATAACTGATCTTTCTGAGGTTCTCCTAGGTCTGAAATCCTTCAAATCCTTTGCACACTGTAAATGTTCTGGTAGAGTTTTATTATTTCTTCTCCCTACTTTTTGCATGATTAAATATGTCCTCTAAAATTGAATAAACTTGACATTGTACCTTTAAAACTTTTCTTTACCTGTATTAATGAATATTAAAGCATAGAACAATGAGAATAATACATCGCTTGCTTTTTTCTAGCGAATGTTGAGCTTATTTCAGCATTTCTGAAAATCTTCTCAGGGGGACCTCTAATTCAATTTGAGGAGATGAAAACATTTTGGTGCTGTGATAAATTAACATGAAAAAAGCAACATAATTTCAGAAGAGAAGTCTCATTTGAGAGTCTGAGGTCCCACAGTGGAGAAATCTGTTGAAATTAGTTTAACCTGGTGTTACCCAAATACACATGATCAAGACAGTGTGGAGTGAGGAGTAGGGTAGCTGTGGCAGATTGAGGTATCTTCTCAAAAGTCACTCACTGCTAAATTCTCTATTAATAGAGCTTTGCCTTTCACACTACACTTTATAAAGAAACAATCTCTTTCCCAGACTTCCACTTAGCCTAGCAAGTTCCAATATTGAATAAATGGTTCACAGTTAAAAAAGAGTAAAATCATTTTTTTGATACACACTCCTGTTTTTGCACATCACTATGCAAGTTTTAAGCGTAGGATTTCATCTACTGTTACTATCTTGGAATGGCGCAGTAAAAGTACAGGAGGAATTTTGTTCTTGATTCCATCATTGAAAAACTAAATGGAAACACAGTCTTTACTTCTTTTTCAAAATAATGCATCAGATATTTGGTTTAAACACTTTAGTTGGGCAGTGACAACCTAAAATAATTTCTATTCTGAGATAACATTGATCCACCTCATGAACAATTTCATAATTTAACATAAGTAAGTAACATAATTAGTATTTGAAAACTGACACTACTGCCATATTTCAAAATCACAAACCTTTCAATGTGATCACTTTTTTAAAATTTTACTAAATCATTTTAATGGCTGATATAAAATATGTGATTATATAAATGATGTCTTAAATTTCAAAATAAATCCCAAACGTTATTAGATGAGCTGCGTGAAAACTTTAAATATCGATAAAGTAAACTATTATTAGTCAAAATCAGTAAATATAGCTTCTTCTACTTTGTACTTTGGGGGAAAGTGAGTTTTAAATCCTCTTACATTAACAGTAAATCAAAATGGCATATATACATTTGTTCTTTTAAGCAATATTTTAAACTTCCCAAACCAGTATTTCTCTTTCTGTCAGTTACAGAGTTGTAAACAGTCTTATCTAATTTTAATGATTTGTCTATAGGTACTAAATGTACACGTACTTAAATCAATAAAATGTTTTAAAAATCTGAAAAATGAATTTCAAATCACACATTTATAAAATACTGTTATTTTGAAAATACACCTTTTTATTTTTGTTATTGGCATTCCCTGGCAGGAATCAAATTTCTTTGTAATATTTCTCTATATACAAACTAATTTCAATGGCAATTAGTTGCCACAAAAATTTTATAATAATTCCCAGTGATATGTTTATTATTCTTTTTGGTTTTTGAAGGGACAGACTTTTTATTTCAATATGAATTGAGTTGTAATGAATTACAAATTTCTATGCCTCTGCTAAATAACCTCTGCAGAGGACATTTCTTGAATAATGTCTGCTTATGTTTGAGAGAGCTCTATGCACATTGACAAGAAAATTAAAACCTTTTCATTTTTCTCTTTATATAGATTTTCATTCAGATTTCTGCTCACTTGTATATTACTGAGCTTTAAATATTAAATATAAAGGTATTAGTGTTATGAAAAGCAGAATCTCTACTTTCCCTAAAGTCCTTTTCATGTCTTCAGACCTTTGAACACATGCCTCCCCTACATGACTCACCTTCTTTAAAGCAAGAAAGAAATGAAATTGGTCGAGTTATTACTAAAAAGATAATGCTATCTAAATTGGTAAGTACTTCTCTCTATATAGATATATAGATGTATGGGTAGCTATATATATATATAATACATTTATATATACAGAGATATCTTTAGAAATATTATTATAGTGTTATAGTTCTTTAGAAATATATATTTCTTCTATTTTGAACTACCTAAATGGGGTTATTTTTACTCAGGGAAGATTAGTGCAAGTGTTCACATACTAAACCATACACAGAACAATGAATTAAATGAATTTTAATAAACTTAATTGAAGATTATGCTCATCCTTTAATATTCACCACATAGTAATAGCATCAACAACACTATTACCATATGCAAACACATTAAAAGGTTTTGTTTTGCTTGTTGTGGTTTTGGCACTGGGAATCAAACTCAGGGCCTCACGCTTGCCAGGCAGGCACTGTGCCACTAATCCATACTCCCAGCCCAAAAGGTTTTGGTAATCCTTCAATTGTCTTTTACTTGGGAAACACTAGAATGCTTAACTGGATCTTGCCATGGGAAAAGTCTTATGACCCACATGTGTTGCTTCCTTTTGAGTCCTGCATTATCCACTTTACTTAAACTCTTCCTTAGTATAGTATCCCAGACTGTACCCTATGGTACATTGTACTCTAGTGTGCCTTGGAATCAACAAATTTTTTTCTTACATCAGGACAGATATACTATATTAAGAAATTAATTATTCACCTCTCTAGTGTGGAAACATGCACCAATTCTATTCCTTCTGCTTAATGTACTTCCATGTGTTCAAACATGTACCCACTTATGGCCCTCACTACAGTGTTCCCAAGATGTTTACATTATAACTTCCAGTTTCACACACACAGTATTTCTTGAATAATTTAAATTTGAATAAATTAAATTTTGAATAAATTAAAATTTGAATAAATTCTTGAATAATTTGAATAAATTAAATTTCTCCCTACACAGGTCTTCCATTTCAGTGGAGGAATTCACATTCATGAAATATTAAACACCAGTCATCCAATGTGACTTTTGAATCATCTTTTGCTTTCAAGTATGTGAAAAATTGGGAATGTCCTTTTTCTCTTCTCTTTCCAGTAACACCTATATAACCTCTAGTGCTCATGAAAGTCCCGCATTTCTATGATTTAGCAGACACTCAGGAACGATCCTCTAGCACTTGGGTTATCTAGCAATGTTTATCCCTTTCAATATCATGGAGCATTTGCTAGTTAATTGCATTTATGCCTAAAATAATAAAGAACTCTGCATTATAGTGGAAGATTTCTACAATGAAACACCACAAAGTTGATAGCGTAAATCAAGAAAAGTATATTCTTTTACATTTCCGGGTGCCAGAAGTCCAACATCATAATCAGTTTTTCACAGTCAAGATATGAGAAAGACAGGGGCTGGGGATTTAGCTCAGCGGCAAAAGCGCCTGCCTGGCAAGCGCGAGGTCGTGAGTTCGGTTCCCCGTACCGGAGAGAAAAAAAACAAAAACAAAACAAAACAAAAAAAAAGATATGAGAAAGACAGTCTTCACTTTTTCCTCTTTCCTCTTCCAGCTCCTGCTGGTGTGATGATGGGCTTCAGACCTTGCAGCCGTAGCACCCCCATTGTGCCTGCATGGACACAATCTTCTGTTCTGTGTCTGTGTCTCCTCTCAGTCTCTGTGAACTCTTCCTCTGTATTGTTCTTTTGATGATGAATGTGATTGCATTTAGAATCCATGTGCATTGTCTAAGATACCCTTTTCATCTCAAAATCCTTAAGTTAATGGCACATTCTTGAAATACTCAGAGGTAATTCCAAGAGATTCTGAGGATTAGGTCCTGAAATGTTTGGGGAACATTTTTAGGCTGCTGTAAGCATAGCTCATATTTAAAACATTCTCACAGTCTAAATGCCTAATATTTCTATCATGTAGTTGGCCCACATATCCTTGTTGAAAATGAATTGACAGATATTGGATTGTTTTTCAGTGCTGGGTATCATTTGATCAACATTGATATGTCCCTAAAACTAAATATTTCAACATAAGCAATGGCAGAGTTTGGGGGAAAAATAAAAAAAATTAAGATTGTGATGTCATATGCTTTATGTTTTTAACTTATTCCCCAGTATGACCTTGTTAGATAAATAAAATTATCTCTATATAATGCATGTGTAAAGAGGTTCAAATGTGTGAAATGATTTTCCTATGCTTTTCTTCAGAAGTACACTGCAAACTTATTTGTTCTCAGTCACAAGCCCGTCATTCTTTAGTGAAATCATTGCATCTCAAGAACTGTCAGAAGAATAAGATATTCCACAGAATGACTTAGATATTAGCATAAGTTGCAATGTGAAGTGCCCTTCATCATTAAAATATCAGACTTGATTTAAGATGAAAAAGCTAAGTCTTCTTTCCTTGCATTTGATGACAAATGTGAACTTTAAGCAGTCACTATCTAACAATAAATTGTTAGACTCTTTACGGCTTGTTTTGTCAATGCGCTGTATAAATGAGTATTTAGGAGAAGAGTTTTGTTTATCTTTTTATTTATTACAGCCTAACTGTTGCAAAACATTATTTGCTGCACGATCCTAGTGCCAACAAATAATGAATAATTAGCTAGTACTGGGGTTCTAAATAAGACACACACCAACAAACAGATGTTAGCAGGATTTTGGCTCCTCATTTTTGCCTGCAGGAAGTCATTAAAAGATAAGTGGAAAATCAAGTCTGTCCCCTTGGTAGCAGAATTTCTACCCTTTGGTGCTTTATGGAGAGGTTTATTTTCGGACAACAGCCCTAGCTCTCACATTAGATGGTAATCACTCTAGCATTTATAGATTCCTTATAAATAAGTCCCAGACAGGCAAAGAAATTTTCTTCTCCATATTTACTCTTAGGCTATTTAAGAAAAGTAGTTCTGAACAAACCATAAATTTTCATACAATCCTATCCCTCTTTAATTTCTAGTTCAATCTAACAAAATGATATTGTCATCTATTTGTGTACTCTTAATGATTTTCCTCTATGTGGATCGTAGCATTATATTCCAGCTGTGCACACAGTGAAATTTGTATTCCAAACATGTGAGGCTTAGCAAGAAAGTCGTGATTGAAAGCAGGTGCAGATCATTTGCTTAATACTCAGTGCTTTTCTTCCTTACATCCTAGTATCTTAATGATTCCACAAATTTCTTTTTCCAACTCACAAGTTTGAAGTGACCTAAATAAAAGTATTTGTGTTTAGTTATGAGTGCTTTTGTCAAATTAAAAAAGAGTTAAACATTAGATGTTTCCAAAATAGAACATTTGTTATTAACAAATGTGTAAGTAATGCCAACAAACAATTCAAAGAGAGTAGACCAATGAAAACTAAGTATTTCTGTGTAAAAGAAAATATATTTTGCTTTAGAAAAATCAAGAAAAACTTAGTGTGTGAAAATTAACAGGATATCAATGATTTCAAGATTTATCTTGCCACAAAAGTGCTGTGAATAATTTAAAGTGATGTAGTTATGTTTTACAATATTCTGTTCATATGTAATGCGAAAATTATTCCTTTAAAATTGTAAAGTGGCAAGCCTGTCTAATATACTTTTGAGTTATTGAAAAATTTAAAATGAAAGTGTAGTATAATGCTTCATCTTTATGTTCTTTTCCTGTTTGCAACTTAATACTCAGCTTAAATTGGTAGCATAGCTTACAAATCAAGTTAGAAATACGTATTTTAAATCAGATGAGTAAATAATGTGTGCAGCGTAAGAGAGTTCATAATCATTACTTTCCAGTCTAAACAGAAGAATAAAGATTAAAATAAATATTTTGTTAGCAACGGAATGTTATTTTTAATGCAACTGCTTTCTGCTATTCTGAGTGTTAGAAATAAGAAAAAAACAAATGTAAGTAGAAACCTACTTGAATTTCCTGTTTTTTACTTTCATGTGGAAGAAAAAAGGTGGGAAGTCCTAGAAGACTGTGTCATTGCTGCAATGATTTAGACCATGAGTTCCAAATTAAAAGCTTAATATTACACTGGCTTTGATATTATATCACCTAAAGCCCCTGGAGGCAGGTGCACCACGTTGCTTTGTTCTGTTTGCTACAGTGTGTGTAGACTACTTTAAAAAAATATTATGTCAGTGGTGAATTGTATTTTGTTAAAATTGTGATAGACATGTAACATCTTATGTCAAATTTCCTTTTCTACTGATGATATGGAAAAAAGATAGTATATTTATGATGTGTTCTGTTGGTTTTAATAAGGATTCCCACTGGTGAAAATCTATAAACACTTCACCTGTGGAGTTAATGATAAAGTTAAATGAGTTGCCTAACAGTACATAGCTAAAGATAGGAACCCAGACAGTCTAACTTCAGACTCAGAATCTACTGTTCTAACCATAATCTCTTCATAAAGATAACTCATCTGGATTATTAATTGACTCATGTGTAATAAATGACCCCATGGACACAGATTTTTCCTGTATTCATGTCCTTGGATGTTATTACCAATATTGTGAGTAGAATCTACAACTGGTTTCTAAGAGTAATAAAATGATGGCCAGAATTATGTGATGTCACTTCCTTAAATGTGCTACTTTGTATATGACTCAGTGTTACTGGCATAGTACTAGACTCTCTCCTTACTGGGTTAGTCAAGGAGGCGATTGTGCCAGGAAAGCCCACATGGCAAATCCTGGGCATTTCCAGTAACGTCAAGTGGCCCCTAGATATAGTGGAGCTACTCTAGCAAATGTGTGCGGCATTTAGTTGCTGAGAATGATGGCTAGCTCCAAACTGCCAGAAAGCAGATCCCTCAGTCCTAGGACCAAAGGAAATTAATTTTGCCAGTAACCTAATCCTGATAATATTGCATAGTTTTAAAATAAGTGATCCTAGTTTTGAAAGTAAAAAAGGTAATTTATCAACACTCACAACTAAAGCAAATGCCACATTCAGAATTTTGCTAAAAGTGGCAGCATGATATTCATATATAAATTAAAAAATCCTGATTTGAGCCTTTTGTATTCGACAAATACTTATAGCATTAGGTATAAAGGAAGCTACAGTGTATAAAGAAGACAAAACAGTCTTCAGTCTCACGGAGTTTCTGTTCACTTGTGTGTTCTCTTGTTTATACTATCTACCCTTAGCAACAGAAATTTGCACTACCTATAGGGTTTCATTGAATTCAGAAAAGAAATATGACTGAATGTGGCCTACATTTGATCCTGTCCGAAAGTCTGAAATTGGCTTTATCTATGTAAAAAATAATGACTCAATTCAAGGAAATAATCTAATGGATAAGCAAAGGAGTTTTACCTATATGGGACCAGGTCCTCAGCACAGAGTATAAGAGAAGAACTGAATACTCTAAACCACACACTAATACAAGATAGTACATCCTATTTATAATATTAATTGATACTAGTACACAGTCACCGTATCAAAAAGTCCACACTGTATTGTCTTTTTATGTTCTTTATGACCATAAAAGCAGGATACAATGAAAGTTGGTACAACAAATTGAGGCAAAGTCTATACAGTGAAGTAAGATATAGAACTGATACAAAGGCATAAGTAGTTGTCTATTTTAGAAGAGTGTATTGTAAATGAAAATCTGATAGGCAGCAAGAGTATCATTGACTAGTTGACTTCTCTTTATGGAAGTAGTTGATTTAAGTGTGGGAGAGGATTATATACATGGCTAATTTTTTGAATGACTTAAGACCCTGTATTTCAGGGAATCATATGAATCAAAACAAAATTTGTCAAAGGAGGATAGTTAGAAACCAAGTTATTTCTGGTAATTTCATGAGTGTGGCATTTGAACTTTGATGATATAATTGGGCAATTTGATCTGCCTGAGGAAGATTGGGGTAAGGATTGCATTCATCGCATACACCTTATTTGACAGAGACTGTGCTAAAGTGAGAATATATATCTTATGTTGTTTAAATAGTAACAAAGAAAACAAACTCAATTTAAAAATGGACAAAAGTCCTGAGTAGACATTGATAAAAGAAGCACATATAAATTACTAACAGACATATGAAAATGGCTCAACATCACTCATAGTCAAGAAATGGCAAATGAAAACTACAATGAGATATCACCTTTAAAAGGGACACAAATCAAGTGTGTGGGTGGATGTGGAGAAAATAGGAAACCTTAAAACTGTTGGTGGGAATGCAAATTAGTATAGTCTTTATGGAAAGCAGTATGGAATTTCCTCAAAAATTTTAAAAGTAGAACTATCATATAATTCAGCAATCCTACTACATGGCATTTATGTCAATAGGAAATAATCAGTATATTACAGATACATCTGCCTTCCAATGTTTGTTGCAACATCATTTACAATAGCTGGATATGGAATCAAGCTAAGGGTCCAAAAACATATGAATTCATAAAGCAAATATAGTATGTGCATAAAATGTAATACTATTCAGCCATGAAAAAGAATAAAATCCTATAATTCGGAGCAACGTGGATGAACTTGGAAGGTGTTCTCTTAAATGCAATAAACAAGGCATAGAAAAACAAATGATAAATATATGGAAGTTAAATAAGTTGATCTTAAGGAAGTAAAATGTAGAATAGTGGATACCAAGAGCTGGAGGAAGGGGTATAAAGTTATAGTTAGATAGGAAGAATACATGGTGGTGTTCTATTGCACATTAGTTAAGGTAACTATCAGTAATGACTTTAATAATTCAAAATAGCTAGGAAAGAAGTTTCTACATATTCTCACTACAAAGAAATCTAAATACTGAAGTGCTGAATGTGCTAGATACATTGATGTAATTATAACAGTATATCTAAAACTATAACTCATAAATGTATGCAATTATTATGTGCCAGTTACAAACAAAATTAAAAAGTGCCAAACTTCAAGCTGATTCTCAATAAACAGTACTTCTTCCAAATTTGCAAGAAAACAGGTTGGTTTGCCTGTGTATATTTGTTGCCCAACTATTGGAAGAGTTGAAGCAGAAGAACAATTTCAAACCTCCTCCAACAGAAACAAACATTGACAAAAGAGGTCTCAAGATGATACCAGAATAAACCGAAGCCATCACATCAATTGCTATTCCAGGAAGCTCTGCTTTGACACTGTTCCTTTAACCAAGATTTATAGAGAAAAGATAAACAGATATGTCTGAAGGCCATGATGGAAGATTCTGAGAGACAACTCAGATCATTTTTCAAAAGTTATCATGTCTGAAGCTTCAGACTCCATAGCATTAGACATTGTATAATTTACTATCTGAAATACATGCAATGATATGAAACAAGCAAAGAAAATAAAATTGCAGTGACAATAGCAGAATCATTATAAGCATCTAATGGGGTGGGTACACATTTAAACAAGGGTTTGAAAGTGTTTGAATATTTTACAGTAATTTTTTTTTTGTTATCTAGGAACAAAAGTAGGGTTCAAAAGCTGTTTTCTGAAAATTATACCAGAACCAAAGGTTTACTTTATAATGCCATGAGCTAAACAGAGTTTCAAGTTTTTCAGAAGGTGAAAACAATCAATAGAAAAATATTTCATTATATATGTAAAGTATGAAATTAAATTTTCACCTTCAAATCATTTTATTTTTATTATTTTGTCAAAGAAAATGTTTCTTCTTTAGTTTCAAATTTCCTAATGACCAATAGCATCATATCTGTTAATCATGGTTATTAAAACACTTACCTTTCATCCTGTGACACACTCATTTATATCATGTTCTAGTTTTTATGGTTTTTCACTGTTTTTAATTTAGTCTTTATTTATTCAGTTTGAAAATTCTCTCTCAGATATGGTAAATATTTTTGTTTATGTTTGAATTTTGTGGAGACTTTCTTTTGTTATACACATTTGGAAAAAAGTTTTCTGTGACTTTTAAACTTTCTTTCATTTTTATTTTAAAGAAAGACTTAACCATATTTAAAATGCATGACATGATGTTAGAAGATAAATATAAACAGTAAAAATGTTACTCTAGTGAAACAAATTAATAAGTGTGATATTCATCATGTCACATAGACGCTCATTTTTTGGCTTGTTTTTGTTACAAGATCTGATAAGATCTCATGTAGCACCCTCTACACTATATGAAATTTTATTAGCTGTAATCCTTATACTATACATTAGTTTTCTAGATTTGTTCTTTTGGAACTATCATAAAGAGGATTGTCTTCATTTGTTTTGCAGTTAAATCCTTTATAAATGAGAAAATACTTATTTTTGTTTGTTACTTTTATATCTTAAAATTTCACTTAATTGATTAGGTCTTGCTGTCTTGTGGATTGTGTTCTTTTTACATATAAGACCATGTCATCTGGATAAAGATAAAATTGTATGTCTCCCTTTCCAACCTGAATAACTTTATTTCTCTTTCTTGACATAATAGTTCTTTCTAGTACTTCTAAGATTATTCTGTGTAGAAGTGATGATAGTGGTTTTCTTGAGACAGATGTAGTGGTGCACATTTGTAATCTTAGCACTTGGGAAGTTGAGGCAGGAGGATCTCTGCAAATTCAAGTCCAGCCTGAGCTACATAGTGAGTGCAAGGCCATACTGAATTGTATAGTGAAACCTGTCTCGAAAAGACAGATGATGGGCTGGGGAATAGTTCAGTGGCACAAGAGCCTGCCTGGCAAGCACAAAGTTCTGGGTTTGATTCCTGGAACAAAAAAAATCCCACTTAAAAAGAAGTGGACATCTTCACCTTGAACTAGATCTTCAGGGAAAGTTTCCACTCTTTTCCCCATTCATTATGTTAACTACGAATTTTTAGTGACAGTGTTCGATATGTTGAGGAACTTACTTTAATACCAAAAATACTGACAATTCTTTCAGGAAAGAAGATTCAATTTTGTTGAGTGCTTTTCCACTTCCATTTAGAAGATTATGAGTTTTATATGTGTCATTGTGTTAATATGACATTTCCTACCCATTTGGTCTATAGAAGCTTTTTAGCATGATGTACTTCCAATTACGGCAGGTAAAGTGATAATGCATTCCTTCAGCTTCTGTTTAACTTCTTTTTCTTACAACAAGTTGTTAAGTATACAAAATAAGAAAAAGGGTATCATCCATTTATTTATTCAAAGTTATAAAATGTCCAGTGTGGAGTACTCACGTACTTCCAATGTTGAAGTACAGCTATTTACAAGAAAAGATTCTGCTGTTATGGCCCTTGTCTTATGGAGAGAGATAATATTCAAAGAAATAAATCTCAAATATCTTGCTATGATAAATGATATACAGAAAAGGAAAACAAGATTTCTCTGAATAACACTTAAGATGGCAAGTAAATTTGAGAAATAAGTTCTATGTGACATGACGGATTTAACTTTTTAAAAACATTGATCAGCATTTTGAGTAGAAAGAAAAACTGTACCTATTATTTACAATGTGATTGTTATAGGCACAAGAAGAAGAATCTTGTAGCTGGAATGAAACGGTTATGAGCAAAACGTGATAAGGTTAAAAGGGTAGACAGGACATAATCTT
Source organism: Chinchilla lanigera (assembly GCF_000276665.1). Taxonomy (NCBI): domain Eukaryota; kingdom Metazoa; phylum Chordata; class Mammalia; order Rodentia; family Chinchillidae; genus Chinchilla; species Chinchilla lanigera. The sequence continues at coordinate 32,822,405 of NW_004955406.1, read as the reverse complement.
TTGGAGACAAGTAAATCTGAGTGAAATGTGTGAGGATTTATTTTGATGTGGTGGTAGGGTTTTAGGAAATGTTGACATTAAATATGAAAAGAGATCATGTAGAACAATAGCACCACTTCTAAAGGAAAACAAGAAATAAAACAATAGTTATATGACTTCTGTCTACAATACTTCATTTAGCATTAAAAACTGATATAAAAATACTGTATTGTGGGGCTGGGGATTTAGCTCAGCGGCAAAAGCGCCTGCCTGGCAAGCGCAAGGTCGTGAGTTTGGTTCCCGGTACCGGAGAAAAAGCCAAAAAAAAAAAAATACTGTATTGTGTTTACTGACTTTTCCCTTTACATAAACTCTTTTAAATGAACGCAGAGATTAAATTTGTTTTAGACAATCAACTTTTCTTCCAATTTGCACTATTTCTGTCTGCAAATCATTTTCTACTCAGAGACATCTTCCATCATACTTCCCTTGTAGAATTAACATGGCTGCTCAATTTCACTAAAATTGTACATGGAAATAAGCACTGCAATTCCACTTTGACATTTGGGAATGAGAAAATAAATGTTTTAATTTCTTTTTTTCCTACTGAATTTTATTCACTTTTAAATTCCATTTTAAGTGTATAAAACCAGAAATATATTTTAATCTAGTCTTATTTTACAAAATTGTGATGTTAAACAGTAAACTACATGTGTTACGATAACATGAAATGATAATAAGTTGCTTAATGATTAATACTCACTCTGTTTTTATTACCAATAAAAGATGATTGTTGGATCCAATTTAATTACATAATTATATTTTTGTTATATGTATTTTCTCTGTTGATGCTAAAGGCTGTAATAAATAACCACTCTGTTTAAATGGTTTAACACAATGAGTTTCATTTTTCTGTCCTATAGCAATTCTATGGTCTGTTTCTAGGTTGTCCTAATGATGAAAATAGCCCGCTTTCCTTTCTTATCACTGGGCCTCAGACTCTTCAGATAGTGGAATATGGGTAGACAAGTACACCTTCTATTTCAAATCTCATTCTAGAAATAGCACATATTATTTTCATTCATATTCCATGGTCAAAAATAGTCACATGCTCATACTTATACACAGGAATATTAGGAAATATAAACCTCAGGCAAGCATCCAAATTCTAGGAATAACTCAACTGTATTTTACATACTGTAATGAAGCAACATTGAAATAAAATACAAATTTTGAAAGTGTACAGTATAATCCATTTTAACACATGTATAATGTACACTTATGTACACAGGCAAATAATCTGTATGTTTGCCAATATTTCATAGTGTATCCAGTCTCTGTAGTTTTAGGCAATTTATTTGGTATGAATTAATATCATGTTGTGACTAGTTTGCATTTTCTTTAGTAATTATTTATAGCATATTTTTTTTTAACTGGGAATTGAACTCAGGACCTTGCGCTGGCCAAGCAGGCTCTACATATTTTCATTTGTTTATCTGTTATCCATAGTGTGATGATTAATCATGATCATCATGTTGATAGACTAGGGAAGCTCCTATGACGTCAGGAATTCACACTTCTGGTTATGTCTGCATGGGTCACAGCGACATGACCTTGGAGGAATCTGGTCCCTGGCCCTTTCCTCTCCAGTTTCCCTCCTGCTGTCTGTTTTTTGGAGGCCATTAGTTGCACAACTGTACTCTACCATGCCCTTCTGTCATGTTATTTGTACCTTGGAGCCAACCAATCCTGGAATAAAATCTGTAAAACTATAAGCCCAAATAACCGTTTACTTTCTAAGATGTGTATGTTCAGTATTTTGCCCCAGCAACAAAAAGTGACACACAGGAAATTGTCACCGAGAAGTGAGATTGATGTGACTGTACCTGACCAGATGACTCAGGAGATTTTGGGAATTGTTGGTTTGTTGCAGGAATTTGGAAATCTTTGGAGATGCGGACTGATATGTCAATTATAAATGGAAAAACAGTTTATGGCCCCACTTATTCTAAGTACCTAAAGCAATCACATAAAAAGATATTGAAACTTAGATGGTCATGTCCAGGGAGGAGGAAAAGGTAAGAATAAGGATTTAAATATGAGGAAAGTGACAAGTTCTGCAGATGAATGGTGGTGATGGTTTCACAACACAGTGAGTATTCTTAATATCAGAGCAGAACCACGTACCTAAAAATGGTTAAACTGCACTTTTCATTTTATATGTACATATATTTCCCTCCATTCAAAATGAATGTGCTACAAAAATATTGTTTCAACCTGAACATGATCTATTCTACTTTTTATTAAGATGATCAGTTAACAATTTGCAGTATTTAAGGAAATTCAAAAAATTCTGGATGCAATGAGTTGCTGTCACTGAATATTTTTTGTTATCCTGTGCACAAAAAACCTGGCACATGATAAGTAACTTTTTCCCTGCAATATGTTCAATATGTGCTTGCTATTAAAGGATACATTGTAAATGATGGTATAGAATGATAAATGCAAATGTTTATATCATTACAACATTTTTAAATTGATGAAGAAAATGTCTACGTTTTTTGTTGGCCTACTTTTCTGAGACATCTAATTTTACTAACACATAGATGTCACTCTCGTTCTCAAGGGTAACAACAAACGTTGGCTGTGTATGATTATGAAAATAATTAGAGCTATACTGATTGTGGTAGAGACTGCTGCTTCTCTACCAAATATTAGTTCTTACCTTTTCACAAATGTATGAAACTTCACATTTGACCATGTATATTTACTCAGCTAATATGATATTTCCCAAATTTGCTTGCAGCTAGTTGTGTTTATATCTTATCAAGGGCAGATGAAACGGGAAGTGGATTATTTGTGAACTTTGGGGAAGTTTGTTTAGTAGAAAGCACACATTTATTACACCCTTCTAAATTTGGAAAATGAATTCTGTGGCTAGGACTACCACACCTACGAAGGTATTAAGGACCAAAACTGCACCTGGGGATTGCTGCGGGGGGAAAGCTGGAAGGATCCAAGCTTCCTGGTGATTGTGAGCTCTGCATTTCACATTAATTGTCTATTGTCTAACTTCTCTCATTTGGGGGAGGAAGAAACACGTATCTCTTCAAAATTCACTGTTGTTTTGTTTCTATTTCTCATAGCTAAAGACAATTGCTATTTACCTACAAGTATATCACTGCCAGCTAAGCAAGACTTTCTTTCTTTTTTTGCTTATGATGGCCACTAAATCCACACTGTTATACTCTTCAAGTTCACCTTCAGTAGCTATCGAAAACAAATGAGATGTCTTTTGAAATCACTTAGACAAATAGAAATTCTTTTTTAGACTACTTCCCAACTTTATGTACTTTTAAGCTTTGATTACTGAGAGGCTGTGTAGGCCGAATTAAATGCTATAAATTCAAATCTCTTGTGTTAACATCTGCTTTGACATTACCACACCACCTCGTGAATCTTCTATGTCATAATATTTGTAACAATCTGTTTTCTAATTTTGATGGGAATTGAGGCATAAATATTCATATGTTGCTACATTTAGGTGGCTGTAGAAGGCTAAGTTTTATTTAGAAATAAAATATTTTCCAAGTTGGAGAAATTAATTCCTCATAGATATTGAGTAAAAACAAACACAAAAATGAATCCTTCCTTTGTGTATTTGTGCTTTTCAAAAATTGTTTGAATAATTTATTCTTCCCTGATATAAGATGTGAATAGAAAAGGCTGTATTACTGTTCTTCAGGTTTTGCAAGAGTTGACTCTTAGCATGGGTGTTAGCAGCAGCACCATGGACTATGTGTTTAGTCAAGCTATGGTTTAAAATCTAATTGAATATTTATTTGCATGATTTTCAAAATAGAAGTGATGAATGCAGGCCCTTTTTTTTTTGAGAATGTGCATGATTTAACTATTTGTTTTCTGCTTATTGGCTTCTCCCAGGATTTCTGTGATTTATGTGTAATGATACACAGTTGTATATGCTGGTGGAACTCTAGCAGTCTCTACAACTTGATGTTTTCCAGTGTTCCAGAAAGAGTCAAGTAGTAAATTTTATGAAAGTGCTCTAAGGATGTGATATTTCTAGCTGTAGTCCCAGGTCTAATATGGATTACTGCAATATAAGTTGTCACAAAGAAAAAAACCAATAATACCTTTTGACTATTTATGTTAATAAGTTTATTTAATTTTAAGGAGATACAGGAAACTTTATTTCTTTTTGCATGTAGAATGGGGTGCTGTTCAAAGTTTTTCAGAAATTACTCATTTCTCAGAGCAGATAAAAGGAGACTTTTTAAAACATTTCAACACGGATAAAGAGATTGATTCTTTTAAAATCTATTTACTGAGGAAAGATGTTTCTAACACGTTTATTTATATTTTTGCATAGTGTTAGTCTTTCTCTTTTCATTTATTCTCAGCATCATAATTTTGTGATTGTTTTTATAGAACAACCATATCACGACATGCAGAATGATTATTTTCTCTCATCTTAAACTGCCGTAGAAAAGTTATTTTTGCTTGAAAGAGAAGAGCAGCTGTCCTTTCCATTTTTGCATAGAGTACGAGGGCAGAATATGAGAGATTATGTGTATGCTGTGCTCTCTTCAGCCTGTATGTCAGATACTGGGAAAACCATTTGTGGTTATGCTTGCTCCGCTATAGCAGTTTGGCTAAATACAATTGCCCTGACTCATCCAGGCTAAATCAGGAAATATTAGCTTAGAGATTATGAGTCTAATCTTGAGCAGGAAAGTAGTCTGTAAAAATCCCTGCTCTCCCATTTTTAGATATGCAGCCACAGGCTCTTTCTCTATGCTTCAGTTTTTCTCATCCCAATATTTCTTTTCCTACCGCAAGACTTTTTATAATTAAATAAGATAACGTTTCCCCTTAGCCGAATCATTTGCCCAGTAGCAAAGATGGAGTTTCAGAATTTAAAGAAATGTATTCTGTTATCTGATATTCTTTTGATCTAGTAGATTATAAAAATGTTGAACAACAAAAAAATCAATCATATCCAAATACTTGGGTTTTTAAAATATGTATGTTTCTCAATATTGACTTGATTTAGTGGAATTCAATTTTCTGTGCAATATTAAATGAAACAGATATGATAGGCATTGTGAAACAAAAGGAAAATGCTCAAAAGTAAAGGGCAATTGGGGTATGGGAAAAGAGAAGGGAAAGAAGGGGAAATTATATACGTATGTAAATACAGGATAGGTAACATAGTTGTAATACTGTCATCTATTGCCCTACAGAAAGGATCAGTTAATGATTGCTTATTTGATCAATCTTGTATGTCTCTTTGTTTTCCTGAGAAACCACTTTGAAGATATCAATAAGTTATTCAACAACCATGGTTAATTTCCTACAACTTTGTTGGTAACTGTTTTGTTTGTATTGCTTTTATGCTATTTTGTAAATGGCCTTCTGTTTGTTAATATAGTTTCCTTCTTTTATTTTTTAAAGTAAAGAAAAATAAATAAATGAAATGGGTATTTTTATTTTTTTGGTACCTGGAATCAAACTCATGACCTTGTGCTTGCCAGGCAGGCACTGTGCCATTGAGCTATACCCATGGCTCTCAAGCATGTACTTTTAAAAGTGTTTTACAAAACATTAAGAAAGTTGCAAACAAGAAAAAAGAGGAGAATATATTTTTTATATAGATATACAATAAAGTACTTGTGAACAAGTAGCGACTCTTTCAATGACATATTATGCACTAAAATTCCCTAAATGATTTCATACACATAATATTACCAATTCTTACAATGACAGTTTAAAGTAGAATGGTTATTATTTCCTGCTTATAACAGATAAATTAAAAGTCAAAGTGGTTAATTTCCTTCTCAAGGTTTATATTTGCTGACTTCAGGCCTCAAACTCCAGGTGTAATTTTGTGTCCTTATACAGAGCAGAGTATTTTTGATGTTGTTTACTATGAAACATATGTGTGTAAAGGAGGAAGGAAACCCACCTTCTTTGAAATAACCAAATAACAAACACTATCAAGTTAGAGTTTTGAAAAAATAAATAAATTCACCAGGTGATGTAATAGATGGTACACTGTGTCAACGTGAGAAGTTTAACTAAGGGACTCAGCAGGGGTCCAGGGTGCTCACTTTGTAAACATCCTCAACCTGTGCAAGAGGAGGGCACAGAGACGGAATGAGTGCTACACCCGCCTAAAGGGGACGGTAGCCTGCCTAGAGTATAAGGGAGGAAAAGAGGCTTCCTCTCCTTTTTTTTTCTCTTACTGCTTTTGCTGTCTTCTGCTGCTTTGAGCTGTTACCCCAGTTCCATACTGTCCAGCCTTGGAGCCAGACGAATACCGACAGACACCTCCACAAACTGTGAGCTAAATAAAATCTTTCCTTCTTTAACTTTGGGTGTCAGGTATTTTGTCTCAGCAACAAAAGAAAAGTAAACAACACAGCTGAAAAAATACTTTAGCTAATTATTATCAATCTTTAGTTTACATTCAACTAATTTATATGTTAGTATGTGCCTTCTACTTGTCAAATTATGCACTCACAGAATCTAAAACACAATCTATGAAAGCTTTATTATCAGAGAAATAGCCCTTGAAAATTCAGAAGTTACTTAGTTCCCATTATCACGCTGGTGGCACAGAATGTTAATAAGAGCATTGAGGAGCATTACTTTTATATTAACATAATTTTCTTTTTGATGCCACTATTATGGTTATTTTAGGTTGACAAATGACTTCTGCCCATTGCCACACCTGGTACCTTTTCCAGAAGAACAGATAATGTTATACTACTGGGCCACTAGAAAGGTTAATTTTTATTTTCTGTAATCATGAATGACATATTTACTGGAGGTTATAGATAGCTGCATTAGTCTGATTACTATTTGCAGGAAATTATGCAAATAAATCTTAAAGTAAAGTGTATGAAAAAGGAAATTAAGCTAAACTTGATTTAACCTAGTATTATTGTTATAATGCAAAGCATAAATAAAACACCAACATAATAAAAAGTAGATCTAAATGTAAATATAATAGAGCAAAACCAGAATGCTAGTTAGTGTAACATTTCTACTATAACAGTTCCACAGTTGATATCATTGTTGAAATGTTCTGGCACATTAAAATCTACTTTTGGATGATATGTAATTTAAGGAAAATGGTATTCTACACTTTTTATTTAAAATTACTGCATACAAATATGTGAAATTTAGATACTTAATATTTTATGTGCCATTTAAAGTTTTTAAAAAATTTTTCAGTTCAACTAAACATAAATTTTTATAATCTATATAATAGTAATATGGGCAATTTCTCAATTATTTATGATAATTTAATATTCATATTCTTATGCTGAGACACTACTAAAGCCAAGTTTTCCAAACTGTTGTCACTAAGTCATATTTCTCTTCACTCTTAATTTGGTACTTTATTATTTTCTTGGCATGACAATAGGTGTGAGGGACTGAAATAACTCTAAAAGTATCAGTAAACATTTTCTATTACTTAATCTTACAAAACTTTGTAAAGCTGTACTTGGACATATGGTAGTATATATAATCATCTGTTTGGTTGTTATTAATCAAACTATTTCAGAATACATTAGATCATCTTTTAAATTTATTTACAAAAATCAAAACACTGAGTAAAAGTGACCACAACTGGATCTGAATATCTTACATGTATACTATATTTGTATTGTGTGACATAAAACACATTTACATTGAATACATAGATATGTGTTTTATAGACTTCTATAAGATGTGTCAATGTCAGGAAAACATAGTTATTAATTAAAAACTGCTACTATGTAAATAATTTTCACATTTTCATGCAGAAAAATCATATATGTATATATACATATGTGTGTAACAAATGTAAGTTAGTATTGCTTCAAGTACAAAATTTGTGTACACAGTTTCATATGAAGAAGGAAAGCATTGTGTTATGTTAATTTTATCTCTAGTAATGTTCATCTTTACAGGATAATGTTTTTAAATAAAAGAATACCCAAGAAACTCTAATTATCTATTTGTAAATGTGCTTATTAAAATATTCAATATCAAAGATACAATCATTAGTTTCTATATGTTTCCATCCTTCTGTTCAACCTATTTCCTTTTCTTCCTTGGACCACAATTAAACCACAGTTGATAGTTGAATGTTCAAGTAGGGTCATATAATTAAGTGCTGTCCATTGATATGGAAAGGGGAAAACTTTTGCCTTTTCTACTCATGAAGACCTTCTGTGTGTGGTCATCTGCACTGTTTCCCATTCACAACATTGTTTAGAAAATCACAGTGACCCTGGAAGCCAAGTATTGAGTAGAGCAGCACTTGGTGGGGAAGCATTAATCAAGGGTCATGTAGCTGGTAGTGACAACAGAAGTTATGGTTTTGTAAGGAAATAAAATGTATACTTGTCATCTTCAAAGTACTATATATTTTAGGAATGTGTATGTTCTCACATGTGGGTGTATCTTGCACATATGTATCAGAATAGTTAGCATGATCTTAACTTATATACAGATAGAAAACTTATGAACTTAGAAAAAAAAATGCAATGAAGTGAAATTTAAAAATTTGCCCCTTCCAGACTTATTCATAAAGACCTTTGTCCCTTTAGGAATCATTTGATTAGAATTCAAGCTTCTTCTCTTTGTGATTTTCCTATCACGTTGTTTAACTTTTTTCTTTGCTTATACTGTCCACTGAGTTCAATTTTTCCAAAAAAGGCAGGTCCTTCGTTTATGTCTCTATTTATTTTCAAAAATCTTTGACATTTGGCTAAGATGAAGAGTTTATTGTGGGAGTAAAAGCTGATTTAACAGTAAAAAATAAATCAGTGTAAATTATCTTATTAATAACTCAGACAGAAAAATGTTATATCATCACAATAAATGCAGAAAATGTATCTCATAAAATTTAATATCAATTCATGGTAAACATCACAGTAGCTATGGAGAAAACTACACTTTCTTGATTGCATAAAGAATATATACCAAAAAAATCACTTTCAAATAATTTGGTTCATTGTGAAGGACTACATGATTTTTCCATAACCTCAAGAATGAGGTAAGAGTATCCACTCATCATCTATAAAATATCATATTGAAGCTTCTAAATGAAGCAAGCAAGAAAAGAAATAATAGAAGAAAGAAAACAATATTTTGGCATGCTGTGACTATTTATATGTAAAATATAAAAATAATCATATAAAATTGCTCTACCAAGGAAAAAGGACCCCGAAAAAGAATGAGACGTCTCTTTGCAAAAAATAGCGCTTTATTTAAGCTGGTACCCAGCGGCACAGAGTACAGATGGGCTCTGCATGCTGCGCCCTGAGGAGAAGCAGTGAGGTGCTTATAAAGTGAAAAACCACAGAGGGGGGCATTCAATACCCAGATCTTGTCTTTGCAGAGTGCTAGGTACTTTTGGTGGTTATAATTCTCAGAACCGATGCTTTTCACAAGAACATCAAGTTAACAAGTTGGCTCTTGTGGTTTTGCATTGCCTGGGAACTGTAGCAGAGGATTTTTAGTCGGGGGTTTTGAGGGTACAATGGGTGACTGGAGGGTGAGGGGAAACGGCGCATACAGAACAGGATGGCGGCACTTTGGTCAGGTTACAACAAAAATAAAATACAAAAATAATAAAAATAAGGAAGAACTTCCAGAACTAATAAATATATAACCTTGCAAGATAAAAATTCAATTATATTTCTTTATGTTAACAATAAATATTTGTAATTTGATATGAAAGTATATTAATATTTATTATAATAACCAAAATGAAAGTAAAAGATTCAAGTCAAAGCAAATGTGGGAAAAATATACACTGAAAGAACTACAAAATGTAGATGAAATAACTGAAGAACTCTATTTATATGATGGAATGATACATCATAGTCATGCATCAAAAACTGTATAGTAACATCAATTATCAAATCAACACAAGTTAAATTCTAGCATTTAAAGATAATAAGTTTTTCTTAGATTACAGCAAGTTAATTCTAATATTTTTTTGGAAAGGCAAAGGAATTGGAATAACCAAAATAATTTTGAAAAAGTTGGTGGAATCACATTACCTGATTTAGGACCTACTATCTAGGTATGGTAATCAAGAGATTGGGGATTGTAGAGGAAGCACACACACATTATGAGACAGAGGGAGTCCAGGAACAGTTTTAGATAAATATAAATAATTGATTTTTGACAAGAATATAGGGTAAACCCATGAAGAAATTGTCTTTTAAAAATGATGCTATAAGATGGAATGTCTACAGGATAAGAATGAATTTTAATGTATTAAATATGTCTAAAATTAAGTCACAGCAAAACATAGAGATCTAAAGCTATTGTTAAAAAGAATAGAAGAAAAATCTTTACCACTTCATTGGTAAAGATGGCTTAGATGTGTTACTATCCATAAAAGAAAAAAATAAACTAATAAAAACTTTGCTTCTGTGAAATACATGTTAAGCGAATGAATAAAAACAATCTAGTGTGAAAGTATTTGTAAATGATTTCTTTGAAGAAATTGATACATCAAGAATATTTAGTCTCAAAATTCATTAATGGGAAAAGAAACAATCTAATACAAAAGTGGAAAAATAAATACTTGAATCAGAAGATACATGGGATAATAAAATAAATTATGGGCAGCTAGGGCAAGGCAGGGGGTATCACAATCCTAGACTTTAAGTTATATTATAAAGCTGCAGTGATAGAAACATCACGGCACTGACAAAATGAACCAGACTTGTGGATCAATAAAATGGAACAGAAGATGTAGAAACAAGTCCAAGCACATTAAGCTACATTATCTTTTCCAAAGGGGGCAAATGCTTTCACTAACAGAAAGGTAATCTCTTTAATAAATGGTGCTGGGAATACTGGCTAGCCACAAACTGAAGATTGAACATAGACTCTTATATCTCACGATGCACTAAACAAAAAGTCAAAATGGATCAAAGGTCTAGACAGAAACATTTAATCTGTTGGAAGATAAGAAAGGTAAAACACTTGAGAACATAAGTGTAGCATAGACTTTTCAAACAGAATGCCAGTTGCACAAGAAATAATACAAAGAATCAACAAGTGGAATCATTTTAAATGGAAAAAACTTGTGTACATCAAAGGAAAACACCAACAGAGTGAAGAGACAACCTACAGAATGGGAAAAATTTTTTCCAGCTACTCCACTGACAAAGGATGTTTTTATGCAGAATATGTAAAGGAATTAAAAAGAGTAGACTCAATGCATATAAAGATCCAATCAAAAAAGCGCATCTGAAACGAATAGATACTTCTCAGATGAAGATGTACAAATGACCAATAAATACATGAAAGCATGTTCAATATCCCTGGCCATTTGAGAAATGCAAATTTAAAAAGCAATGACATTCTATCTCATTTTAGAAAGAAAAAGTATCACAGAGAAATCAACCATTGAATGCCAGTGAGACTGTGAGGGGAAAGGAGCGTTTCTTCATTGCTAGTGTGTAGGTAAACTGATCCAAGCACTGGGAATCAGTATGGAATTTATCAAAACAGTAAAAATAGAAATTCCGTTTGACCCAGCTATTTCCCATCTAGATATCTTCCAAAAGGAGATAAGACATCATACCACAGTGATACATGCATATCCATGTTCATTGCAGTACAGCTTACAATAGATAAGTCTTGGGAATAGCCTATGTGTCCACCAGTAGGTAAATAGGTCAAGAAAATGTGGTGTTTACACACAATGGAGTACTACCCTGCTATAAAGAAGAATAAATTTGAGTTACTCTTACAAAAAGGGATGCACTTAGAGACCATAGTATGAAGTGACATAAATCAGACACAGAAGCCTAAATATTGCATGATTTCTCTTCCATGGAAAACTAAACATAAAAATAAAGTGCAAAAAAAAAAACCCCAGATGATAGCAAAAAAGAGAGAGAGAAATAATATAATCCAGCACTGACAGAGTGTCTAAAAGTGTACCTTGATGTATTATACTTGTCTTATGTTTTGGGCACATTAGTCTGGTTTTTAATCTGTATATATGATAATCAACTTTGTAAGGACTTGTAAGATAAATGAATCTGATGCTGACAAAATGAAGAGGGGAGCGCAAAAAGAGCTGAGATGTTATGTACATGTACCAATTCCTTACAATGAGCATAATCATCGTGTACTGCACACATGCACTGATAAAATTTTTTAAAAATTAGGAAACAAACAAAAGACAAGTTGAAATTTAAAAAAGAATTCATGCAAATAAGATACATAAATGACAAATAACAACATGAAAAGATGCTCAAACTCATTATTCACTGAAGAAATACAAATTAAACTACACTGAGGTAGTACTTCACATGTATTAAATGATTAAAAATCAATAAAAGGACAATATTACATCTGTAGCAATACCACTGCACATCAGAAGTGAATTTTGTTGTATATATTTTTTAAAATGATTAAATTTTCAGAAGTGATCACTTACATTTCCTTTCTCTATACCTATGTGTGTTAACAGAGAGTTTTTTTCACAAATATAAAACAATTTCCTCGACATTCTGTCCACTGATTCATTTCTGCTTGTAGGAGACACAAAAGTAACATTTAATTTTAGGTAGCATTTCATGTAGCCCTCAGTTTTTTAAGATTGCTGAGTGTTTGTGGGCATTTATGTATAATTTTCTGATCTCAACACAAAGTAGGAAATTGATATAATTTTGAGAAATTATGTTTTTATATCCATTTGAAAATATCAAGAAACACTATAAAAAAATCAAAAAATTCCAGAATATTTAGCAGGGCTCCCTTATTTTAATACCCTTGTTTTTGTCTCATAAATTCACAAAGTATGAAGGCAACATATATCTTGCTCTCCTTTGGGCAAATGGAATTCCATCACCATTCTGGACATGGCCTCAGGCAGCTGAGAACCTTCCTACACCATCTCAAAATCAACAGCAAATTTATAATTTAAAAAGCAGCTAAGTAATGCCCAAGTAATTTTAGAAAATTTTAACCTCTCCAATAAAGCCCCAGTGAAGTCTTTAAGCCTTTTCAGAGAAGCAGAAGGCTGTTGAGAGTACATTGATGAGACTAATTAAAAAATAAATAGTCAAATAGAAAAGCTGGCTCTGATCACTGATTATTTGGGGAGAAACAAATCCTTAGCATATGACATTTTCAAGCTTCTATTCAACATATGAAATTATTTCTAACCCTAATTTTGTACAATTAATATATGCAGTAGAGGAAATAAAAGCTACTGAATTACTCCACACATCACTTCAGTTACTTCTTGAATTCAAAGGGACTGCTTTTTAAGCCAAAAGTAAAACATACACGATAAAATATATGGTATTTTCTTTTCTGCGGAAGAGAAGAAGGAGCTAAGGATGACTGGGTTCAAGACTCAGTAGTGTGGGGGAGCAGAGGAGAGAGAGACAGAGAGAGGAAGAGAGACGGAGGGGAGTCTACCAACCTACTATCAATTGCTGTTTATTTTTATGGCAGGTGGGTCATGAATTAGTGAGCGTAAAACAAAGGTAGAATGGAAAATATGAGTATAATTCTTCCCTCTCATTAATTTGGAAGGCAAATTCATCTAATTTCATGACCACAAGTTCTATTTTCACCCATGGGGCTTCTGAAAGCTAAATTGTGACAGAATACCCTAGGTGTTCTGCACTTGCATTGAGATGCCTTCTGTGACATTTACCTTTTTCTCACCTAAAGGTGGCACCGTTCGGCATGTAAGGGAAGTGTGAGAAAATGAGTATGTGAAGTGAAACACCCTACAAGCACCAAAGCAAGAAGTGAAAGTGACCATGCGTTGCATGTTCTAAACTAATCATCTATCTAGGCTCTTCCTCCCATGACTCTTCTGATTACATTGAAAATACACAAACCAGTGTGACACACATTGAATTTCCAAATATGCAGAGTAAGGAGTAGTTTCTGTTTTCACTCATTCAGATAATATTGGAGTAAATATACTATTTAATAAAGTTACAAAGATTAATCAGACACAATATGTGATCTCATCCCTATTGTAGAATACTAATGGAAGTCATAAGAGAAGGACCCAAGATAAGCTAATGTGTACAGAGGAACATCTCCTTGTAAAAGATAAAATATATATGATAAACTGCTCCTACAAAAACTGTACGGATCACACACTGGTCTTGGGGAAGGAGTCTGGGATATTTCCAGAGAGAAAAGTTGCCTTGACTAAAGCATAGAGACTTTAAACATCAGAGTGTTGCTTTTAAAGAAGAAAAAAACAGTTTAATATTGTGTACATGGTTAAATGATTCCAATATAATATAAAATTAGTCAGTCAAATTTTTGTATAAATAGTTAAACATATTGATACATAATATCTATAATGTATAATTTTCTGATCTCAGCACAAAGTGGAAATTGATAATTTTGAGAAGTTATGTTTTATATCCATTTGAAAATGTCAGATTACTACTAATAAAATATATCCCCCATACACTCAATTACATGATTGGCTAGCTTTCTTTGAACAACTGGCAATAAAAATGTAACAATAAAATATCAATGTGTATGTATAATGTTTTTATGTAATTGTTAAAGTTGTCATCAATTTATTGAAATTTTAAAAGTTATAATTCTGATTTAGCTTTCAATGTGTATCAAGAAATGTTAGCCATGGGGCTGGGGATTTAGCTCAGTGGCAAAGCGCCTGCCTGGCAAGCGCAAGGTCGTGAGTTCGGTTCCCGGTACTGGAGAAAAACCAAAAAAAAAAAAAAAAAGAAGAAATGTTAGCCATAATCCATACTTCTTGTCAAACCAAAAATTCAAACGTCTTATTGGAGATTACATGGCTCTACGCTTTATAAAATGCACAGGGCTGATTTATAGTTAGATGTTTCATAACTACCTTTATGAATACTCCTTTTACTTCTCCAGCAAAACTTTGGCATTAGGGCAACAATGACCGTCACAAAGATTCATATAAGTGAAAGTGTTACCAATCTCTATGTTTCTCTTATGATAAGAAAATTATCAAAAAGAGCCACTGCCACTGGCTGCAGAGAGAGTATAAGAAAGTCTCTCACCTCAAGTGTGGGTTTTCTTACTTGCGTGAGGCAGGAGATTAGGGCATGGCAGGTTGGCTGCAAAATAGGATGTGACCTGTCAATCACAAAGACTCTGAACTGAGAATGGGAACAGAATGTACTTTAAGTATGTAACCTGATCTGGAATAGATCTGACCTGTCAATCACTGCCAGGATGTGTGGTCAGAGCAGCTTATGACCAGCTAGATCTGGGAGGGTCTGAGAGGCAGTGCCACTGACTTCACGACTATTATAGTCTTTTTTTTTTTTTTTTCTTGGTACTGTGAATGAAACTCAGGACCTTGTGCTTGCCAGGCAGGTTCTGTGCCACTGAGCTGCATCCCCATCCCAGTCACTGCAGTCTTGCTGCTCTGCTGTCCTCCTGTTTCTGTAGTGGTCTATCCTATTTGCTGAATGTGTCTCTTCTTGCTCTTTTCTTCATTTTTTTCTTTTCTTCCTTGTTTCTCTTTTCTTCATTTTTTCCCTTTTCTTCCTTCACTTTAAGTAAAAGTTGTGTTTAATAATTCAGCTATTGTTCTGGGAGGTTATTTGGGCAGGACAGAAAGAGCGTGGGATCACTGGACATCTCACAACTTGACATCATGCACCCTTTTGCACATGGGGTACAAATGTCAGGAGCCTTACATAGACAAGCAAAGTACATGAAGGCCCTGTGGAAGGGCCACAGAGTCCTCCCTCCTCCTGCCAGGCTTGGTGTTTATGGGAGAAAGTACTCAGAAGCAGCTTCCTGAAGGATACTTTATTTCACAGTGGGTACATTTTAGGAGCCTATAGTATCTGTGCCATTCAAGACAGACCAGGAGAGTTTGCACTTGGAGTCTAGCATGTTGTAACACTTTCACCATGTAGTTTAAGAAACTTGGCTAATTTGTATTCCTGTACTGCTGTCCACAAATCTGGAAATTACTAGTTTGTTTGCAATAAGATATCTATACATATAAGGTCTATCTTACTGAAATTATTCTTAGACAAGAAACTGTTCTGTGGCAACCACAACTTGTCTCTGGGTTATATTCTGGGTAAGTGAATCACAACAGTGTATTTAAAAGGATACTCATCCGGATCAAACTGCCTGAGCCATGGAAGGTGAAGACATACCACTATTCCTTCATCTCAGCACCTGAGATAAGGAGAAACATAAACGCAACCTTTGCAAATCTTAGAGTTTACGAAATGCTGCATATCTTTTAAAAATCCTCCTTTATTTCAGAAATCCATGGGTATTTCGATTTTTAATCCATAGTTTATTTTTTTCCAAAGAAAAGGCTAATTTCTTTCCCAACGTCAAGTAAACATATAGTGCGCCAGTAAATGATAGCATTTTTATCCCTGAATGACTTGACTACATTCCTATTCCACATGTATCTATTTTCTGTAATTCTATAGCAAATTACTATAAGCTTAATGAGTTGAGATAATATTTACTCATTACCCAATATGCTTCATAGGTCAGAGGTCTGGGCACAGCTTAACTGGATTCTCTGCTCAGTGTTTCAAAAATCTGTAATAATGTTGCTGTCTCAGGCTGCAGTTCCATCTGAGCTCCTGGGGATCCAGGATGTTCCTTGCAATGACTGGAGATTTCATTTCCTGGAAATTGTAGAACTCACGGCAACTTGCTTTCTTTTAGGTTTGGGAAGAAAACATTGTTTCTATTACTTTAAGCATCTCATCTCTAGGTCCTCTTTTAAAGAGCTCACCAAAGTCTCGTAATTCAAGGAGGTCTATATAAGAATACGTCCTTTTTGATTAAGCAAGGGTCAACTGATTAAGGACATTAATTATATGTGCAAAATATTTTTACATTTGCTATATTAAGTTGGACCAAAGCAAATTATACGTATAACACTAACACAGAGGGTTGGGCTAACACAGAGGTATTGAAACAGGCTAAGAATCACAATGACATCTTAAAAATTCTTCTCACTATAATATATATTTCAGTTTGGGAAGCATGGCCTTGATATTATTTTTAACTATTTTAACAATACTAAGTAAAAGATCTGTGTCCCCTATTTCTATTCCATTTTGCTGTTATATATATTTTAGATTCTTGAAAAGAAAAATAGAATGAACTTTGGGAATAATTGGGGACCCATATAATTTTGAAATTTCTGTTAGTGCATATAATTAAATAATCATCTCATATGTAAGTTGCTATACATTTTTAGGTAGCTTTTTAGTTTTTCAAAAGAATTTTCACTCCATAGGGGAAGCTAAATCTATTTTGTTTGTTTGTTTGCCAGAAATGTTCCTATTATTTTAGCTCTCTGTGAGAACAGTAAATTTTGTTCAATGTGCAATTTTTGTATAAAATAATATATTGGAAAATTAATCCTTACAAATTTATTTAATAAAGTGAATAACCCAATATACATTAAAATATATATTAAAAGAATCATGTTTCCTAAAGTTAGGTGAATATAAAGTTATTATTAATTCAAATAATGTAAAAATACCATCCTTATGATGATTTAAAAATAAATTAGTGTATTACTTTATGCCAATCTAGATACTAAACAAATTTTTAGTAAACACTTAAATAAGTTATTCATTTACATAACATTCAGCTTGACCAAACGCAACAAACTAGTTTACCATACATTTTTGTAAAGAAGTTACGTTATTATTTAGGATGAGTTGAATTTTTCCAGAAATCATCACAGTGAAGTGAGAGATATAGTTCAAGAGCAAAAAAACAACTGAAGAAGAAATAAGAGATACCAACGGTTGTTATACTGCATATTGCTATCTTCACATAAATTGCTCACACATATAACAACCACTGTAAACTCCTATCATTTGGTTTGAAGCCTTGTATCCTTTTTAATGTCCTTGCTTTTTTTTGTGTTTTGCTACTGTTCTTTTTCCTCTTTTAATATTCTTTTTAAAATTAAAGTAAAATAAATTAAAATTAAAATTAAAGTAAAATAAAATAAAATAAAATAAAATTAGGAATCACCAAAACAATGTAATTGAACCTTAGTTTTCCCAGATGTGTAATGGTCATAATGGCAGTACTTCTCTGATTTGATTGTCCGTCTACCTACGTATCTATCTGTCTATCTATCTATGTATCTGTCTAATCTATCTCTCCTAGATCCAAACCACTAAATGTAACCGATATGGCAAAGTTGACCCACTATGTGATGAAATAGGTTTAAGACAAGTATGCTTATTTTAATTTAAAAAATGCATTTATGTATTCATCCTTTGTTCATACATTTATCTCTTCACTTATTATTTTAATTTAGTTGAAAGGTGCTCTTGCTAGATTCTAGGCCCTGTGCACAGCATTGTAAATGAATGAGAAAAAAATTATTTCTTCAAGCACTAACAGGCCAGCTGGAGACACAAATATACAAAGGAAAAGCAGCAGAGTTTCTTAAAAACAGTACTAGTTGCAGAGAACATTTTTATGTAGTCATTTCTGACCTGCATTTTGGGAGGTTAATAGTAATTTTGAAAGAAGAAGATAAATGATCACAAGGATCAGAGAAAAGAGGTGACAAAGATTATAACTATTTATTAGCTAAATGTGGTTGTAAGATATAGTGAGGCTAATCTTGGTGTGGCAACCACCGCCTAAGCATGGTTTAAGTCTAACTTGTTTAGACTTTCTCTGGCAGAAAAATCTAGAATCATTAAAGGGAATTGATCAGGTGAGACAAGCAATTACAATTTTTCCCCTACAAATTGCAGTTTTGAAGAAATTTGAATGATTGGTTAAAGAGGAAGAGTCAGGAAGAAAGGCTGGAAGCTATTTGCAAAAGTGAAATATGTTGAAAACCTGAACTACAAGAAAGGTAATAGGAATGGAGGGAGGAGAGTCTATTGGAGATACATTTAGTAGGCAAATGAGCTGCCCCTAGGGATTTATGTAGTATGAGGATATGAAAAAAATGAGAAGCCTTGGTGTGTCCCTAATTACTTGAGGTGAGAAACACTGCAGACTGTGATCCAGATAAAGTGTAGATGCTAGGAGGAAATGATGGAGAAGAGCATAATGATCCGAATGTACTCCCTCACATTTTTACTTTGAATTCTAATCATGAAGGCAATAGTATTAGATGATAGGGCTTTCAGGTGGTCATTACATCATGAGGTGCTCATCTTCATGAATGGATTAATACCCTAACAAAGGAGTTCTCAGAGACTACTTTGTCCATTCAACCATGTTATAAACTACTGTTCCTGAAGGAATGGGCCCCTAACAGACACTGAATCTTCTTAAGTCTTGATCTTGGTCTTTTCTCTAAGCTGCCAGATCTGTGAGAAATAAATATTTGTTTAGAAGCTACCCAATGTAATGTTTTGTTGTAGAAGCTAGAATAGGGTAGGATAATTATGTAGATCAAAGCACATTTCCTAGAAGAATATTTTGAAATGATTAAAAATATATAGCTATAATTCAGTGTTGGAATTTGGGCTCTGATATGAGCATGAGGTAATTATTGAAACATAAAATAATATGTAGGAAATATATAAAAAATTCATCAGGATTAATGTCTGGGAAAGCTGTATTGTTCTGATTTAGCAAAATAAGGATATTTAAAACTATAGTATTACATAAACTAAGAAATTAGTAGAGGGTGAGGAGAAGAAGACAGGGGACGGAACTGGAAAAAATAGTAAAACCTAAGAGTGCTAAGGGAAAAAAAACTCTAGTACATAATACTGAGAAATAATGGTTGAGAAAATGCATGAGATTTAGAAAAATGCCAAAAGGTATAGAAAATTTCAAGAAGAAAGGGTTAAACACTTGAAATGCAGGGAACAAAATCAAAAGTGGGAAGTATTCAGAAGCCATTGCTAACATACTTTTCTAAAATGCTTCATGCAGTCCAGAAACTGAAGCAAGTACATAAATTGAAGAATGCATTGGCAGAGAGGAAGTGAAAATGAAATGAAAGAGAAGCATACATAGAAATAAATTCAGGCCAAATACAATTATTAATTTTTGTATATCTCATCACATCTAAAGCACCATTTAAAAAGTGTCTTACATCCAAGGTGCTTCTATTTTGTGAATCAATAGGAAGGAAGAAATTAAATGATGATAGAGAATTGTCCAAGGTCAAATTGTAAGTATTACTGTCACTTTAGTGTATATGCAAAGAGGATAATAAAAGTGAAATGCAAGCAATTGTACATACATTATGTTTTCTATGTGCCAGTTAGTAGTTTTAAGACTCTACTAAGTAAAAGAAGCATCCTGATGTAACCAAGGTGACAATCTGGAAGGATGCATCTTAGAGTCAATAAAAGTCATGTGGTATCAATAAAAGTGAGTTGTGTGTGTGTGCAGAGTGGGCATTGTCATGAGCTGAAAGAGACCTAAAATAAAGTTTAAAAATTCAACGTATTTTGATACTGTAATTGCAAAGCCACCACACTCCTTTGAATTTCTTTATTGCTCACAACAATTAGTAGTTAATGTTAATGTAGAATTGTGATTGAAATGGATAGTGAATGTTTAAAACAACAAATTGTTACGGTAAAATTCACACTGTTAGTATTCCTTTTCCAAGTGCTTCCTCTCGTTTGAACACACTTAGGCCATTCTCGCCACTTTTTCAAACTGTTCTGAAACTTCTTTGGGAAGCCTGAATAAACAAAACAAAACAAAACAAAACAAAAAGAATGTCAATGTTCAGTGTTGTCCAATAAAAAGGCTCCTAAAATCAACTTTGTCTTCATCCACATTACACACCAAATATGGCACTGTGCAACTTCTACCTCTTCCCTACATTAACAGTTACCTTGGATTGAAATATTTTGAATTGATTCAGTGCACTGAGGCAGCCATACCAGTGCAATTAAAGACATTCTTGAAAAATAACTTTCAGAACTGCTTCAAAAAGTGGCAAGAATGATGGGACAAGTGAGCTCAAAGTTTGCGGGGAGGTATTTTGAAGGAGACAGATGGTAGTGTAACTTTTACTGTAATAAATGTTTCAAAATTGTAAAAATTCAGCTTATTTTTCTATAGTTTGGTATAGTTAAACTCTGTTTGCTTTGAGTTAGTAATGCAGAAGCAAGGGAAAAAAACCCGAAATATGCCTTTGAACAGATGAAGTACATTTTGAAATGAGACAGAGCTTTATAAGTAATTTTTTCATAGGCCATAACATATTTTAAGGACTTTTGGAATTTTTATTATCTCTGATGAGAGATTAATGAGGGCTTTAATATTGGCTTTTTTGTGAAACTCAAATTGCACCAGGTTTTCAAAACTGCTGTGATGAACTGAATTTCTTTAATAAATACTGTTTTAGGTTTACCCTTTTTACACTAAAAAAGAACATCCATTAGTGTTGCAGACATATTGTCCTGCAGCATTTCTCAGCTCACAAAGCTGGTTTCATAAAAGGAAGTACTGAAAAAATATTCAAATTTTAGTTACTTTGTATGAATCATCAAATCAAAGCAGTCACTTTGATTCCCACTAATGAATGAAATAATTACATCTCTCAGGAAATGAAGAATGACTTCTTTAGCATTTTATTTCTCAACCAAAGTTAATGTTATAAGGTGGTGAATTAGCAATAAGTTCCTAAACTCTGTGTTGATAAGTTCAAAGCTAAAACTTAATTTTAAATATATGTTACCACATCTAGATTAGAGCATTCTATCACATAATTGTAGATTTAGCTGAAATAATTGAAGACCCACATACTGAGGAAATTGTTCTCAAATTATCCACAAAATTATCCACAAAACCTGGCTGAAGTGATCAAAACAGAAGATACTGCTCATGTGGGGGTAAAGGGTACTGCAGTCTGTGTATCATTTTTACTTACTATTGGTACCATCATGATACACATTATTGTACTGATAAACGAAGTACAATTGTTAAAAATGACATCAGGAAATGGAATACTTCAACAGGATCACAGAAGCTAAAAAGGCAATAGTTAATCAATTCAAATTTGAAACAGGACATTTAAAGGACTAATTGGAATTTACAAAAATGAACATCCAAATAAAATTAACAAAATCTTAAATAATATAGAATTGATGCACATTTAGAGTCAGGAAAGTTACATAGAGAAATTAATGGTAATATATTTAATTTTTGTTTAGTGAAGCTACTATGGAGTATAATGGTTACTTAAATAACAGGTACGAAACTTAAATTCATTATTTTTATACTTATTTAAAGGCCATTTTCTATGTTAGGTAGATTCACAGAGTGTTTTCAGAACCTAAACAATATCCCTCATACATTTCTGCTCCTTTCTTGCTGTGTTATATGATAACTTTAAGAATAACAAATAGGAAGTAAACTTTCGTGATCACGTTATTATCTGCCGTTCTGGCTCCATTGAGTTTCTCTTCTTTATTGTAAAACTTGTCAAAATAATTATTTTTCTCCCTGTTTCCAATTTTACTCTTTTATCTTTATACTGTAATTATTGCATTGAAATGTAGCACTTATGCAATTTATCCCTTTAACATGTATAATTCAGTGTTTTAGTGTTCACACGGATATGTGCAACCTTCGTTATTGACAATTTTTCTCCCATCTCCCAAGCCCTCCTGAGCCCTTTGTCTATTACCTTCTTATATTCACTTAAAATTCCTATCCCAGTGCTTTGCAGTCCAAGTCAACTCAGTTTGTCTTTGATGGAACCTGGATCTTCACTGACAAATTCTAGGACATAAAACAGACAACAAGTACGAAAAGAACAAAAATTGAATGACAGAAGTAAAAGTGCTAATCAAGTACCCAACCTGGAAGATCTGGGCAAAAGAAAATAGGCTGCTTCCTTGAAGCCTCAGCTGCGGTGTGGAGACACTTTCCAACAGGACTGCTTCTGACTTCTGTATCTGCTAGAGCCTTGAGGGCCTGGCTTACAAGAAAACCCAGATTTCTATTGTTCTTTTCTACTTACTAGTAAGTAAATAAAACTATCTGTTACATTTTTATGTGATTGATTTATTGCTCCAATAAGTTTTTAACCAGTACCCAGTGTATAAAAGTACTTTGCAAGGAATATTTCCCTGTAGGTTGCCTGAGATGCCTGCTATTTTTCTACCTCAGAGGGACATGTCCTTACTGATCCTGGCAAGGACAGCTCACCATAAATGGCAGCACCTCATTCAGATCCAAGACCAAAGCCCTCCCACCTCTTCACTGAGTTATATGACTAATGGTTTGACCATTTCACCATGCCACCAGAATCCCTTGGATTGTCATATAAAACAACTTCTCCTGTAGGGATGAGACATTTGAGGAAAAACAAAACAAAACCAATTCTCCTGAAAAGCTTTCTGTTAGTTATTTCATTGTTCACCAGGATGGTCTCTATACCAAACAGAGGGAACATAACCAATAGTCAACTTTCAGTTGTACAGTTAATTTGGGTAGCCTGGGAAATACATAATTTAAAACATTAATGTCAAAATTACATATCATAAGGGGCTGGGGATTTAGCTCAGCGGCAAAAGCGCCTGCCTTGCAAGCGCAAGGTCGTGAATTCGGTTCCCGGTACCGGGGGAAAAAAAAAAAAAAAAACAAAACAAAACAAAACAAAAAACAAAACAAAACAAAAAAAATTACATATCATAATATAATTTTGATACATGTTTTTCACTTATTAGCTAGTGAGCTCTGTAAGGTGAGTCATGTGTGCACTATTTAGTATTGACATTTTAACAATATGGATGACACCCTTCTCAGCATTGGAGCTCAGTAAATACTGTTCAATCTGCCATCTCCCTATCTTTTTATCTATCCATCTATCTATCTCTCTGTCTTCAGTAAGGAAGGATAACTTGTTTCCATTAGGACTTTATTTTGTGTAGTTCCCACTTTTCAAAATGGAACTCTTATCTAAATTATTTTGTTATTCTGTATTATCTATGTGGTATCTCTGTATTACAGGAATGGAAATGCTAAGAAACTCAATTAAGTATAGAATAAATCCTACTTTTTAAGGTTACAAGACAACATTTTGGAGCAATTTAAAACTCTTTCACAGAGGAAATTATTTTTTAAATTCTACCACCTTAATAACCTTACTTTGTCAAAATAAATGCCACCTGCAACATTATGAATTGCATTCATGGAAATGATTCATTTGTGGACAAATCCGTTGCTGTGTAATGCTTTCCTTAATGTCTAGCACAGCTGGCTTTAATTTGTGTATAAAGTAAAGCCATTCCATTTGGAATAAATGTTTTCATTTGGGTACTTTGATTTGTCATATTTACAAACACTATTTATTTCACTTTATGAGCAAAGAAAAGTGTAACAAGAAAGTAAATATACATACATACAAATGCACATTTAGTAATTTTTAATTAGTTTGCCTATTATTCCAGATAAACAGACAATATTAATAATGAATGGTCAAAATACTCTTAATAAAAAGAAGCAAGTGTTTATTTGGTTTAGACTATAATTAAATTAAAAACTCAGCCATTCCAGTGAGTATATATGCATAATACTTCATATTTCTACCTGCTTAAACTTAATGAAATCAACATTACAACAAATAGTATCAAATTATAAATTAAGGAAAAAGTCAAATAATATGAATTGATTTCTCATTGATTACAATATTAAGAACAATATCCTAATTGCTTTAAATCACATCTTTCTATTTTCCTCTTATTACTCTATAACTATTATCAGTATATCATATATTTAATGTTCTTCCTGACATGAATAGATGTAAGCACTTGATTCTCAGATTTCCTTAAACTCCTTAACTCAAAGTGAATAAATGTGACAATAAAATGAAATGAAAATAATTACATTCAATTATTAGGAATTCATGATTCTAAATCTATACTAGATTCTAATATTATATATATATATATATATATACATATCAGGTAAAATTTGTCTAGATTAGAATGTTCAGAGTTCTATACTTGAATACTTGAGGCTAAAGTATAGTAATTTGGAGGGAAGTGATCATTTCAATAATAGGGTAAATATCACATTTCTTTGATTGGTAAATTAAATATATCATGTTTAACATTGCAACCATATTTTAATTTTTAGCTTTTAATTCTCTTACATGTAACATTTTAGGCATAAAATGATTGCAATGATAACCTGATAAAATAATGTCACATAAGAAATTTCTATATTCTACCACAATGCTTTCTTTGTTGTTTCAACGTGGGTGTCAGAAGCTACTTTTAATAGAAATCTATTTTTAAACCAGCCTTTCAGATGATCTTGATGAAAACAAAGTTATAAGAAGTACTGGAATATGTTATAGACTAAATACTCAAAAGAAAAATTTCCAAATATGCAGTAGTTCAAACCGGAATTTTCCTTCAAATGAGAACCCACGTGTAAGAAGGCAGCTCACATCTGTCCATGACATTTTGTCTAGAGTAATGCTTCATCATTTTTAGGGTGTTGGAACCTTATTCAAGAGCGTGTGTTTATTTCAGTTAAAGAAAGTGGGAATAAGGCCTCAGAACTCAGTGCAATCAGTGCTTACATCTTCAAAAATACACCTCCAGATATCAGGGAAACACAACTTGAGTTTTACTTCTCATTCATATTAAAATCCAAACAGCCCTACTAGTCGGTAGATCTCTTCCAAGAGGTTTATTAAGAGCTCTGTCTCCTTGTAGTGTTCTCATTGTCACTGACCTGTGAATTCTGGGCTTTCAAGCTCTTCCTGCTCCCCTAGTTCTAGGTTGCTGGAGAGAAGGAATAGCAATGAACAAATTGGAAGCTATGAAGGGAGCAGTAGAAGTGTCACAAGTTATTTCCACTTGCATTCTGTCCTCCAGAGTATAGTAGCTGGGCTCCTTGGTTGGAAGCGGGTCTGGATAACATGATCCATCTGTGTACTATCAGCAATAGGAGATGTGTTCATTGAGCACCTACAAAGTTTCTGTCAACTGAATCCAATTTTAATTTTACAGTCGTGACCAAAATGGTCATCCTTCACTCCTACAATTGATAGCGGTTTTAGAAGTTGTTGCCACAACTCTTCACACATAAAGCCCTCGAATATATTTATCTAACCTAAGTTGAAAATGGATTATGTGAATAGCATTAACATACAGATCATATTCACATAGCAAAGTTTTCTGAAGAAATGATGAAACAAGGTGACCATTTCTTTTTTATTTTTCTTGTATTAAATTAGATCTTTCAACTCTCAAGCTTAGCTATAAGCAAAAAAACTATGGGTCCCTATTTCGTACCCAACAACTATCACTAATTTAGTAAAAGCCTTCTGACACAATATTCCCAGATTTTAAAGAAAATATTTCCTAAAGCATTGCATAAGTTTAAGTATGTAACTTTTATTGGGAATATAGCAGGTGTCAGTCTAAATAATCTTTGTGGCTCTTTAGCAGATGTTTCTGTGTAATATATTTGTTCAGGAATTCATGCATTGGTAGAAATCCAACACTTGTCTAGAATTAAACTGTTGTTGGGAATGTTGCTAATATTTTCACTTGTAGTAACTATTGCCATGCTGCCTCTAATAGGAGTATTTCTATGAGAAGTGATAAATTAAAGCGAAAAGAAAAAACAATAAATAGGTTAAACAATAAGAAAGAAGGAAAAAATGAAAACGGTTAGTATTTTTGCAGAAAGTCCAGATGCCTCTGAGTCGATTCATTGCAAATGAGAATTCTTGGCAAAAATGCCAGAGCTGAGATTAGTGTTACGCTAAATTCACAACAAACTCACTTAAGCACTCCACCACATGCTGCAATTCTATTTTCTATTAGTACTTTTAAGCTGTTCTCTGATTTTCAACAATATCATTAACACAAGGTTTTTGGGATTACACTTTTGTGTGTTCAAGGGAGAGACCAAAGTCAAGCGTAGCACTGCCCTTTCTCGATAACTTCTAACCATGGTGTTTTGAAAACATTCTTCTTCCTCATTGGATCCTAAAAGAATTGAGAAATGGAAGTGAGTTAGGGTTATGGGGAGAAAATATAGCACTTATGAAAATGAACTTGTCATTTAACACTATATATGTATATATATGTGTATATATATATATATATATATATTCTTTCTAGTATCCATCGTAGAAAAGAGACAGAGCTACTAACTAAATAGAACTATCCCTCTAATGTGGATTCATCTCCATGCATCTGAAAACAATCGGATGGTGGCCTTTGGAAAGATGAGCAAAGAATAAAGGCAGACCAGAGAGATTCATTTCTTCTTTATGGAAGGAAAAGGTTGTGAATCAGTATGAATTTATATAAACATTGCTGTTATTAGCTAAGATTTATAAAAGTTGCATAAATAAATGTGAGACACAGACAGCATGTGACAAATTATGTGCCAATTTCATAAGCCAAGGATAAAAGGCAGTTGGACAAAAAATCCTTCTTAGTCCATCATAACATCTTCATCCACTTGCATGTTATTTATGTTATTCTTAGACTGTTTATGAATTACCACATACTCATTTCCGGCTTGCCTAAAGTAAGAAGAAATACTTTTGAATTTTCATTTTGTTCAATATTGTATCCCCAGAGTCTACAGTAAGCAGAACGTAGCAGGCAGTTTTGGAGAGGTTGATCTGTTGCGGCTTGATGCTCTGCTATATTTCTGGAAGTCTTTTGAACAGTTTTGAGTCAATGAATAAATAGATGCAAAACCTGACAAATATACAAACGGATGCTTTTCAGAAGTACATGAAAAGCTGATGAAGCTGAAGATACTTGTCAGTGAGAAAGATTTCTGTATGCCGGATTGATCAGGGAACGGTTCAGGGAAATACTAAGAGCTATACTACAAAGTATATAAACATAAGCAGGATGAGTGAGCAAAACAGCATGGCAGAAAGAAAACCTTTATGTCACAAGACAAAATTAGTTCTATGAAGTTTATCAGGGTGAACATTACATGAAGAAAGTTTACCACCGTGGAATAAAGAGATATAAATATATGGAAGGCACAAAATCATGCATTTTATCATTCAACATATGTTCCTATTGAGATTGTGTGAAGTAACCTTTTTAAATAATTTAACTTTGCGATCTATAAAAAACTACATATTGCACATGTATTTGTGTGTAAGCACAGGTAGATATTCAGAATCATTCGTATTTGTATAGAGAGACAAACAAAGCAATACCACTTTATAGTTCAGTATACTATTATTTTAATAACATTTTTAAAGCATTTTTCTTAATTTAATCCCTCAAATTACAAATTGCCTTCTGCCTACATTTTCAGAAAACTTACATAGTGACAGAGGTCAGTTTCCCATATATTATGGATTGTATATTCCATTTTTTTCTTTTTTGTTATTTTTCCGGTACCAGGGATGGAACGCACGACCTTGTGCTTGCCGGGCAGGCACTGTGCTGCTGAGCTAAATCTCCAACCCCTATATTCCATTTTTCTAACTCAAACATTTTTTTAATGTGAGGATATTTTATTTATTTATTTATTTATTTATTTTTATTTTTGGTTTTTCTCCGGTACCGGGAATCGAACTCACCACCTTGCGCTTGCCAGGCAGGTGCTGTGCCGCTGAGCTAAATCTCCAGCCCCGAGGATATTTTATTTTAAATTTTCAGCTTTTGGAAGCATCCTCTAAATAAAAGTAAGAGCAATAACTTGCAATTTTAATTTCCATAGCTCTGTTAATAGCAGTATAGAGTAACATGGCCTGAAAAATAATGTATGATATTATTCTATGTTTATAATATCTAAGCTAGTTCACTGAAACATTAATGACTTTGAAAAATATTTGCTTATTTTTCAGCAAGAAAAAATATTCCAGAACACAGAATGGTCAAGTTAGCTTAAGATTTGTGCTAAATATCTCCAAGACATTAAATAATTTTCTGATTTTTACTATAATGTTACACAAAGTTGCCTGTATTAAAGAATATAGCACATATCAAAAGAACCTTATTATGAATGAAGTACGTTTTTACTTCTACAGATTATATCTGATTCTCAGGGTTGTATTCAATAACATTGGATTGGAATGAGTGACTAATGCCTACTTGATTGAATAACTCATCTGATGAAAATTCGTAATTGCTTTGAACCAGACTATACATTTCCAAGCTTTTAACTACCATTTAGTGCCTGCACTGTATGTATTTTTATAGAAATTATCAAAAGGGCCAAAAAAGTCGATTTCATTGCTCTTTTACGGGATTTGTATTTTAGTGTCACTACAGAACTGAATGGAGATATGACTATCATTTTTCACCTAATAATTCTTTATAAGATCCTCACCGATTGTGGCTCTGTGAAGATTTAACTGGCATTAAATAAGTATCAAGGTCTAACATACAGACACTTGACCAATCACATTTCATCACTGCCCACTGTGAAACCTTGGGCAAGAAGAATGAATATTACTTAAATATTTCAACTCTGATCTTTAAAAAATTGCCCTATTGTGTTTGCACTGATTCTGAGATGGGTATAATAATTTAGAAAATGTTCTCTATGAGAAGTTTCTCTAACAAAAAATACATGTACTTTTTAATAATATAGTTATTAATCACATCTTTTATTTTAGATGAAAATCAAATTACCTTGAAACGTTATTGATATTCACAGTTGAAGAAAAAATAGCTGTAAAAACCAATACCTTCAGAAATACAATAAGATCATTGTTCAGATATTTATTAATATGCATTTTTTGGCATTTCAATTTTTGTATTTGTATTCTTACTTTTAAAACTACCATAATTCTAAATTCAAAATTATTATTTATTTCAGTTATTCGCTTTGCTCTGCAAAGATGTTTGTTGTTTGCATTTTCCCCAATTACCAATAGTGTCTCCATTAAAAATCTGTGTGGATGACTGAATTTTTTCCTTGGGAATCTTTAGAATCTTTAGAATCTTTCTAGTGCATATAAAATGATGGAATATAAATGAACATATGTGGAATAAGAAAGTATTAAGCAACCATTGACATGAATTCACCTTTCATGTTCCCATCTATGCTTTTGGTTTATATAATATATGAGTTTTTTTTTATTCTCTATGGAATATTTATCAACGTAATTCCTTTTCTGAGAAGTATTAAGTAAATCAGATAAGCATATAGAGAAATAATAATTTATTCAAATCATATTAAATTTCAATTTTAGATTCATTTTTTATTTATTTGGGATCTGAACAATAATTCAACAAATATTTACTGAGGGCTTATTAAGTGCTAAGTGTAGTTCTAATTCTCAAGGAGGTTAAATTCTAATAGAACTATTTATCCATAAAATGATTAAGATATTCAATATCAACAGAATAAACCCTGGTATGTAGTAAATTTCTATCATATTGCCACCTGTTTTACAAATATTTGGACATTATGCCTAGTGAACTATAAAACAGGTATTCTTCTAGCTTATGAGAATATATTAAGTAAAAATAATGTATTATTCATTAACAATAAATAATAAATGCGCTAATTAATAAGAAATGCTTTAACTAACAATCAA
This sequence comes from Chinchilla lanigera, assembly GCF_000276665.1. Taxonomy (NCBI): domain Eukaryota; kingdom Metazoa; phylum Chordata; class Mammalia; order Rodentia; family Chinchillidae; genus Chinchilla; species Chinchilla lanigera. The sequence goes on along the minus strand of NW_004955406.1, from coordinate 32,791,885 downwards.
CATCAGTAATTTTTTTTTTCTTTTTCAAGTGTATTTTCTAATGCTGACTCTCAAATACAGTTGAAAGTACAGGAAGCAAACTAGTTCAGATCACCAAGGAGAAACATGTAACTGATACATAAGCTTGAGATTCACTGGTTTTAGTTTTTACAATATTGAGGGCTTGTTATATGATAATAGATAACTTATGAAGGTCAAGATAATTAAGTATGACATGCAAATGATATAAAATGTACTAGAAGACTATTTCTCAGATATTTTGGGTAAAAATCATTCTACAATAGGAAAATTACTGCAACACAAAACCTTTCCATTATGTTGTTACTGATTAATATCTACCATACTGAACACTGTTTTAGAAATTATAGAATATACATTTATTTGTTTAAAATCAATAATGTTTAACCTACAATAGGTTAGTATAATATATTTTATTTAAAAACCCTCAAGTTCTAAATTATAAAATTAAAGCTGGGCGTGGTGGTGCACGGCTGTAATCCCAGCACTCGGAGGCTGAGACAGGAGGATCTTTGAGAGTTTGAGGCCAGCCTGGGCTACAAAGTGAGTTCAAGGCCAGCCTGTACTGCATAGCGAGACACTGTCTCAAGAAGACCAAAAAAAAAAAAAAAATTAAAAATAAAAATAATATAGTGGCACTATTTTATATTTGTGGAATTCTTCCTAATGCTGGAATACTGAGATTGCAGTTGGATTTTTATATCTGCTTTTCCTCCAGTTTAATGGGACATGTTATATTATTGAAGAAAATGAAGAAGTGTTAACCTCATGCATCTGTATAGTGAGAAAAAAGGTTATATTTATAACCTGTTTTGATGATTGTATTTTTCTCTGATATAACTTGCAATGTGAATCTGCATAAATTCCTGGATCAGCTCCTGTTTCTAGCTTTCATTAAAAGTACCTATAATTAGGAAATTAAATAATAGCAAGTTCTGGTGAACTTTCAAGGGAAAAGGAACTTTTCTACATTGTTAGAGGGAATGTAAACTACTAGTACAACCACTCTGACATTCTGTATTGTACTTCCTCAAATTAACGACAACTAGAGATTCCATTTGACTCCATTTGACTCAGCTATTCCCCTTTTAGATATCTTCTCTAAAGAGTTCATCACAGTATATCATATTACAATGATACATGCATTCCACATTTATACCAGAACCTCTCTTAACAGCTAATCTTGAAAGTAGCCTATATGTCCATCAACAGATGAATGGACAAATAAAATGTAGTGTTATTCACAGACTATCTGTACTGGCTACTAAGAAAATAATGATTCTTCCTTATATTTACACATTGCAATACAAGGCACATTAACATCAAATCTCAAAAAGCCACACGGTTAATATCACTACTAATTTCATCATAAAAGCTTTTACATATTGGGAAGCTGTTATACTTTTGTATCTAGATATCCTCCCAACATCTCATGCATTCAATTTTAAAACTCTCTTTTACTTGCAGAATTCATAGCATAAAGGCTATAAGGCATGCCTCTCCTTGTTCTTAATATGGCTTGGGATAGGTAAAAAATTTTTATATAACAGATTAATATGGAAACATGTAAATATAGTATTTTCCTTGGTTTTTAAATAGTTATAGAAACATTACTAGACAGTTTCCATGTATTAGGTCTCAAAAAATTCTCAAATAGAAGAGTATAGTCTAGAAGATTGTTTCATTGGAATATTCTAAGCATAAAACAATAGTCAATATTATATTTCATCTTTAAATAAAGTTCACTATTTGAAATAAGTCTCAGATAAGAAACAAATAAAAATTCAAAATATTATTTGGCAGTAGGAACTTTTATATGATATGTACATGTCTTGAAAATTTATTTTTAAAAATAAAATGGATAAATTCTGCATTTATATAGTACTAAAATGATACATTTTCTGAGAATCTATTATATAAAATAAACTCAACTTAAAAGGAATGTTTAAAAAAGGAACATTTAAGTAGAACAGAAAAATTCATTATTGTTTAATAAAAGTCAGTGATAATTTGTTGAAACAAAACTATAAAATAATAAAGCACCAACAAATTTGATCACTTGCAAATACACTAAAATTTAAAAGCCCCCCCAAAAATACCTTCAGCTTCAAAGTAAATAGATAATACTGTGAGAGTGTATTGTGTGTAATTTTTAGCAGTGAGTTACAATTTTTGATGATTTTTTGGGGGTAAGATAATGTGTAACTATTAGTTATCCGTATCAATTGAAACGGCAGATGAAAATATTTTGGTAAATAACATATGAGACTTTAGAAAACAGTGGAAATCTCTCCAATTTATGTAGCAAAATAGATGAGTAGTGAGAAAAATAATAAAATTATAGATGTCTTCATTCATATTTGAAGGAATCATCTTTTTAGTGATCTCAAATAAAACTAGGAGAATTAAGTGGTTCCAATGTGGTAAAACATCTGATCCCTCAATATTGGGGTAGATTTATGAAGGGTCTTCACTTTCTGTAGTTTTTTATGCTTTTATAGACATTCTGTATGCCACCCCTGTACTCTGACTTGAGTATTATATTAATAAAAGCAGCTGAGATATGGTATCATGATTTATTTCTGCACTAGCCAGTTGTGATCCTACTTTAGGGATGTGACTTTGATTAGAGCCTAGTTCTCTCAGAAAGGTGTTGTTTCTAGTATGTTGTTTAGAATGGCTTCTTTTTAAAGTATGGAAAATATTTACGTTATTATTTAATTCTTTTAAGTCAGCTATTTTTGTAAACAGTTTTTAAAGTTGTAAATAATTACAAAATTGATCTTTCAGTCTAGCAGTTTGGAAGGAAGGGAGAAAAACAGCAAGAATGTCTGAAATACTAATGGTGATCATCTTGACCAGAAGCTCCTAGTACTGGTTGAGAGCTGGGTACTTTCTATGAGTACTAAGACTCTCTGTGGGGAGCACTGGGTGTTAGCTTTTACATCTCCATTCTGCAGGAATCCAAAAATTTGCTAGAAAACACAAAACGACACAGGGGACCAACATAGGGAAAAGCCTAATTTTCCGTGGTTAATAGCCATAGTCCTAAATTAAGGTTATGAAGGTAAGGCAAGTCTTTTAAACAAAAACCAATTTTTAAAATGTTTCCTCTATCTTTCCCCATCAGACTCAAATTGTCCTTCTAAGAAAGCCTACACATAACGGTGTGGAAAAACTATTCACAAATCTTCACAACCACATTATGTCGAATAGATTTCTGTTTACTTTCTTTATACATAGCAGCCCAAAGAGCCTTTATATTCTGCTGTGGAATTTTCCTATAGGCCTCTTTAGACCTTAGTATTTTTCTACATGATGATTCCTATTTTCTTGATGTAGCTATGTAATTACTTTTCAGAAGCAAGAACATTGGGCTTATTTTATTTTTTTTTCCTGTTGAGTTAGTGTTCATTTTGGCAGTTACTATAATTACATATTACTGAATTCAGGCATACTGGCCAGAAGAATAAAATGGGAACTGGTGCAGCTCTGTTTCAATTCATACACTAGTTTCCCTCTAAATGATCCCACTAGCACACCACTCTTGCTCCAAAGACTTCGGAAACACTACAGAAGGAACATGATCAAAAGCACTTTTGTTTAACTCAAGGTAAAACAAGGGGAAGAAAAGCGAACTATAAAAGGAACAAAGCATTCTCTATAATTATACTTTCATAAGGTTTCATTTCTCTAAATATTGCATGTTTCCACATTTCATGTTTTAAATGTTTCAGGTTATTAATAGTTTCCTGAATATACTTTTCTTAAGAGTTTAAACCTATCAATGAAGGACAAGTCTTCTGTCAAACTCATATGAATAAATGGCAAAAGTAAACTTTTAAAATATAGAGTATAATTATTTTCTGAGATCTAGCATCATTTCAAAATGGATAGGAGAAGGATTTGCAAGATGAGAGAATTTGAAAATGTATGTAACTGTAGTTGATGGGTAACAAAGGAGCAAATACTATAACGTTTCCCAGGAGTAGTAAAAGAATCACTAGGATTTCCTTAGACATTCATGCCAGCTAACATTTCTGTTTAAGAAAATAAGACTTAATGTACTGTAAACATTTGTTGTGCTGCTACTTTGTTTTATGTTAAGATGAAAACTTCAAAGAAACATGAAATACATTTATGAGATCAAGTTATAACTCTGTTATACAAGTGCATAGAGTCTGATTTTGTCTTCATATTCAGGAATTCATTTATCCTAACTGGAAATTATGGTTCAAATTTAGAGTATTGTTTTCAGTACTCCAATTCTTAAATATGTCTTTTGCCATTTATTGTTATCTAGCTATTTATCACTTCCAAAAAATATCCATGATGTCTAACAATTAAACTCTAAGCACTTACTTGGCCTTCAAACAATATTTTTGAACAGTGATTAGGTGTAAAATTTCATGATAGACCTAAATTTGGAATACATGTTTTATTCAGTCGTGGATAAAGTAATATCAAGTAAACATTTTAAATTATTTCGTACTCTTTGCCTGTTTGGATTCTCCACTTATCTTGGCTGCTCTGTGTTTTAATTTATATGATTCTTCATGTGCTCTATTATTAACTTAAAATCATACAAAAAACATGTTACTTATCATTTGAGAATTTTTTAAAACTGGCATACAGTTTTGTGTATACAGTAATCAATGGCAGCAAGTTCAAACAGTAGAAGAGAAATTCCATTGTATCATTTTTCTTGTCTTCTAATGGTGACAATTTGATGTAGTGCAATATTAAACCAAGAAAGTAATACTGGTATGATACCAATAGATGCAATAGACTTCTCTAGATTTCACCTGTTTTCCATACTCTTATTTATATATATGTGTGTGTAGTTATATACAATTTTGTTATGCCTAATACAAATTATATACACCACCATCACTAGCTAATTGTGGAATGATTTTGTTTTAATTATGCTTCAATAAATAACCGATAAATATTTAAACTGAACTGACTTACTTGAACATGGAAGTATATGCTATTGCCTGTGATCTCCTAACTAGTCTAAAGTTCAGTTGTTCAGTATCTATATCAGTGTCTGACGCATAGCAGTTTTCATTAAATAAATTATACATTTTTATTTGTTTTTATCTCTATGGCTTATAGAGCTATCATAGCAAAGTGCAATATTACAGACCAGGTGACTTAAACAAGAGAAATTTATTTTCCAATAGCTCTACATGTCAGAATTCTAAGACCAAAGTGTTGCTAATGATGTATCTTCTGATATCTCCTTCTTGGTTTGTAGACAGCCATCTTCTCCCAGTCTTCAGAAGCTCTATCCTCTGTGCCAGACTCTCAATATTCTTATACTCAATCATCTTATAAAGATACAATCTCTCTGAGAGACCCACAAGGTTTAATTTTAATTACTTCTTTAGATAACTTGTCTCCAAATACATTCACATCGTGAGATACTGAGTGTCAGGACATCAATATATAAATATGCTTTTGAGTAGTGAGCTTAGTGAAATCATGATTTTTGAAAACTAGACTGGAAAACAAGCATCCTATTTTCTTAGGTTCCCTGTCTTTAACATTCTAGCAACTGAATTTTCCGAGACACAATCTAAACACCGTTAGCTTTATTGATTCATAATTTTTGTAGACCACAGCCATTTGTAAGTTATCAAAACATATCTCTGAGTAATCAAAATAATTTGGCTTTTGAATTCTCTGGACCTGAGTTGCCCTATGTAGATGTTAAGACTTTAAATTTACTAAAAGTCAGGTAACTAGTTCATAGTATTACAAACCTGACTATAAATAAATAGTTATGATTTATTTGATCACATTGTTATTATTGGTAGCACTAAGCCTAGAAATGTCCTAACTTTTGATGCTTTCTGAATGTTAAAAGAACTGTGAAAGTGATTACCATTGAGACAGATTCTTTCCCTGGAATAGTCAACAGTACACAGAGAACAAACTAATAAGTGGAACAACAACAAAAAATAAATTATCTGGTAATTTGAATTACAATATTAAATCCTGTGCAATGGTATCTACATGAGATTCATATGATTGATCTTTCCACACAACTTATTTAAAGAGGTCCAGATTCAAGAGAAAACAATCAAATCAAAACTCTAATAAATATTGGCTACATGATTTCATAATACATTTAATATTTCTTTCTAATTTTTTTCTTTGGTTAAAGGGGAATAAGTTCAGTGATCACCAAACAGAATCACTTTGGACTTAAATAAAAATTATTACTGAGAAAACCTTCAAAATTTTATGCCAAAATTAAGAATTACTGTCATCTTAAACATTATGTAAAATATTTAAAAATTGAATTTATAAATAAAATAATATTTGATTCTGATCTACTTCATATTCATTCAATGACTTTTTCAAGTGAAAATTATAATCTACCAAAATAGAAACATAATTTATGTATGCATTTTGAATACATGAACCATTGACCTTTCATAACTTTTCACTCTTTCAAACAGTGCTTGGTGATTTTTTTTCATTTTTGTAGTAACCTCATAACCTTTCCCTTGTTAGAATTGTTATTAACTTCCAACACAATTCTTCAAGTGAAATACAGTCTGACCTCTGATAGTTTAAGTTTTGTTATACTGATTTAAAAGTTATTAGTAGACAACTATTAAAGCAAAATGAAGGATTAAAATTAGTTATTTAGAAGAACCTTTTTAGTTTTGCTTAAAAGTAGTATTTCTGCGAGTTGAAAATAACAAGTTCATTGCCTGTTTATTAGCAAAATATTTAGATACTATGAACTCACATATAAAATACTGTATGTATGATCCAGCTTTCCCACTGCTGGGACAAAATATTTGACACTTGAAAATTAAAGAATGGAAACTATTTTGCCTCACAGGTTTAGAAGATTCAGTCAATGGTTGACTGGCTCCAAGAAACATACATACATCATGGCAAAGGAGCTTAGTGGAGGCGGGTTGTCCACCACATGGCAGCCAGAAGCAGAGGGAGAAGGGAGTAGCCAGAGACAAAATATTCCTTTCGGGTTATATTGAAGCCTCAGCAACCCCCTCTTCATCACTTAAGGCCCTAACTATTAACAGTGCGTTTAGTTATGAATTTACCAATGGGTTCATTCACATCCTTATGATCCAATCACCTTCTAAATCCCCACCTTTAAACACATGGGACATTTATGGCACAGTCTAAATCAAAACCATATCATTCTTCCTCTGGTTGTGAAAGGCTTATGTCCATCTCACTATACAAAATATATTTAGTCCATCTCTAAATTTAGCCCAAGTCTCTGTAGTTCCAGCACTGCTGAAAAGGCCATGTCTAAAGTATCCTGTGAGACTCATGGAAAACTCTTAGCAGAAAGGAATAAAAAAAAAGGTAAATACATCTAACAAATATGGGTACAGGAGCAGAGATAAGCACTTTATTTCAAAAGGGAGGAAGAAAGGAATAAAAAGGAGTAGGACCAAAGTAAGTCAAAAACCTTCAAGGCAAATATTACACTTTATAGCCTCAAGTCCAGCACCTGTGAACTTTCCAGTGAGATTATGTTCCAGTGGGCTTGGGCAGCACCACCTTTCTGTCCTTGAAACCATCTTCTATATTGTCCCGATGCAAAGTATGAGGCTTCTTTTCCAAGATGCTATTTTTTTCAGCAACCATTCACTCCTTGGCTCCCACTTTATATGTTTTCATATCTCTTGGCTCTGCTTTGTGCTTCTGATTACACAGTTTTCATATCTCTTGGCTCTGCTTTGTGCTTCTGATTCTCACTAGAAATCCAGCTAAAACAACCCAGAAGCACCTATACCACAGCCTGAACACTGGGTTGTCTTGGAATTTTCTCTACCAGATCATTTTTCTTCCCACTTTAAATCTGATCTCACACAAACTCTTAGGCTATTGGCAAAATATAGGCAAGTTCTTTGCTCAAATATAACTCAGATGGCCTCCACCAATTTTTAATAGAGTCCTACCTGAACCTCACTGAGCATAACATTTACTATCTACATTCCTATTGGCAGTCTAGGCTGACCAAACTCTGATCAGAACTGCTCAGGAAGCTCTGTTTATTCCTTTTGGGCTTTGTCCAACAGGCATTTCAAAACCCTTCCAAACTTCTTCTGCAAACCAGTTCCAAAGATTTCTGAAAGTTACGTCTAAATACAGTCACAGCATGACCCCATTCTCAGGACAAATTTTCTATATTATTCATCTTTCTCATTCCTGGGATAAAACTTTTGATACTTACAAATTAAAAAGTAAGAGGTTTAATTTTCCTCACAGTGTTAGACAAGTCATTTCGTGGTTAGCTGGCTCCAAGTCACAAACATCATAGTATAGGAGCATGGGCAAGGAAGGGTGTACATCTCATGGATGTCAGAAACAGAAAAAAAAGAGAGGAACAGGGACAAAAATTTACCCTTCCAGGTCATCCCCCAGTGAAATACATTTTCTGAATAGACCCAACATCTTAATAGCTTATTTAGCTATGAATTCATCAATGTATTAATCCATTAATGAGTAGAATATTCTCATGTTTCAATCACTGTCCAAAAGTCCAGCTGGGGAACACAGGATACTTTTGTAGCTATTTTAGATCTAAACCATAACAAGTACATTCATACATGGTGTGATCAATATGTACCATGAATATATAATTTTTGAAATTTATTACAGTAAAAAATGCATTACCCTTAATCCCTCTCAAAATATTCAAGGAGATTTCAAATAAATTGATCATGTCATTTTTACCACTTTTTGAAACATTCCTGGAAGTACTCTCCCACAATTTTCTCTTGAAAAAACATTATAACAAATCTTCATCCTTTCTGTTCACTGAATCTGGCACTGTACAATTTCTGGCTGTTCCCCAAAGTCAAAATGTTCATGACAGGAAGAAGATTTGTATCAATTTGGGTCATAAAGGCAGTTAGTATATTGCAAGTGAAAATATTCATGAAAGAGGGCTTCCAGAATTGCTTCAAACTTCAAAGTAGCAAGGATGGTAGGATAGACTTGTTCAATGTGAGGGAGAATATTTTGGAATGTATAAGCAAGCTCAAAATATTTTCCATACTAAACTGTGCATTTTATCAAAGGGAAGTGTCATCCAATTGTATTAGTAAAATAAAAAATCTAAAAACTTCCAAAGGGAAAAAAGTTAATAAATAATTGTGTAGTTCTTGCTTAGACTTGTAAATTTCTCATTCATTCTTCGGAAAATTGTTATTGATTAGAAATTTGGCAGATCATATGGTGATGGAGAGCTGCAAAACAGGAATTTTGCAAAAAGGCAGGAAGCGACATGTAGAAAGGCATTATTACAGTGCCCTTCCAGTCAGATCCAATGTCCATTATGTAGAAATAGAAGTGGAAGGCTTTGTGTCACTCATTGAATATTGCAATATGTACTGGATGTTAAGACAAATATTCATCTTTTTACTCTAAAGTGTTATGGCTTTAAATAGGTGTAACTGTAACACATAATCCTAAATAGATGGCTACTTATTAAGGAAATTTCAAATATCAAGAAGCAATCATTGAAATGCACTAATTACACATTTCTTTCATTCATTTTCCATGGAGCTTATTTTTACTTTTCTAGTTTATCCAAGTCTTGGCCTCTCCCCAGTCTCCTAAATGAGTGGATGGCGAATGGCTTAGATAAATGAGACCAGTAGTATGATTTTGGAGTATCCAGGAAGGTCAGAACTTTCTCATTTTTTAGGAGCAAAGACGGAGAACTCTCCAACACAGCCTATGTTTATTTGGTTTTCAAACAAAGGAAGGGGATACTGAGGCAAGTGTGGGAACTGAGAAGGACCTTAGGAGTCAGTTCAAAGACTTCTCCAAGCAGTAAATTCTGCCAATTAAGAGAACTGTTTCATTTCTAAGGTTGGTGCCTTATTGCTCAGGAATAGGAGGTGTCAGGAGCCCGTGTCCTTGGCTGCCTCAGCTGTAATGTTATGCTGACTTCAGAGCACCATGCATGTGTTCTTTTCCAACACAGCCAGAGGTCTCTGTATTCAGCAACTTAATCCTGTACAGCCTGGTCTCCAACACTAGTTCAACAAATACGTTATCCTGGTATGACATTTGCCTTTGAGGCCTGTAGATTCAATGATAAAAATAAGAGTCATATAATATCTTACTATGTAAGCAATTGTCTTTACTAAATACAATTATTTATTAAATAATTTGAGCTAGTGGGATTAAAAAGATGATTTCTTTGCTTGTTCCTTATTTATCATCCTAACAGTATTTCAGTGAAATGCATATTAGCATTTGTAGTACATACAATCATAGATATCATTGCTTCTGTTTTACCACATTTTGATGCAAATGCCATGGTCTAATTGAATCTAAATTCTCTATGGATGTTAGCAATTAATCCACTAAATTTTGCCTGGGATGTTTTAATTTATTACTGGAAAAATAATTTTCATAATTATTGGATAAAATTAACTGGCAACATCTAAGGATAAATTTCAGATAAAAAATTCTCAAAGAATGTAAGCAGACAACTCAGTTAGACTCTCATTTACCTTTTCTTTGCATTGGTAGGGGTCGAACCCAAGCCCTTATGCATACAAAGCAAGAGTTTTACCACTGAGCCACATCCCAAGCCCCTTTTTTCTTTTTTAAAAGTTGTTTTAAATTAAGTTTATTGGTACAATTTAGATATGCATAATGATCATATTCATTATAGGGACTATGTACCTGTATAAGATATATCTTGATTCTTCTCTTTTCCAATTTCCCTCCTTTTCCTTCAACCTCTTTCCCCCTCTTTATTTATAAACATTTGTCTCCATTTTGTCCTTCTTTTCCCATTTTTTTCTATTCCTTTCCTTCCTTTTCCCCTCCCCCCACCCTAGTTCCTCTTTCCTTTTGAAAAATTTCATCCTATTTCACAATTTTTATTATACATTTTAATTCTTATTTATACTTTCAGTTTCTCACACCTAATGTACAACAGGCTCCACAAAAGTACACTACAATTCAGTTACTCTAGCATATGCTGCTGAGGCATGTGCATACAAATGGGACTTTCCTTTGGGCTCCATTGATTTTAAATTTTCGGGCCTGTACTGCTGTGCCTTGCACCCACTGCACCCACTGCTACTTCCATAAGCTCTTTCATTTTTCCCCTAGTCATTCAGCAGTCAAGCTTATGTTATCAACTTTCTTTATTGTGCATATTTCTAGACACTGGAGTCAACTCATTCCTGATATTCTCTAATTCTCCAAATTTGTGTTCTGAATAATTCTCAATATCAGTGTACATGTAGATGAAAAATGAGCTTGATTCTCCCTATTCCTTGGCTTCCTTTTTTCCAATATATTGTCCTTATAATGCTACCCTAACCACTTAATCCCATGTCTATACTTTAGAAATGATCCTGCTAATGACTATTTGCACCTTCTTGGTAGTTCAAATTTTATGACCCCAATGTTCTTCTATTAATTTCTGTATTTCTATATTCATTTTCTAGCAACACAATCTCAGCAATCCTTTGACTCCCAAATAACCTAAAATTATTGATTCCACAAAACCGACACAGTTTGCTACTTTGTTCACGTATTCATTTTCTTACACTGAGTTCTGATTTCGTTATTCATCAGTGTACCCATACATTTGCCCACATTGTGTGTTAGTTCAGATCCTCAAAGAACCAGATGACAAAAATTGAATTAGATATACAAGAGATATATTGAGTAAAATTATTTTGAAGGGTGTGGGGAAGGGGAGCAGGTGTAGAAAAAAATCTTTTCTAGTTTGACATAGACTGGAACCTTTGAAATGAAAGAGGGAAAGAAACCAGTTGGTCATAGTTCTGGAAACATTAGCCAGAGCAACTAGACAAGAGAGAGATATAAAAGGAATAAGGATAGGAAAGGAAGAAATAAAATTATCATTATTCACAGATGACATGATATTCTACATGGAAGACACCAAAAACTCCACCAAAAGACTCCTGCAATTAATCAACAAATTAAGTAGTATAGCTGAATACAAAGTCATTACTCAAAAATCAATAGTATTCTTATACATAAACAATAAACACAGTGAGAGAGAAATTAAGGAAAGATATCTTTCACATTAGCCACGAAAAAATTGAGATACTTAGCTATGAATCTAACAAAAGAAGTGAAAGATCTTTATAGTGAAAACTACTGTACTCTGAAAAAGGATATTGAAGAAGATATCAGAAAACAGAAAGATATTCCTTGCTCATGGATTGAAAGAACCAACATTATGAAAATGGCCATACTCCCAAAATTGTTGTACAGATTGAATGTAATCCCAATTAAAATACCATTAGTATATCTCACAGATCTACAGAAAACATTCCTAAAATTCGTCTGGAACCAGAAGAGACCCAGAATTACAAAAGCAATCCTGGGCAACAAAGACAAGTCAGGTGGCATCACAATCCCTGACTTGAATTTATACTACAAGGCCACTATGATAGAAATCAGCATGATATTGGCAAAATAACTGACCTGAGCATCAATGCAACAGACTGGAAAGTTCAGCCACATCCACAAACACACTCAACCAACTTATTTTTGACAAAGGGGCCAAACAAACTCAGTGGAAGAAAGATAGCCTCTTTAATAAATAGTGCTGGAAAACCTGGCTCACCACATGTTGAAGACTGAATTTAGACCCATGTCTACCACCATGCACCAAATTAAAATAAAAAGTGATCACAGATCTCAATATTAAAACAGAAACACTAAATCTGAAAAGAAAATAGGTAAAAATCTTGAAGACATAGGGGTAGGCAGAATTCATGAACAAAAACCAAACTGCATGGGAAATACTTCAAAGAATCAAGTGGGATCTCATCTTATTGAAAAGTTTTTGCACATCTAGAGAAATCACCAACAAACTAAAAAGAAAACCCCCACAATTGGGAAAAAATTTTAGCTGAGTGTCCTTCAGACAAAGAACTTCTATGTAGAACATACAAAGAAGTAAACAAGTAAGCTCCCCCAAATTTAAAGATCCAGTCCAAAAATGGACATCTAAGATGAATACACACTTCTCAGATAAAGAAATACAAATGACAAATAAATACATGAAAAAATGTTCAACATCATTAGTCATTCGAGAAATGCAAATTAAAACAACACTGAGATTTCATCTCACCCCAGAGAGAATGGCTATCATTAAGAAATCAACCAATAATAAATGCTGGCTAGGCTGTGGGGAAAAAGGAAAACTCCACCATTGGTGGGAGTGTAGATTAGTGCAATCTCTGTGGAAATCAGTATGGAGATTCCTCGGTAAACTAGGACTAGAGATCCTGTTCAACCCAGCTATTTCCCTTTTGGGTATTTTTCCAGAAGAACTATAAATATTATATGACAGCTATATATGTGCAGCCATGTTTATAGCAGCTCAATTTGTAATAGCTAAATTGTGGAAGCAACACAAATGTCCATCCACTGAGGAATGGATGAAAAAGATGTGGTTATTTTACATAGTGGAATATTACTCAGCTATAAAGAAAGATAAACTTGAGGCTCTCATAGCTAAATGGATGCAACTTGAGTCCATATTCATAAGTGAAATAAATCAGACCCTCGTGTGTGAACTTCCTTCATTAGAGTAGGAACCTGAAAGAGTAAATAAAATCTGAAAAGTATAATAGATATTGTGAAAGGGAAAGAAACTGTTCAAAGGGAAGAAAAAACTGAGATGAGGGAAAACAGAAAAAAAAGAAGGGGAAAATACATACACATATATATATATATATATATATATATATATATATATATACCTATACCCACAGGGTAACTGAGAGAGTCATATTACAGACTTCTTTGCTTTATTGAAAGAAACAGTTAATGTTTAACTGTTTAATCAACTTTAAATGCTTATATTTGCTTAACTGAGTAACCAATTTGAAGATAGCAATATATAATACAACATCTATATGTACAATATATAATACAATATCTATTGTTAATTTGCTATCACCTTGGCTGGAACTCTGTATTGCTTCTGTTGTTTGGGTGTATTTTTTGTAGTAACAATTTGGGGCCAACAATTTCAGCATGTTTAACTGTTCAGTGTATTATTTCCAGTGATAGAGACAGTATGGTACAGCAGATATCTAGGGTTCATTTATATTCCTTGACTGAAATTTTCTGCTTTTTGTTAATAATCGCCCATTTCCAATTTACAAACCCAGTCTCTGGCAATCACTATTCTACTCATTAGCTATATGAATTTGTTTAATAACAGGTTTCATGTTATAAAATACTCATACTACTGAAAGGGCATTATAGATTAATCCAAACTCTGTTACCTATCAAAATCCCAATGGCATGTTTACCAAAAATTCTTTATAAAAATAATTGCAAAATATATATGGAGTCATAAGGTATCACCAAGTCAAAACAATTTTGAAAGAGAAAAACAAAAGTTATAATATTACAGTTTGGATTGCAAAAGTATACTACAAAACTGTAGTAATAAAAAACATGTTTCTGACATACAACCAGACATAGGCATCTTTTGAATGAAATAAAGAGCTAGGTTTAAATTCACACATACACAGTTCACTGATTTTTGAAAAGAGTACAAAAACACACAGTTTGTAAAGTCTAGTCTCTTTGACAAATGATGTTGCAAAACTAGATAGCCACAGACAACACAATGAAATTGGATTCTAATCTTAAACCGTACACAAAAAATAAACCCAAAATAAATTACAGACTTAAGTGGAAATTTTTAAACTCTGTAATTTATAAGACATAACATAAAGGAAAAGCTTCATTACATTGTTCTTGGCAATGATTTCATAAATACAACAGCAAAAGTATAGGCAGCTAAAGCAAAATCAGGCAAGTAAGCCCATATCAATATAAAAAGCTCTGAATGCCCCAAGCGTGGCTCTGGAATGGCAAGAGGATAGAGGAGTAAAGGTAGGAGATAAAAACTGAGGTCACATGGAGCCCTCTCTCTCTGAATGAGAGGAAAGGAAAAACTGCTCAACCACCATTGGAGCATTTATTTAAACATATGACAAAGTTAGTATCACATGACACAGAGTTGCCTAGTGACTAATGGCTGGGATTGTCTCAGGCAAGGTGTTTCTGTGGATTGAAGCAACTTGACTGCTTCAGGTGTTCTTTCTTCTTGGACTGTTCTTGCTTTGCCCCTACAGGTGTGGCCAATTTTCTGCTCCTGCCACTCCTTACATCTGCACTTCAAAATATACATTAGTAAAATAAAAGTATAGCCTACAAAGAAGGAAAACTATTTGAAAATTACTAGTTTGAGAAAATTAGTTTCTAAAGTATCAAGGAAATTAGTATGGAGACTCCTCAAAAAACTAAAAATGGTCATTTCATTTGGCCCAGCTATTCCAGTGCAGGACATCTCCTGAAAGAGTTTAACAAATCATATTAAAGTGATACATGCACATCCATTTGTAAGGTAGCAAAATTCATAATAGCTAAATCCTGGACACAGCCTATGTGTCCTTCAATAGATGAACAGATAAAAAAACTGGTGTCTATGTACATTGGATACTACTTGGCTATAAAGAAGGATAGATTCGAGTCATTTGTAGAAAAATGGATGAAACATGAAACAGTACTGCTAAATAAAATAAATCACACACATAGCTTAAATATTTTGTATGTTTTCTCTTATATGAAAAATCCAAAGTATAAATAAAGGAAAAAAATAAAAGCCAGCTAAAAGTAAAAAGGGAGATAGATCTTTTGCAAATGAGAAAAGGACCAAGGAATGGAAGGTGGAGGAACGGTGGGCAGAAAAGTAATTAGTGTGTCTTGTACAAGTACTAGTTATCCACAGTGAAGGTATTCATTGTATCTCACAAACTTGAATGAAAAAATAATAAAAATGGAACAGGGGGTCTAGAGACAGAGGAAGAAGTAAGGAGAAAGGAAGAGAAATAAAAAGAATCAAAATATGTCAGTACCTATAGCTACTTCCTAATATGAATGTAGACAGTATGTACTGCAAATATGTACTAGTAAAAAATAAACAAATTCTATAAAGAAATGACTCCTGTAACAAAATCACAGAATTTACCAATAACTAAAGATGAGCAAAAGACCTGATTATACATTTTTATAAAGAAATACAAGTGGCCAAAAGGTGTATAAATGATATTTAATGTAACAAGTATTTGGGGAAATACAAATCAAAATCACAATGAAATATCAAGTGACACATGTTATGATAGCTCTTATATTTTTTTTAAAGTAACTATTGGCTAGGATGTAGAAAAATTAAAACCCTGGCCTGCTGAGAGGATTTATAATCTTGTAGCTACTCTGGAAAATATTGTGGATGTTCTTCAAAACATTACAAGTAGAATTGCCATATGATCCATCAATTCCATTTTGATGATCTGTATAAGATATATGAAGTCGTTAGTCAAAGAAATATTGCCACTCCTGAATGTTTGGCAGCGCCCTTCATCTTAGCTAAATTTGAAAGAAATAAGATTTTTTAACAAATAAATGAGGAAAATTCAGTGTATAGGTGCATAGAATTTCACTCAACCTACAAAAGGAGAAATTTCTGTCGTGTGATAACATACATGAAACTTGTAGATACTATGCTGACTGAAAAAAATCATAGGAATATTCTGCATGATTCCACACATACTGAGAATCTTAAATAGTAAAATTCATAGGAGGAAAAAGATATAATGGCATTTGCCCAGCAGGTAGGGTTAGATGAAAAGAAAGGGTGCAAGATAAATGAGTTTCAGAAATCTTATTAACAGTGTGCCTATTGATGGAAAAGCTGTATTGTGCACTTAAGATTTTTGAAAGGAGAACTTGTAAAGTGTTATGTGAACTTATCAAAATAAAATTTCAAACAAAAGTTCTCAACTGATGAGCATTGCATTCACTTTTGTCATGGCAAAAAATGTTGATATTTCAGCAACTGATATGGAACAGGCTGAATTTTATGTCCACTTTGGATAATAGGAGGTGGGCTGTTGACGTATGATTAGGTCATGACAGCAGAAACTTCATGAATAAATTTAAAGCTTTCATAAAAGAGACCCTAGAAAGATCCTTGCCCCTTCAGCAACCTTCAATTATACTGAAAAGATGGCTGTGTACAAGCAGCTGGTTTTTACTAGGCACCAAATCTGCACCTGTCTTGACTTTAGACTTCTTATCCTTCTGACTCATGAACTAAATTTCCATTCGTTAATCTCTCAGTCTATGGAATTTGGTTACATAAATTTGGAGTAAGACATGGTGCTTCACCAACACTAGAAGTTATCCTCTATAAATCCTCATGGTAAGGAACTAAGTATGTTTTCTTTTAGTAAATACAATGCAAACATGTGCAAAGTTCATTTCAATTAAACGGAAATAATTTGATAATGCTAGAATATAACTTTTACATTTGTACTCTCCCAGGGGAAAAATATTTTGATCAGCATTATAAAATAAACTTCACTCTTTTGAAGTATATACTGTGATAAAGTATGAGACATCTGTATGACTATAAAAAATTCCACAGAAGATAATGATATATATAAAATCTCATTACCTCTGGAAATTTTTTTGTGTCTGTATGAAATCCCCCTCTCCCCCTCTTTGCCCAGTCTCTGACAGGCAAGTGTTTATTTGACTCAAGCAGTACGGATGAATTTGAAACTTTTACAGTTTAATAAAAATAAATTATAAAACATGATTCCATTTCCTCTTTTTGAGTGAGAAATTGCTAACTTTCTAAATTTCTTCCTTCTTTATAGTAGCACATGAATTATGATGCATAATGTTTTAATTTTCATTTGATTTTAATTGTTTCATTTCCTATTTGCTTTCCTCCTTGATGTGTAGACTTATGGAAGTGTGTCTTCTAGTATGATTATGTTTGGTGGGGAGACTCAAGTTTCTGTCAATTACTTCTAATTGAATTTTATTGTGATCAGAGAATATAATCTGTATGATGTGAATCCTTTTATATTTATTCAGGAGGCTGAGGCAGGAGGATGGTTGTGAGTTTGAGACCAGCCTGGGCTACAAAGTGAGATCAAGGCCAGTTTGAACTGCATAGCGAGACCCTGTCTCAAAAAAGAGAAAAAAAAAAATAAATAAAAGAATGTGCATTGAGCTGTTTCTTGGTAGAGTGAACTATTCTAAAAGTATCAATTAGGTTATTGAAATTGCTGGTGAAGTTCAAGTTTTCTGTTTCATTGCTGTTTTATATCTATTTATTCTATCAATTATTGAGAGAACAATATCAAAAAATTTAATCATATTTGAGAATTGTTTGTGCAGTTGTCTGTCTGTCCTTGCAGTACTATAAGATTTTGGCTTTGTGCTAGAAACTATTATTAGATACAAATTAGATGCAAATCCAGGTTTGTTATGTCCACTTGAAACAGAGATCTATTATTGTGACAGTTAACTTTCATTGTCAACTTGATTGGCTTTTCAGCCACCTAGGGAAACAGTCAGGCACATTTCTAGGTGGATCATGGAGATATGACTTTGGGGATTACATCTGGTCTTGGCACATTCAACCCTTGTACCCATCCTTTATGCTGTACTTCAAGCCTCCTTTGCTCCTAGCTTTGCACCATCTTGCACTTCTGCCATGATTGTTGCATCTTGGAGTTAGCCAACCATGGTCTGAAACTTCTGAGACCATGAACCCCTTTTTTAAATTGTTAGTTTCAAGATTTATGGCCTTGTAATAGGAAAGCTAACTGATAGTTATTTTTATATAATGATATTATTTTTAAATCCCTGTTAATAGTCTTTTTTTAAAACCAACATTCTTATTAATATATTTTGTCATGCTTTAGTGTGATAAATTTCTTTCTGTATTCTCAGTCTTAACTGGTGGGTGTTATTATATTGAAAGTGTTGTCCCTATATGGAGCATATAACTGATTACTTTTTTTATTTAATCCAACAGTCTGAGACTTCTAATTGCTATATTGAGCCCATTGACATTTTACTTAGTTATCAATATGGTTATGTTTAATCCATAATATTTCTATCTTTTTCTATTTCTCTCAACTAATCTTCCTCTTCTCTACCTACAGAATCATTTTTATATTTATGATTCAATAAGATCATCTGTTGTTCTCCAAAATCTCCCATCTTGTTAGCTGTATCTTGTCTGGTTCTCTGCTTTTCAAATGCTATTTTACGTGCTATCTGAAGATTCACTCTTTGCTTCACTTCTACTCTTTTCTTGATTTTCTGCTTTCTGTCTAAATCTTATGGAGTGTCTCAAGTTAGTGAACTGCAGTTATTGCAGGATTTATCTTCTTTTATTCTCATTCCTGATAAAACAGGGTTATTTATATTATTGTCTCCTGTTTTTGGAGAAGAATATTTATCATTTAGTGATTAAGATCTTGACTTTTAGAAATCATGGCTTGCGAATTAGGCAAGGATTTAAATCTATATGTGCTGTTTCTTCTGTAACGAAAGTTACATAAATTTTGCCTACTTCCCAAGTTTCTGTGAGTTAACTAAGCCAAATACAACATAGAAATTCGACAAAATTAGTATTATTTTTATAAAATAATTGAAAAAATGATTTTAATACCCTTAGAAAATCTTACTCCTTTTATGATGGTTCAAATATATTTACTATCTAAAACTACACAAGAATAAGCACCAAGGTATCTATGAAACTAAAGTTCAATCAATACCACTATCAATGGAGTTCATTTTTGAAGAAGCCATCCATAGCAATTCTTGGTGTGTGGTAATGTATTTTATGATAGTCAGCCTCATTCGCTTCTTTCAAAAGGTATTTTTTTCCCTCTTAATTTTTGTTGCTTCCTGTGACCTTCAGGAGTTGACCACACCATGTTTGCACATAACAAGCAAGATTTCACCTTTCTAGGTTTTATATATAAAGTTATATATATAACATTGTATACAAAGTTATGAGGTTAAAATGCACCTGTCGATTTGGTTAGCCCAAATGATGATAGCTTTGTATTTTGCTTGAATTTTTCTTTAATGGCTATATATTTTGGGAAATTGTAGTTTCTCACAAAAATTGGGAGAAAGATACAGAAATTTCCATCAAGCTCTTGTCCCTAGACGTGGTTTGCCACTGTTATTACCAACATCCCTCTGTATCTGCTACAATTGATGAACCTACATGCACATGGCATGGGGACTTTTTTCATACATTATCTCCTCATAAAGAAATAATGATTCACTCAAAGCCCAAAATAGAAGCACTGCTAATGAGCCTTTTCTTTAATGGAGTGGGTCCTATTATTGCAAAACAAGGCTCATTATTCCTTGGTAAGTCTACCTTAACATATACTTTTGTGTATTCATAAAGAATAATAATGATTTATGCATATGCCAAAACATGCACAGTTACATTCCTTAATGCAAACAGACCAATACCACAAAAACTCAAAAAATCAGTAGGTCTTTGACTGTGGAAAAAAATTCAATGGATATGTATAATCAATAATGTCAAATTATTCTTAGTAATAATATTGACTAGTACTGTCTGAGATTGGCAGGTATTCGTATTTAAAGCTTAATGTTTTATTTATGCTTTTAGTAAAGATCAATTGGAAATCTTGTGATGAAGATCAAATAATCAAAGAGAAATGCTATAAGAGTAAATTTTGTGGCATATAGATTATCAAGAGGTTTTTTTTTGAAAAAATATTTCTAAAGATATTTAAATAATTCAGGAGTCTTAGAGGATAAAGAGAAGAAGAGACAGGATTTATTTAATATTTACATTTTGTGTGTGTATGCTGATGATAGAAAGCTGTATGCATAAATGAAATAAATAGGTATGCATGCATCTATGTGTGAATTGAATTAATACTGAAATTTATTAGTTAAATTTAAATTAATATTTTTTTAAATTAATAGGTAACATTATCTCTAATTTTTGGATAGAAGCAGAGTTGAAGATATACTTAATGATTCCCTTTCTCCCTTTTATTTTGTTTTAATCAAAAAAGAATAATTGTCTCGGCCATTTTTGTCACAATGGAGTCATTATTGTGGGGACTGACAAAATTCCCAGAAAGTAAAACTTCTTCAAAAGAAAAAAAGGGAGACAGTCACTTCAAATTGGATGAAAGCATATGTTTATCTTTTTAAATCTTGAAATTTGAGATTCCTTAATTATGTTAAAGTCATTTAAAAACTTATAGATGTACAGAACATTTTTAAATGTTGAGAGAAAGGAATGATTTATAAATTTTAAATCTTCTAAACTTCATAGGCAAGATAAAAGTCCCAGAGTACTGTATAGATGTCTACACTGGGATAAATACTCTGTCAGTAATCCATGAAGACTGAAAGAAATGACAAACTTATAAAAATTACAATTCTTAGGGTTACTGTTGCCACTTTCATTCTGAAATATTAAAGAGTTACAGAAGAAAATGATTACTTTTGACAATGAAATTCTTGTGTTAAAAAAGAGAAAGATTTAAATGAGACTTTTGTAATGAACAAGTTGAATTCATGTTGCAAAGACTAGCCTTAAGTCAAATATCACACTCTCAGACATGTAGACTCGGCCAGTGCAGTGCACTAATGTGCAGTTGTGCATGGCACCATCCATTGTAGGACGGATGGTGCAGCAGGGAAGTTTATGATACTGCAAACACTTTGTAAAATTTTACTGAATGAATAAAATATCTACAAATTTCAGAAATCCATTTCATAATATAAAACCTTGTCTTACTTTCTAGTAAAAATAAAATGAAAGCCAAATAATTGACAATGACATAGTCAAAATTCTTAGCTATATCCTGATATTATCTTTTATTTATTTATGACAACATTATTAACCTTAACACCTGTCCTGTGCAAATTGGAGTATTTGCATACTAGTGGAGTACCTTATCATCTATCTATCTATCATCTATCTATCTATCTATCTATCTATCTATCTATCTATCATCTATCTATCTGTCTACTATTTATTTGAAAAAGTGTCTTGCTATGTAGTTCAGCCTGGCCTTGAACTCATGGTTAGCCCAGCCTGGCCTTGAACTTGTGACGATCGTCCTGCCTCAACCTCCTGAGTACTGAGATTATAGCACTACCACTCCAGGTAGAAATGACTGTTTTTCCTCAACAAAACTGGGAAAAATTAGGCCTGCAAACTTTGCATCTTTGTTTGTCTAACTTATTGATCCTGAATTTATAGTCAAGATTCCAGGTACCAGGGACAGACCAAAGAAAACCTCTAAATATTTTCCTACTAATAAAAGTATGACAACTCATAAATGCAAATTGAATCATGAAATTATCGCAGTGAAAAATACTCCTTGACTACTGATAGCAATTAAAGGAAAATAAGTGCTCCTTTACACACCATCGATATATGGGGTCCTACCCTAACGTCTGTCTTAATGGCTTTTATCTTTTTTGCCAGATCGTAACATATCTGTGTCTGTCATTTAATAAGTAACTCAAAGTTTGACTGGCAGTGGCTAACATTATCACTGAAATTTCAAGTAGCCTAACAGTGAAGCAAGAATTAAAAGTGGGGCTGGGGATTTAGCTCAGCGGCAAAGCGCCTGCCTGGCAAGCGCAAGGTCGTGAGTTCGGTTCCTGGTACCAGAGAAAAATCAAAACAAAACAAAAAAAAGAATTAAAAGTGGATTATATAATAATTGCAAGACAGATATTTTTCTAGAGGAAGCAATTTGTCATAACAGGATCAAAAACCCCACAAAAGTCCATGATCCCTGAATCTTTCTTGCCTGGAGTACTTGAAACACTGAATTTCATGAGAGTCTGTTAGTAACATATACTCATACTGACCATGCTATTGAATTCACTAGCATGCATGTTTGATACTTTATAAAATGAAGTGAAAGTAAGCTCAGTTATGTTTGAATCATCAATCTCTATGATTTTTGAGGTTTAGCATAATTTCTGCTTTCTTATATGGGACGAGCCTCTGTCACACACGAAGGGAAGAGCGTAGATTTCCTTGGACAGGTTAGTATAAATTTTCCCCTACCAATTTTCTCAACTATTAACATCTATTTCCTTTACTTGATAAAATTTATCCCTACCTGAACACTGATGATTACTTTACCCATTTACCTGCTATGTCTCTCCTTCCCCACAAAATTTAGTTCTTTTATAACAAAGATGTATTTTACTAACTTGTATAGATTCAGTAACTGGAACAAAGCAGGATTTCACTAAATATGTTTACTATCTGAAAAAATGCAGCTACATTCATATGGCCATTCAAAAGTCTTTCAATTAATTGTTATCCTTAGTTAATATATAAAATGATAAGATAATTAATGCTGTGCAATTCTGCATCTTTCACACATTTCTCTAACATATTTACAGATTTTTTTTCACCTGAATTCATTATACTGATTAATGTACTTGTAGTGAAATAGGTCTCTATGGATGAATAAATTTTATACTAGTTATCATAATTAGGAACTATAATTGGGATTTACAATTATCATTTATGCAGAAGGATATATTTAGGCAACACACCCTTAAGCCAAAATAATAATAAGATGGTTGAAGACATAAATAAATGTATTCAATAAGCTATTACCTTAAAATATGTATAATGTGCAGAGAACAACATGTCATTGGGATAACTGAAAACTTACAGAAGTATTACTGGTCCTAATTAAAAATGAGACACATGCTCATATTTCAAGCTGTTACATAATAAATTATATTCATATATTTATTAACAAATTAAAGCCTAGTATAATTTTATGTTTATAAAATTTCCATAAAGATCAACCTTAATCTTTGGAATTAACTGCCTTTGAGGAAAGCATTATTATTCCAAATTTTGTTTTTTACTAGCAGTTTAAATGAATCCTCCTGGTAATACATCTGTCAAGGTACAATCAGGATCTGACCAATCTGACTCTCAACTACTTTGAACAGAGGGCCATGACATTGTAGTGAATGAAATTTCCATCTAAATTTAAATAGCCCAAACAGAATATTTAGCCCAAACAGAATAGCCCAAACAGATGACTATTATTAAGTAGGGTTTAACTAATAGTCATAAATATTTTTCTAAATTTAATCCTGATAATTTTTATGGAAACATCCTGTCTCTGTTCATGTTTTGCTTTTCAAAAAATAATATCCAGTATTTGCTTTAGATCTCTAAAAATATTTTTACAAGTAGTCCACCAAGATGAAGCATGCTCCATTACTAGGCATGAAACTATTTCAAAATTTATACCTGAAGTTTGGATTATATCTTGTGCCATGTCCTGGACAGCTCTCGGGGTTCCCAGGGTGAAGACAGTGAGATGATGGAGAAAAAAATGACAAGAATCAGAATACAGAAAACTGAGGGAAGAGCAGCCCTCTCTCCTGATGGAAGAAGTAAAGAAAGAAGAAGGAGGAGGAGAGAAAGAGGAAGAGGGAGGGACTCAACAGCTGTAGCACATTTATTTATACACTAGGGAGGCTGAATGTCACTTAAAACCCCTCTGCCTACTAGCTTATCCACATGGTTTGCCTAGTGCACTCAGAGTATTTGAAACTACAGCAGCTTATTCATGTAGCTTGCCTCAGGCACTCTGTGTTCTTGAGGTTGGCCTTGCTCAGACTCCACATGTACGTTCAATCTCCAGCTTCAGTCACTCTTCACATCTCCCCCTTTTCTGTTCTGTAGTTACAAGCAATGGTGACCAGTTGGCACTGGAGGAGCTGTGTTTGGAGGGTTCTATGGAAAACCTTTTTATGTTTGATTGATAGCAACTAAAGGAAAATAAGTGCTCCTGTTCACCTGTTCATGTGCTCCATTTCACCTGAATGAACCCTGTTCATTCTAGATGAACTTACTCAATTTAGGCTAGAGATTCCCAGGCCAAAGATTTTAAGTCTCTGCATATAGCAATTTAATACTACACAGTGCATTACCCCAGAACAGTGATGAGTTACTAGTGTAGTTGGCAATTATTTTATTCCTCTAGTGGTTGTACTTTTCTGCTGGACATTCAAGACAAAATTAAGGTGAGACCTGTATTAATCAATTTTTGCTACTTATGAAGGTCAGTTAAGTTGCCTCAGGATTTACCTTGGAATATACACAGCACCTTTTGATCTTCAATTAGTGTCACCAGTCTGGATGAGTCACTATCATTGCTTGACCAAGCTACTTTTTGTGAAAGCTTGAGAGACCTTCTTCTCCTAGTCACTCTACTTAGGTGCACAGTACATCATAGGTCTTTATCCTCTGTGGTCCTACAATTTCCTTGATGAGGAGTTTACAAAACTTGCCAGAGTTGCAGGATGTCACAGAAAAGTTTCTCTCAAATCCCGGGTACTCTGAAGACTGGGATCAAAATATTGGGTGTCCTCTTAGCACATCTATCTTTCTAGATTTTTGTCTCATTACCTCAGTTGTTGAAAATCCAGCAGAGAAAGTTAATGAGATAGCATTTTGGAATGGGTGCAGTGAGCTAGATATTACTATTTTAGCTTAATATCAAGCACCTTGGAACATAAAATAGAACCATTATTTTCATTTTTAATGTTTTAAATTTTTATTTTAAGGAGAAAAAATCAAAAGCAAAATAACAAAAGTAAAGATAAAAACAAAACAACACAAAAACTATAAAAAAATACAGAATTTCAAAACAAGATCATAGGAAATCAACAATGGTTGTTGTATTACTTCTTGATATCTTCACAGTAGTTCCTCAGATTACCAGGTACAGGCATCCAAGATTGATCAAATAATTAAACAATAACAGTTCCTTTCAATAAACTAACAAAAATTAGTAGAACAATTATCTTAGCTATCGTGTGTATAAATATATACATACATGATATACATATATACACATACATAATATTCATACATATACATAATTTCCCTTCTTTTTTCTTTCTTTTCTTCTGTCCTACATCCCAGCTGTTCTTTCTTATTAAGAAATTTCTTTCCCTTTCACAATATCCATTGTACTTTTCAATTTTATTTACTCTTCCAGGTTCTTACACTAGGGAGACAATACACGGTTTACACATGCAGTTCTGATTTATTTAACTTATGAGTATAGTCTCAATTTGCATCCATTTACCTATAAAAGCGTCGAGTTTATCTTTATAGCTGAGCAATATTCCATTGTATAAAAATACCACACTTTTCTTATCCACTTCACAGTGGTGGGCATTTGGGTTGTTTCCAAAATTTTGCTATGACCAATTGTGCTGCTATAAACATGGGTGCACATATATCACTGTCATCCTTTTAAATTCTTCTGGGAAAATACCCACGATGGGAATGGTGGGTTTAAGTGAGACCTGTAATCCTAATATTTTGAGAAATCTCCAGACTGATTTCCAAAGTGGTTGCACTAGTCTACATTGCCACCAACAGTGGAGAAAGGTTTCTTTTCCCCCACGGCCCCTCTAGCATTTGTTATTGGTTGATTTCTTGATAATAGCCATGCTTACTAGGGTGAGATGAAATCTCAGTTTAATTTCAATTTGCATCTCTTGAATGACCAGTGATGTTGAATCTTTTTTCATGTATTTATTTTCCATTTGTGTTTCTCCATCTGAGAAGTGTGTATTCATCTCAGACCCATTTTTGTATTGGGTCTTTGAATTTGATGAGGGTCTGAGTGTTTTCTATTATTTATGTGTTCTAGATATAAGTCCTTTGCCTGAGGAACAGTCAGCTAAAATATTTTCCCACTCTGTGGGTTGTCTTTTCACTCTTGGTGATTTCTTTTGAAGCATAAATCTTTTTAATAGGATGAGATTCCAGTTGTTGATTCTTTGAAGTGTTTCCTGTGCTGGTAGGGTTTTGTTCTTTAAGACTGTGCCTGCCCCTATGTCTTCAAGATTTTGACCTACTTTCTCTCCCAGTAGATTTAGTGTTTCAGCTTTAATATTAAAATATTTGATGGAACTTACTTTAATTTAGTACGTGGTGATAGACATGGATCTAGTTTTAGTCCTCAGCATGTAGAGAGCCAGTTTCTACAGCACCATTTGTTAAGGAGGCTATCTTTCTTCCAGTAAACATGTTTGGCGCCTTTGTCAAAGATAAGGTGGCTGAGTTTGTTTGAAGTTGTGTCTGCATCCTCTAACCTGTTCAACTTGTCTTTGGTCTAATTTTTCTTGCCAGTACCATGCCTGTTCTCTCAGAGTAGCTTTGTAGTATAATTTCAAGTTTGGAATTGTGATTTTTTTCCTGCCTTGTCTTTGTTGCCCAGGATTGCCTTTGCTATTCTAGGTCTCTACTAGTTCATGGTGAATTTTAGGAGTATTTTCTCTACTTCTGTGAGGTGTGCTAATGGTATTTTGATGCAGATTGCGTTAAATCTGTATAACAATTTTGGAAGTATGCTGATTTTTGCTATGTTGCTTCTTCCTATCCATGAGCAAGGAATATAGTTCCATTTTCTAATATCCTTTTCAATCTCCTTTTTCAGAGTATTGTAATTTTCAATATGTAAATCTTTTATTTCCTTTGTTAGATTGATTCCTAAATGTTTCATTTTTATTGGATGCTATTATGAAGGGTGTGGTCTCCCTAATTTTTCTCTCAGTAAGTTTGCTATTTGTGTATAAGAATACTATTCCTTTTTGAGTATTGAATTTGTATCCAGACACACAACTGAGTTTGGTTATTAGCTTTAGGAATATTTTGGTGGAATTTTGGGGGTCTTTTATGTAGAGTATCATGTCACCTGCAAATAATACAAATTTCACTTCTTCCTTCCCTATCTGTGTTCCTTTATTTCTCTCTTGTCTAATTGCTCAGAATAATGTTTCCAGAACTAAGATGAAAAACAGTGGTGATATTGTACATCTTTGTCTTCTTCCCGATTTTAGAGAAAGCTTTCAGTTTTTGTTCATTTAGTACGACACTGGCTGTTGGTTTTTCATAGATGGCTTTTGTCAGATTGAAAGAAAGACAATCTATTCCAGTTTTCTGTAGGGTTTTTATCATGAATGAGTGCTGGACTTTATCAAAAGCTTTTTCTCCATATATTGAAATGATTATGTGATTTTTCTCTCTGGCTCGGTTGATATGGTGCTATTAATTTGCATATTTTGAAACATCCCTGAATTCCTGGGATAAATTCTACCTGATTATGGTGTGTCATATTTTTGATGATTTGTTAAATTCTGTTTGCTATTATTACAGTGTGGATTTTTGCATCTATGTTCATTAGTTATTTTGCATCTATGTTCATCTGTTTTGGCTATATTTCTCTCTGGTTTTGGTATCAGGATAATACTTGCCTGCAGGAAAGAGCTAGGAAGTATTTTTTCCCTTTCAATTTCATTAAAGAGTTTTAAGAGTGTCGGCATTAGATCTCTAAATGTCTTGTAGAACTTAGCACTGAATCCATCTGGACCTGAGCTGTTTTTTTGGTAAATTTTTAATTATACTTTCAATCTCATTAACTGATATTGGATTATTCAGAATTTTATATCTTCTTGATTCACCTTTGGTAATTCATATGTATCTAGGAATCTGTCCATTTTTTGTGTGTTTTTCATCCTACAAGAGTAAAAATTTTCAAAGTAGGTATTGGTGATCTTTGAATTTCCACAGGATCTGTAGTGACTCCACCCTTATCAATCTTCAATGCATGAATTTGAGTTTTTTCTTTCTTTTTTTGATAAGGTTGGCTAAATGTTTATCAATTTTATTTTCTCAAAGGACTAAATCTTTGATTCATTAATTCTTTGTATCATTTTCTTGGTTTCCACTGTGTTAATTTCTGCTCTGTTCTTTATAATTTCCTCTTTTCTATGGGCTTTGGGTTTATCTTCCTCTTCTTTTTCTAGAAGCTTGAAGTATAGCATTAGATTGTTTATTTGTGCTCATTCTGTTTTCCTGATGTGAGAATTAACTGCTATAAATTTCCCTGTTGGGACTGCTTCATTGCATCCCATATATTGCAGTACATTGTGTCTGCATTCTTATTTAGTTGTAGATATTGTTTAATTTCTTCCTTTATTTCATCTGTGACCCATTGGTTGTTTAGGAGGGTATTATTTAATTTCCATGTGTTTAGGAAGTTTTTGTGGTTTCTTTTGCCTTTAATTTCTAATTTCATTGCACTATGGTTAGATATTATGCATGGGATAATTTTAATTCCTTTGCATTTCCTTAAGCATTAGAACTATTATTTTCTAGCAATCATGGATGTTGTAGCAGTAGAATCTCTGCAGAATGCTAACAGGCTACAGTTGTATAATTTTACACAGAAAATTTAAAATCAAAATCATACATAATACTGTAGCATGACAATCATGACATTTTTGTGACATACTTAAATTTCCATTTTGACATAATTTAGCTCTTTTAATCAGTCATCACTATCTAATACATAAGAAGTTTTTATCTAACTCATTGTTTTTTTTTTTCTCCCCTCCCTAACTCGTTGGTTTTAATGGGATGTCACTGAAGAAATTTGTTATGCTGTCTAGACTGCTTAATGTCTAGATAATTAGACATTAATATCTAGGCAGCTCTAAGTATAGTGGCAGTGCATATAGCATATACATCGCATAAATTTTTGCTATTATTACTGACAGGTGACCTCATGTTTGTTTGACATGAACCTCCTATCACAAATAATTGAAGCACAAAAAAATACAAAAATCTACATCTGAAAGGGTCTATGACCATAAACAATTCCAACTTTATATTTTAGAAGACAGTACATTTGGAAGGCACGAATACATTTAATACAGCATGAGATTAACAAAGGTTTTTGTCATGGTCGTGTGAAAAACCTTGTTTCTTATTTGGGTTGCATTCCAAGACCATCTTTTGTGGGAAAATATTATTATATAATTTCTAGAAATTTTAATCTTTTGCTGATGAATTTACTGGGGGTATCTCCCATCAGGATGTAGTGGTTTCCTATTAATGAACAAGACTGGATAATTATCCAGGCAGCTGATTCCTTATTCATCAATTAGAATCCTGTCGAATCATCTGTCACACCCCAAGGAATTTTTGTTTAATAATCTTAGTAATATTTAATGACTTATGAAAATCAGATCACAACATTTAACACATTATTTTTGGATAACGAGTGTCTCACAAATTATAATACATAACGAACAATGTGTATTACATTCACACACCAATGTTAACATTGTTTTGACCAGCTTCCAACGTGGGTGGAAGCGTATCAGAAATACAAATGCAATATACAAAAATGAAAAAATACAAAAAGAAAAGAAATAAGAGAAAAAAAGACAAAAAATTGTTGAGCTCAAACAAAAAATTGTTGATAAATAGATTGAACAGACAGAAACAAACAACAAATTCACATAAGGCAGTTTGTTTTTAAAACTGAAGTACACTCAGATATATTTGGCTAAGTTGAATCATATATATATTAT
>NW_004955406.1:32604823-32761398 GCF_000276665.1 Chinchilla lanigera | reverse complement strand
AGATATCTTATAATAAGAATCAGAAGGAATAAAATCTTTTCTCCATAAATAATATATAATTTTGTATTTTATTTTGTCTTTAAAATACTGGCAATTTTAGTGTCCTTTTCTTTCATGTGGCCTCTAGCTCAGTTGTCTCCATACATTTGGTCACCTACTCAGACCTTCTTTTCCCAAATTTTGGTTAATATCTCTGGGGCATACTGGCTCAGTTTGTTTAAGTGAGCCCAGGTCAGGTCTAACACCATCTTTGTCTACTGGTGGTGGAGCAGTCTCCAAGGTATCACTGCCACAGGATGGAGCATCAGCTTCTTGAGAGGTGGAGCCTACTCTTTCCCTCAGTCTGGCTCCAAGATACAGCTGGGCAGCATGCTCTGGCACCCAGACAGGCCATTCAGCATTCTCTGGAAAGACACAAGCATAGCTTTGATCCCAAATGAGTACTGAGCTGGGTCCCCTCCATTGTCTGGTATGAAGATCTTTCCAAAGGACCTTTCCTAGCCTCTTTTCATTTACCTGATTGAATTGTCTTTCTGCTGCTGTGGCCCATCCCCAGTAGGGTTTAAAAAGTCCGTAGCATACAATACCAAATGAAGGCTATCGTAAGTTGTGAATTTGGTAGGGAAGGATTCTCCCTTTTGTGTTTGTATATGAATTTTGATTGTAAGGTGAGCACATTCCACAATTTCTTGAGGATTGTAAGGAATTCCTGTGGTGAGGGAAATATGAAATTTTATGAAACGTTTGGAAGGCAGCTCTCATGTAAGCCAGGCCACGTCTATCTTAAATGCCTGCCAGCAGCCAAGGTTGCTGAAGGCATCTAAATAACGAGAAATGACATGTTTAGCTACTTCACTAGTGTGGGCAGAAGCAAAACTAAATCCTGAGGATGTATTCACTGAAACATGGACCCATCATAGCGAGCCAAACTAGGGAATGTGAGTAACATCCATTAGCCAGAGATGATTGGGGTGAAACCCCTGGGGATTAACGCTCATAAAGAGTGAGAAGATATAAAACAGAGCACATAGTGTGACCAAGTGGCAAACTGGGGAGTGTAAAGTAAGTGAAAAAGATCTTCCTTATTAGTCTATAGCAGAGCAGTTTCAATGTGGTGCATCACCCTGTAAATATAAGTGCTGTCTGAAAAGACATTAATTAAAGTGGATGAATGATCGTGTAAGGTCTATGTGACAGCCAGCAATTCAGTCTTTTGTGCAAAAGAAAAACCTGTATCGTGCATTTGGGTGCCTGGGCCTTCCACTCTCTACTTCTGCCTCTGGCTGTGGCTCCCACCCCATTGCCTCGGGGCTGTGAGCCCCTGGTGGCAGCAGATCTTCCACCTAAGGGGAGGATTGTTGCTCCTCAGCCTTGCGGTTCTGTGGTGGTGACCTGGAGGGAGTTAGTGCCTGCCTCGCACTTGGAGATGGGCTCCATCTCCAGGTCCTCTTCACCAGCGTCCCATTCCCTAGAGGATCCTACAGCCATTGCCTCCGAAGCCACAGCTGCCATTTTTTCCTGACTTTTTTCTCTTTCAATTGGGACAGTTGTGGTCCCCTTGGCTCTAAGCTGAGCATGGGGTGCAAGAAGCCATATGTGTGGCTGGTTGGTGTGCAGGGGCAGCTGGGGCAGGCTGCATCTTAGGTATGGAGAGTGGACCCTTTCTCCATTCTGCTTGAACCCCTCCATCCCACAGTGCTGTATTGTGCTAATCCAGCTATACAGGTATCCTGATCCAAGCACAAATCAAAAACATTTCTCTTCTTCAATGAATAATGCCCCAGACTTAAACATGCATTAGCTATTTCTTTTTTGTCTGCCACGGATCCTTCCTCATCTGCTTGAGCAGAGCTAGCAGCTTTCAACTCTATAAGGGGTCCTGTGGTTCTGCCATCTTTTTTCTGTTCAGGACTTAATTTTAAAATAGTGCTATGAGCAGAATCTTCTGTGGTCATCTCAACAGGCACACAAACATTGATCCAGGAGTAAACATGTAAGTTTACTCCTTGCATATAAGGAGTAAAACATGTAAATACAGGAATGCATAATAGAAAGGATTTCCATATACATTGGTTGTTCTTGAGAGCCTACTTGCCTCATGTTTAACACTTCTCTCGCTTTTGTTTCTTGTGAGCCTGTTTTGCTCTTTTGGCTCTAGTGAACTTGTTTTTCATTTTGGCTCTAATGAGCCCATTTTTCTCTTTTGCTTACCTGGAACCTATTTAGTTTTTGGCTTCTCTGAAGCCTATTTCTTTTTGTGTGATCAGCTAGATGTCTCCTTTTGCCTGTTATCTGATGTATTGCCTCATTCCCTGAGTCCATGTTAGGGCACCAAATGCCATGTCCCATGCACCCTTTGAAGTTCCCTGGGAGAGGACAGTGACAGGATGGAGACTAAAAGACAAGAGTCTGCATACAGAAAACTGAGGCCAGAGGAGCCCTCCCTCTTGATTGGAGAAGTAAAGAAGGAAGAAAGAGGAGGAGGAGAAGAAGGAGGGCCCCAGTGGCTGCAGTGTGTTCACTTATACACTGGGGAGGTTGGAAACCACTCTGCCTAATAGCTTATCTATGTGGCTTGCCTCGGGTAACCAGTGTTCTTGAGACTAGAGCAGCTTATTCATGTGACATGCCTCAGGCCCTCTGTGTTCTTGAGGCTGGTTTTGCTCTGACCCTGCAGGAGTGATCGATCTCCAGCTTCAGCTGCACCCACAATCCTGATTAGTTAGTCACTTGTGATTTGGCTTTTCTAGCAAAACATAGTTTCAGAGGAAAAATAACTTACAACTTAATGTGGCACTGGAAACCACATTCTTGAATATATTAATGGTTACAGTCAGTCAAGAATTCAGTGGGTATCAACTTTTTTAGTTGAGTTATTCTGTATCATCCAAAAAGTCTAAAATATGATTATTATCATATGAAATGCATATAGAGCTACTATTCAGTGCTAGTTCACAAATAAAGTAATGTTGTACTTCACATCCACTTATACTGAGCCTGCTATTTCCCAGTGAAATATCTATGAAATATGAACAAGTGAAAATTCTCATTCTGGGGCACAAAATAATGTAAGAAGCTAGGAAAAAATTCTTAATTGAACTGTCATACAGTTACTCTCTGGAAACTTAAAATGTGCTATTCTTAACATCACCTACTTATACTGCATTTATTTAAAAAAAGATTTCATTGAAATTTAGTATAAATATAGAAAAGTGTTTGAATTATGAAATGTATAGTAATTCATTTTAATGAAATTTCTTTTTACTGAATTAACATATGATAAACATAAGAAAATAGCCACCATCAGATCAAGAAATAAACTGTTCCCAGAACTCGTGTCCCCTTCCATTCTTCTGTAACTCATTTCTTCCCAGAAGTACACACTACCTAGCTTTTTCAAAAATTTTCAAAACAATTATTTTAATTGTTCAAATTTATGTGCTAGAGTGTGATGATTTGATACATGGATGCAATGTGTAACGACTGAATTAGCGTAGCTAATGCTTCTATCTTAGGGATTTTCAAACCTTTCAATATACGTAATTGTACATACCTTTTGTACAGTGATATTTTAGTACAGGTTTGCAATATGTCCTAATCAAGCCAGAATGGTTGAAGCTTCCATTTCTTTAGTTTGCTTATTTAGAGCCTTTTAGCTCTTTTGTCCAGTTATCCATAAACTATATACAATTGAAAGCTATAGAAGCTTCGCTGTGATGTAGAACACTAGAATTTATGACTTCTATCTAACAGTGCTTGGTTTTCTGTTGGCCTTATTCCCTGTCTCCATCATTCCCCCATACTTCCCAGGCTCTAGTAGTCACTACTGTACATTCTCATTTACTCTATGGAATGTCTACCTATGAAAGAGGGCAACTAGCATTTATTTTGAAACTCAATGTAGTATTTCTAGTTTTTAAATTTGGCATGCCTTAACTCTCTCTAACATTCTGGTTTTAAAATCTATGTAAATTAAAACCTAAAATATGTAATATTTGTTTAGTTGCTTTTGCAGTAAATTATTTTTTTTTAATTTGACTTTGCTGTTAGGTATACTTGCACTTTATTTTATTAATATAATCAAATTGATTTATCTACACCAATTTTGGTGGATATTTATGCTGTTTCCTGCCTGTGCTATTTAAATAACATGCAATTAATGTTGATATCTATACAATTTTATCACTGATACACTTCAATTTTATTGTAAGAGTGTAATTTTGAGGCACTGAAGATATGTATGTTTAAATTATTGAGGAATTGCTTTGTTTAAAAAATGGGTTGCATAAATTTAA
Source organism: Chinchilla lanigera (assembly GCF_000276665.1). Classification (NCBI taxonomy): domain Eukaryota; kingdom Metazoa; phylum Chordata; class Mammalia; order Rodentia; family Chinchillidae; genus Chinchilla; species Chinchilla lanigera. The sequence continues at coordinate 32,757,103 of NW_004955406.1, read as the reverse complement.
ACTTTTAGTAGCAGATACTCACCAGGAAATAATGTTTCAACAAAATACTGCATGTAAAAATGTGGTCTATAAAGTTAAAATGGGAATAAAAATTCTTATTTTCTAATCCATCATAGTCATCATAATGTCATATAGCAAATATAATACTATACTGCTAACAAAACACAAATTCTCACATTTGTGGTGTAAAGAGAAATATTATACTTGCAGATTGATTAATGTAACCATATACAATAATCTACAGCAAGTAATACTTGATAATGACAATAAATGATTATATTACTGTTTTATATGCATAATATATTGAATTTGTATTATTGTTGAAGAATGCATTCCTTCTAATTAAAGTTTACTGTAAAATAACATAATGTGTTATGCTGGCAGTAGCCCTCTACATATAATGTGTTCTGTATGTCTTGGTTATATAAAGAGGCCATGTCCAGCAATTGACCTATAAAAAACAAATATGTAGCAATGGACATTCAGCACATATCCTCATTGTTAAGTGGTGCATAACTGTATAAGGACACTAGTTGACCCACATCTCAAGAATATTTTGTATTGTTCTTTTTAAATTAGCCCTTATGGTGAAATTAAGGCAATATCTCACTATGATATTAACTTGCATATCCTATAGGCTGACTAAAGAAGCTTAGCATTTTCATAGGTCGATTTTAGCATGTTATTCAATCATCAGTTCCTTGATTATTATTTTCATTGTGTCTTTCCAAGGAACATTTCCTTTTTTAAGATCAGAAATATATTTCCTTATGTTCTGTAATGGAAGATTTATTCAGCTTTTTACACTTCACTCTATATTCCTCTGGAATTGCTTTTTGTATCTGGTATGAGACAAAGTTTAAGTGTAGTTTTCAGAAGTTTATCCAAAAAGTTAACCTTAACTTTAATCCACAATTGCAAATTAAATCAATATCCATATCATTTTAATATTTATTAATTATTTACACAAAATAATAGTGATCTTTTAAAATTGGGCAAACATAAACATTTCTTGCCTGGAGCAAATATGTGAAAATATCTGAATCAGATATATTATTTTACATGACGCAGCAGGATAAATATAATTAAAATAATGCTTCATATATCTCAAAGTAGAAAGGAGAAATTTGATCTTTCCTACATAAAGAGATAATAGCAGTCTAAGGTGATACACTGTTATGATTTAGACGTGGAATGCTCCCTAAATGCTTCATGGGTTCAGAAGTACGGCTTTGGAAGGTGATTTCATCATGGTGACGCTGTACTTATCTATGAATTAGCTGATGGATGTGTTGAGAGTTAAATGTCCTCGGGAGGTGTGCCCTGGTCAGAGGAGGCAGGTCACACAGGGGTAACCTGGAAGAGTACATCTCCCTTTCATGCTCCTCCCTTCTCTCTCTGCCTCATGACCACCATGACATAAACAGTTTTGTTTGGTTATGCCTCGCTGTCATGTCATTTTTGCCTTGAAGTCAATCAGTTATGGACTGAACCCCGAAAAACTGAAAATTCAGATAAAACTTTCCTGCTTTCAATCGTGAGTGTCTGGTACGTTGTCCTAGCGATAAGGAAAGTGACTGAAACAGTCACCACTGAATGTTCATCTGCATCAAAACCTCACATTTTTGTTTGTTTGTTTGTTTTCCTCCACCAGGAATTGAACTCACGACCTCAAAGGACCTCACATTTTAAGGGACAGGGATAACGGGACTGAAAATGTCCAAAATACATTAAATGAATGTACTATTTTCCGTCACCATCTGTAGTATTCATATATTAAAAAACTCACATTAGGGGCTGGGATTTAGCTCAGTGGCACAGCACCTGGCTGGCAAATGCGAGGTCGTGAGTTCGATTCCCAGTTCCGGGAAAAAAATAAAAATAAAAAAACCAAACCAAAACAAAAACCTCACATTATACCTCATAAACATATACAAATATATGTCAGTCAAAACTTTATAAACTATGAAATATATATATGTATATTCTCATAAAATATGCGTACCTTTTGTCTCAGTTTTATGGTAAAAGAATCTTTTTTAAAGATTTTTTTTTCTGGGCTGGAGATATAGGTCAGTGGCACAAGTGCCTTCCTGGCAAGCAAAAGATCCTGAGTTCAATTCCAAAAAAAAACCAACCAACCAACCAAACAAACAAAAAAACCCCACAAAACTCTTAGTCTACAAGAGACAAAATAATCCTGTGTAATCGAAACTGTGACTAATATTTTTTTCTATTACCATTTAAGAGTTCTACAAGTCCTTTTTTCCTTAATTGTGGGGTTATAGACAATTATGAATTTCTTTATTTTCTAAATAATTATTTTATCACACATATGAAAACATAAAAATTTAACTGAAGATAATTCTTAATTGTTATTAGAAGATGATCAGTGGAAGAAATATAAATTAATTTCATTTTAAAATGTTTATGACTAAGAAGTGATTATACTTATATTACCTGTTTTGTTTTTTTTTTTTTTTTGGTTTTTCTCCGGTACCGGGAACCGAACTCAGGATCTTGCGCTTGCCAGGCAGGCGCTTTGCCGCTGAGCTAAATCCCCAGCCCCTATGTTACCTGTTGACTCAAAGTCTTTGAGTGTAGATTTATTAGTCTGCTATATTAGACTAGCTTTCAATTTAAAACATGTATGTATAAGTGTGGGGCAAATGTAAAGCTTTTTCATTGCAGTTTGTTTAATTACTTAATTTACAATATTGCTAAATGTTTTCCACATGATTTCATAAATTGAACTTGATTTTAGATTTCATCTTCATGTTTTCCACAAGAATCTTTTTCTTTAAGGAAGCTCAATTCTGAGAAATATTTATCTAATGGAAGAATAAAATACTATATATATATATGTGTGTATATATATATGTATATATATATACACTTGTTCAACATGAGATATATATATTTATATAATATCTAATTATGCACTTACAAATGCATGTAAATAAAAGTAATATTACTAAAGTCAGATTATTTTCACATTCAAATATTTCTTTTTAGGTCTTAAATCTATATTATTAGTACACATCTGAAACAAGATTCAGTCAACATGGAGAAATGAGATTCAGCATATTTTCCTATTTTGCTATGCTTTATGTTGATTGTTTTCTGCTTTACTATAACATTCACAAATATTGAATCACATTGTTCTTGAAAATACTGATTTTGCATACTTATTATTACATTCTCAAATGTTTAGGAAGTCTAGAATATTTTGTTTATCATCTATGGCTTTAAAAGACATTTACATGACATGAATACAGTTTCTGCGCCACAGAGGTGTTATCAAGACTAAACTACATATAAGAAGAAAATGCCACATTTGAAAATCTTTAAATAAATTTTCATTTTGGAATAGTTTCTATTTATTGGTAAATTACAATGATAGTACCAAAAGTTCTCATATACTCCATGTAAGGTTTACCAACTTACATTATAGCTGTACAGGTTCAATCACCTCATTTAACCCATCAATGTCATATAATGTTTAATTAAAGTTCATTTTATCTAATGTTATTTTTGTCTGGGCTAGGATACTATCCAAATAGAATATCACTTTAATTTTAGAAGTCCTGTATTTTTAGGCTTTTCTTGTTTATATCACTGGTTTTATGAATTTGAACAGTAATCATCAAGTATTTATTAGAATACTACTCCATTAGGATGTGTCTGATGTTTTCTTCATTACTAGATTGGAACTATCTCTCTTTCTCTGAATTCAGATCCACCTGTGTGGTTCTTCCCCTGAACCTGCTTACTGGGTGTAAGAGCAAGGTGAGAGATTCCATGATCAGTTTCAGCCTGAAGGGCTTTGGATTCTCTGAAACTGTTGCACGAATCACTCTAAGAATCACCATGGGATGGTTTAGGGGGAAAAATGTCAATTTAAAAGTTTGTAAAGATGTTTACACACCAGTCGAGGTACACGCTTTGAAAAGTATTAATGTTTCATGGCTCCTTAGGAGACCTATATTTCAAACTGTAGATTATATTAGATACAGCAAAATCAAATATGGCTTATTAAATTCTCCTGAGGGATACCTATCTGTGTCTAAAGTGTATGTCTACATAAGCAAAGAGTATATATAGAGAGCAGTGAGAGAGTCAGCATGACTGCCAGGAGATCTAAGAGGTGTGCTGTACTGTGCCCTCCCCTGGGTTCTCATTTATCTCACTCACAAATTTGTGCCAGTATGTGGGTTAAGCCATCAATAATTGGGCAGAAAATCTTGGCTTTTGGAAAGCTTCCTCAAAAACGTTCTCACTAGTATTCGTTCTAATCAAGTCAGGCTTCTCAAACTGTTCAGGGTAGTTGTAAGCCGTTAAGAAAGAATGAATATCACTAGGGGAGAGTTTGGGCAATAAACAGCACATTATGGGTTGCATTTGCTTATTTTTCCCAATATTTATAGAGTGTACATCCTATTTTCCACCTTCACAAATTTCCAGTGTCCTTGTAAATCAATTTTATTTCCAGAATATTAAAAAATGCTTTGAACTTTTGAAAATGGAATGAACATTACTTATTATGAAGGAGTAGCACTGCATTCCAAATGGCGAAATGGTGAGGTTCCTGAGCAGTCCCAACAATTTGAAATACCCAGCTATAGAATTCCTCAGGAAGGAACAGTGCTCCCCTTGCTCTCCTTGTTCCCTTCATCTGTGAGCTCAGAACTGCCCTCTCTGACTCCACTGTCTACTGCCTGGGCCTCCACCTACATCAGTCATCTTCTTGTTAGTTTTCCTATATGCTCTACGTTCTCATTTATTTGAACTCCCCAGCAAGACATACTAGCTATGGTCCACATTATGTCTTTCAAACCATCCCTATAATATTTCATTTTGGGTCTGCCTAAAGTTAGAGAGTTTTCAGAAGAAGGTAATATGAGAACTTGCCTACAAAGCTTCACTCAGTACAGCAGAAATTATTACCTGAAAATACTATTTTTTTTTTTCTTTTCCTGGACCGGGAATCGAACTCACGACCTCCGGCTTGCCAGGCAGGCGCTGTGCTGCTGAGCTAAGTCCCCAGCTCCGAAAATACTACTTTGACAAAGTATTTCAGAGTGAAACTTTATTCAAGAGACGTTCACCTACTACTGCTAAATTATTATGCTTCCTGCCGACAGAGCAGCTGAGTGAAAAATGAAAAATGAAACTAGATAGTTCTCTCATTGCTACTGGGATTAACTGTAAGACTATTTCTCTATGCTTTGGATTTGAAATTTTTTGAGATAAAGTTTTATTTGTATGTATATGTATGTGTCTTATTATGAGCTTTTAAAAAGTTTTAGCACACTCATGAAAAAATGATTTTGATCCTTATTTTCATTAATATTGATAAAAGCAACATTATTTTCACAGTATAATATCAATCTTTCATTAGGCATGTTCTATACACTTCAATTACTTGTTTTCCAGAAGAATATTATGTATCTAAAGATGTAGGTAACATTTTGAAAATAAATATCAAATATTAGAAACTCATAGCTAAGCCAGGAAATTATGTCAATAATATAATATCTATAAAATCTCAAGGCAGAAACCAATGGCCATTATACAGATTATTTTGCTTAACATGGGATATAGGAGTCCAGAAATGTTTCATAGAACAAAATGAATATAATATTCTTTATTTTTCGGTAATAAAACTCACCGATACATCAGTGGTGATTTCCAGAGGGCTAACAATTTCATGGTCACGTAATATGCCCATAAAAATATAGTCATCAAAAGGGAAGGAAAAAGAACAAGATCAGGAGGAAAATATGAGTAATCTCTACAAAATGTCAATGAGAAATATAATCCAATAAATATATTTCTCTAATAAAGCTCTTAAATTCAAATCTTGCTTTGTACTACATTCCTAAAACCCTTAAGTATTTTATTTTAACTTTTATGATGTGTTTATTAGAGGTATGCCTTTATATCATATAAACATACTCTCACTAAGCAATGTCCAAATAGATTTAACACTCATAATAAAGTATGTTTCTGCTGTACCTATCTGGTCCCTAAACTGATGATGCTTCTCTTTGAGTTCCTGCAACACACTAAAAAAAATAATACTGAGGAATGATGAGCCAAATATGAAGGAAAAAAAACAGACAAGAAAATTGAAAACATTATTTATTAAGCAAGAATAGAAATGTTCAATTTGAGCTGAGGTAGGGCCTTGTATGTTATACTGAGGCTTTTGCTGAGAGCCTGAAAAATTCCTCTCCTAAAGAATCCTGCAGTAATTCAGAAACTGAAATCCTGTGGATTAGGTTACTGTGAAAGAAAAGTGTCATGGCAATATTTTCAAAGATAGGGGCATTCAGATTGGCCTTGGTTAGTAATATAAAGCTAATATCACTTTTAAAAACATTCTCCAGTTATAATGAAATTACTATACAGCATGCTGCAAATTGTTAAACAGAATAATGTCCAAATATTTTAGGGGACATCAGCACTCTGACCTTGTAAATGATAAATGTGTACAACATGACAAATTGGCCCTTACAGTTCTGTGAGAATATCATGTTTTTAACAGCAACCATTTAAAAAATGAAGTAAGCAAATGATAGTTGCAGTAATGAGTCTGACAATGTTTGCATTTGTTGTTTCTCAAATTTAATTAGAATTGTATGGCTTTTGAATTCCTAATTATAAAACAAAATGAAATGTGACTTGACTTTCAGTTGTAAACCTTCTGGAACACTTTAAATCATCTTTATGTAAAAAAAGGAAGTCTTCAGCAACAGTAATATGAAACAACAAACCTGCAATGTTATCTGTTGAGCAGGGGTCATTGAGTTAATAATAAGCAATTAGCTTTCCTCTCAGAACTGTGGGGTTAAGATACATTTAAATAGAAGTATTATATTCTGATAATATCCTACTCTTTGGTCTCCATTAGCAGTGCTTGTTTTGAATTTCAGTTATAGGAACACAGCTTACATTGACCTCCTATGAATTATAAAATAAGAGAGCCTCTCTGGGCAGTAAGGACCTGAATTGGCTAAATTCTTTTAAGACCACTGGTTATACTTTTCCTTCACCATCTGCAAGGGGTCATTGAATAATACAGTAAATGTTTAAATTGTAAAATTTATTACAGTGAAGACATGTTGATATTAATTCCCTTCAAAATACTATACCTCTTTTTGAGCACACTTATCCTGTCATTCTTTCCACATTCTGAAGCTGTTCTGGTTGTCTGCTCTTTGTGAGTATTTTTACAAGTTTTTATCAAAAATACAGTGACTGTTGCTGCTAAGTGCCATCCAATGGAATGGCAGCTCATAAAACATTACAGTGTGCCCGCATCCACCTTTATTGATCAGATCTGGCATCAGGAGATTTCTACCTCTTCCCCTAAATCAAAATGACAATGAAAGGAAACCACTTTGAATTGATTCAGGATGTGAAGGCAGCCACAACAGCTCAACTAAAGACGCTCCTGAAAGATGTCTTCAGGAAATACTTCAGAATGTAACAAGAGCAAAGGCATAAGTGTTTCAAAGCAAGGGGGAATATTTTTACAGAAATTAATGGCAATCTGTCATTTATTGGAATAATACTTTTATTTAAAGAAGCACCAGTTTAAGTACACTTTGCATTCTTGATATACACAGAGTGTTTTACTGGTATTATTAAATATGTGATTCTTTTGCCTAAGATGTTTCCCTACTTTAAAAGCACCTACAAACCTACTGATTCACAGCGTTGTTTTATACTTGCCTGTGTCTATTGTTGATCTGTTCATCAAATAGGGTCTCTGGGATAACGGATTAAGTTAATTTGAAAGTAAAGATGAATATTTTGATTTAGTGTAATTACACCAGTGCCCTATGTCCTAGGACCCATTTGAAAATGGTGAAATGTGAGTTCAATAATAATTCGGAAGTGGTTTTTTTTTTGTTTTGTTTTTCTCCAGTACCGGGAACCGAACTCATGACCTTGCGCTTGCCAGGCAGGTGCTTTGCCACTGAGCTAAATCCCCAGCACCCCCGGAAGTGGTTTAGCTTTGCTGAAAATATATGCATGAAAAATGTTGTGTAAGGAGAAATATAATCCTATGGTCAAGAGTTTCTTTTTTTGCCAACTAAAAGAAACCAAAGCCAGATAACCTAAGAACTCTGCACCTCCAAATGTGCCCCAAAGGTGATTATGCAGCTGAGTTTCAGATGCTAATGGCTGAGAGGCACTGGGCACATACTTTACTTCTGTCCTATTCATATATTTTTAGCTATAATTAATACAAGTTAAAAAGAACCATATCTCATTCAGCATGAGAGAATTTTCAAACACATCAACTGTACCATAATTTAGTTACTGTTGAATAAAACTGAGTGCCTTGAGGTATATTTGAAAAGTTGGACAGAGTGATAAAGTGCAGCCAATTAAACTTTGTTTTTCTTTATTCATTTAATTAATTACTTAGTTTTCCCTTGCTAAGGACCAGATCCAGGGCTTTGTGCATGTTAGGCAAGCGATTCGTCACTGAACTACACTCCCAGCCCAAACACTTATTTCTGATATATAGTTTGTTTTTTTCAGTTAACAAATGATATGTTTCAGATATTCCTTTAAAGATTCTATATATTACAAAGAACTTCTTTCCCTATATCACAGTGAACACAAAGTCATAATTATGGCGAATACTTTATAACACATACAATATGTTGGATTAAGATGTACAATTCCTCAGAAGCCTATGAAATAGTTGCTAGAATCATCTCTACCTTGAAGGTGGCAAACTGAGGTTCAAAGAATATGGAGTAATTTAACTAACATCACACTACTAGCAAAAGGCAGAATCAAGATAGTAACCTATTCAGGCTGACCCCAAATTTCTTTATATTTAAGATGAATATTCCACAGTCTTTTAGAATAAGATAAGAGTTGACACTATTTGTTCAGGGAACATTAGGATTTAACTTAAAAGCAGAACAAATACTTTAAAGACATTCTATCTTTCATATCCAAAGCTTATAATTCTTATAGGAACAACAGCTTCTTTCCCAGAACACCAAATTATACCCACTGTATACATTATGATCTATAATCATGACACAGACATCTAAACAAGCATCTAGGAGAACAAATCTGGATAAAGATGACTAAGGCTGTTACTGTTTAAAGCATGTAAGCCAGGTATACAGAGCAGGATATAAAAAGAAATGAAGAGATCTGTCAAATCTGCAGCAAAGAGGGGAAAATTTACTATAATTCTATGTGAAAGACTGTCCTGTATCAAGTAGGCATACAAAGTCCTACGGGAAATACTGAAGACATTACCTTTCCACTGATGTTGAGTAACAATATGAAAGCAAGACCTGGAATTGGCAAAGGAAGTTAAGCAAGTTCATCTTGGTAGATTATGACAAACTAAAATTTAGCTTTAAATTGGTTAACGACCTAAGAGGCATAAAAAATGTGGTGAGTATATTTAGTAATAGGGCAGGATTATACAATTAGGATAAAGTTTAGGACAAATTGATAAATAGTGCTCTGAAAGCATACATACTGGATCAGAGGCTATTATATATATTTATATATTTTTTTCAACTATGTGCTGGTGCTGGTGAAGAGTTGAATTTCCTGTTTGATATCTATCCTAAATTACTTGGCCTTGCAGAAAGAAGTGTAGCTCCTACCACAATTCCTGGCCAAAAAATAACAATTTTAAAGAAGGATACCTGTAGTATCAAAGGAAATATGCCTTCCGATAGGCTTTGGAGAGTTGTTGCTTCACAATCTTTTTTCCATCTGAAAGAACAATATTGCACTATAATCATTACAAACATCTGTAATGTTAAAATGTAGTGACTTGAGGCTTGATGAAACCTCAGTTTGTCAGTCAACTATATTCAGTACATATTCTATATCAAGTCTTGGGGGTAGAATAATGATCAAAAAGATTGATGCTAGCATTCATAAAATTACATCTCAGTGTGCTGGATGAGCCCAGTAGTATCTCTGACTTTTGTCAGATAATGACATAATGATATGATTTAATCAGCATGGTATAATTTTATATGTGAAAATTCACTGGCAAATGCATGCATGCAAGTATGTATGTGTGTGTATGTGTGTAACATCCATGTGTTCAGTTTATAGATTATATAAACAGTTAATAGCAGGTTTTGGAATAAATATGGTGAATTGGGTGCCTGACTTTATCTCCATGCTTTCCTAAATTCTCAGAAAAATAAAAGTATGGCATTGAAAAAAGTTCTATAGCAGCAAAGAGAAATAAAAAGTGTGCAAAAGTGGATTAGAAAATCTAAAAATAGAATAGTATCACAAATATACAATGAATATCAATTACCGAGAAATAAATAAGCAAATTTACTCATACTGCAGACAATTAGAGGGATCAGAAATGCCTGAAATTTGTAGTGTATCTGAAAACTTCCAGAAGCAGGTTTGTGTAAAAGAGTTGCAGGATTAGTTAGAGCTCCGCCTCAGCTCTGACACTTATCCCGTGAGGAAGACAGAGACCATTTGAGGAAAAAATTAACAAAAGGGCTCCAGTATATTAATTAACAGAAGAGTTCCAGTATATTAAATGGAGAATAGCTCTAGTATATTCAGATATAGGTGCTTTATTTAAAACAGGAAAGACAAGAAAAAGTCTACATATAGGATGCCAAGAGAAGTAGCCCCTTTACACGATCCCAGGACTCTGAGAGCCACTTACGATCACTGTTTGGCTCTCATACAAGGTTGAGGGGGCCACGTTTTCTACCAGGGCTCATATTTTCACCTGGCCTGATCCTTACTGGATCACTTTGCTCTCAAGCCAAGGGTCCCTTTTTCCTATTCATAACATAGATCATCTATGTCTAGTCATCTTATAATGGTATTATGATATCTAATAAGAGCTCAAGGTTACCACAGTTTTCTTTCTTTCTGTTTTGGCAACATCTTCGCTACTAAAGAGAGTAGAAAATTAGACAATGAGAAAGAGCAAGAATTTAAAAGGAACCAATAATAAGGGAACCATGAAAATAACTGAAGCAAACCAGAATTGATAGCCTCCAGAGAAAAGAGATAGTGTTTCCTCTATAAAACAAGGACAGGATGCCATGGAAAAGAAACAAGTCATAGAACATGATCTTTTGGAAGGTCTCCAGAAACAGAAAATTGCTCATCGCTGCTGATTGAAAGTAAAAACCACGGAGGGAGTTTGAAACAACTGTGTTAGATAGTAGATGATAAGGAGAACTCTCCAAAATCTCAAGGGAAGACATTTGCCAGTCCTGGGTTAAATATTCAATCTATTAACATGAACACATAAAAGTTATTTTTAAATATGTAAATTTTCATAATACTTATATTCTGTCCACTCTTTCTTAGCAAGGTCCTAAAATCCACACACAAAAATTAAAAGCAAAGCAAGAAACAATTCAGAAAAGAGGTAGACGAATGTTTAGAATTACAGCTAAGCAGATTGTACAAAGGACAAAAATTTTAGGGGTGCAAAGTTCCCAAGAATCTCATATAACTAAGACAATTAAGAAGAATAAAGAAAGAATCTGATAGATTTGCTAAAGCATGTGATAATTTTCAGAGGTGCTTCATATAATTATTAATGAGTTTGGTTTAGAAAGACTAATGTTACCATGCACAAATATACAAATTTAAATATTTATGCAACTATTAACTCCTGGGTAACAAGTCATAATACAAATTCAAATGAAATTTTACTATATAATGTGTTTCTATCATTACAAATAGTTAGAAAATTGTAATACAAACCATCATTTTAATTTAGAATTGTATCACTGACTTTTAGTTACTAGTTTCCTGAATGGGGAGATGTTTTACCTAAAAGTATTTTTACCAAATGTTTTGACACAATTCAGGCACACTTCTAAGCCACTGGCTGTTTCAGGGTTTGCATCAGAGTATTAATTTCATTAGCTTTTATTAGGAAATATGGGTATAAGATTAAGAGATTTAATAACATTGGGTAAAAGGAGGCAAAAGTATTTATTACTCTTGGTTAAATTTTAACCAGTATTCATTTCCAGTTTTTTTCCAAGTTATACTAGAACACAGTAAATAAAATGAAATCACTGTGTCTGGAAATAGTTAAAATATGAATGTCACTTCCTGAATTCATTATTTTTGTTTCCTTCGGGCAAGAGACAACTTAGCTTTTAAGTAAAAAAAGTCCCTCTGTGGTCATTCCCACATATTAACAGATTTTACATTTTCTGAGACATTATTCCAGTTTTATCTAACAAAAGCTGATGGCAAACACAGACTATTTACGGTATATATTTTCTTCATTTCAATACCTATTGCTACATTACTCCAATACCCATGAGTGCTTTTGATACTAGGAGAATCTTTCTGCTTTTAAAGTTGTTTATTTCATTAACGTACTATAAGGTATAGAGCTTCAGTTTTGAAACAGCATCAACACCATCCCCTGAAGGAAGGTGAATTGGAAATAAAGGCATACCCTACTCCTTTTCATAGCCTAATTCTCTCTTTAGGCTGACTTCCAATTGTGCCTCATAAATGAATTGTAAAAACAGTTTAATAGAGTGGTTTTTGCATTAGTGAGATAGGAGAATCTTTAATTTCTTTAACTCTATTAAAGCTGAATTTTAAATTAATAGAAAACTATGCTGTCTTATGACTTCAATATTATAAATACAAGAAACATTTATCCAAATAATATATGCAAATTTTAAGTCACTGATTTTTCCCTAGCACTTGACTTGAATCTAGACCTTTTTGATTGTTATTTTATTGCTCATACAATTTAAATTATTCATCTTAAATATACCTATTCTTATCTTATTTTCTGTGTGATAAATATATCATCATTCTTTCTATCTAATTTAGACTTCAAGATTGGCCCTGAACTCTCATTTTATAATTTTTACCTGAGGTTCTAAACAGCAGCAAACTGAGTTCCATGGTCTGCAAATGTACTTTCTTTTCACTTTAAGTTGGGTCACTCTAATTCTCACAATGAGCCCTTGGAATATGTATTTTGTTATTTTTGTCATTATTTGAAGTTTTTAAAGGTTGGGAAATTTGTCCAAGCCTCATAGTAAATATGAAGTTAAGGGTCTACTTAATATGTTTAAGTTCATGGTGTAATGCTTACCCTTTATCTTGGAGAGAGTGAACTGTTATAACTGTACAGTATTTGCCTGTAAAGAATATAATAATTATATCTTATGTTTTTGGAAGGTCTTTTCTCCTCGAAAATTAGACTATAAAGTAGGCTGGTGTGAAATAAATTCTTTTTAGTTTAGGAAATATGGAATACAGTCCCTGTGCATGCTTCATTAGCTCACCTGGAATATCATGTTCTTAGGGAACCCTGCTGCACAATACACTAGCTGACCTTGGCATTTGGTTTATGAAAGAATAGGTGATGCTGCAAAGCTTCAGTTTTAAATTCAGAGTTGCTTCAAAAGGAGGTTGCTATATCTTAGAAGGATTTCTACATTCTGAAGAAATCCTCAACTTCTTTGGAAACATTTTTCTCATGTCAATCCAAAAGTGAAAATATTTGACTCTTGTCTTCCACTTAAGAAAATCAGACATGGATTCAATAATAGAACCAAAGCAATTTAAGTCAAAACATGACCATTGTATGAGCTGAGTACAATGAGAAATTTGAGAAAATGATGACATTACTTCTAAATAGAATAATTTTAATAATGCACTTAATGCAGTATGTATGCTTATATATGAGTGCATTAAAAATAATAGTTGAAAAACATAAAAACAGAACAAATGACACCAAACTGCATGTTTTCACTGCAAAATGCACGTATAAACTGGGAGTATCCCAGGTTTTGGCCATTGTGCTGTCTGCCTTTCTCTGTCTTGTGGATAGTTAACCAATATTGCTCACTGAACAGTTTATGTATTACCAAAGCTAATACTTCATTAAATTAAACCATAAAAATGTATAAAAAGGAAACTTCAGAAATAGAGAACTAGTACAGGAATCATGTTTAGCTTTCATTCACTTCACTATTGTTATAAAGTTCTTTCTTATTCTTAATCTGCTTCCTTAAACTTTGTGAACAGATATTTATAATTTAATCAAAGTCAGTTTTTGGCATCGTTTGGTCAAATAGTTCAACTGCCCCTTAGAAACTTAAAAAAGATGCAGTCCATTTGCTAAATAATAATGTAAATAAAGTCTAATAAGGGGACTCTCTGGATATTATCAAATGCTGAATTATTAGAATTAAATGTAATTTTTTCGTTGTGAATTATGAGTTCTTACATATACAAAATTCAGAGATATAACACTGATACAACTGAAATATTGAGTTCTCAACTACGGCCTGTAATACTTTCCCAGAAATAGAATATTATATTTGAAGAGAAATAAAAGTTTTTCAAATTAGTTTTAGAATTCATTAATATTTATACTTTTCCACATTCTTTTTTTTTTTTGGTTTTGGTTTTTCCCCGATACCGGGAACCGAACTCACGACTTTGCGCTTGCCAGGCAGGCGCTTTGCCGCTGAGCTAAATCCCCAGGCCCTTCCACATTCATTATTTACCGAAACAAATTCCATTTATTGAAGTGGTGTAAGTGATAAATGGAAAAATGAGTTAAATTTTTATATATGTTTTCCAAAAAAATCATTTTTCAGCTATGACGGCTATTAAATTTTGATAAATAGATCAATTAAAAAATCTGTGTTGACTCAGAATTTTACTTTTTCAGTAGTGAAACTCATAATCACCATTAGAGAAGATGGATGCAAAACATTTAAACTTAATTTGATGATATTTGGAGGACACATTTTTAAGTTTATTTGCCTTAGATACATAATTTAATGACTTTAGTTTGTTTTGAAAGAAATAGCTAGAGAAAATAATTCACAAATGTAAAAGAATACACTTATTTCCTCACTTTTAGTTTTTTACCTTTAGATGTCCAAGAGTTTTGGAAGCAGTTTATAATACAGCTCTTACAAATGGTAATAAATTCTTACCATTTTATGTTTGTTTACTGTAGTTTACTTTCATTATAATTAAAGACTCCACCTCCCTCAATGTAGTAATTTGATACTTTTACATGGTTATCTCATTTCATAATCTACCATGTGCCTGAAAATATGTTTCTCTTGATATTTTTCTGGAGGTTAATATTTGCAACTAAGGTAAGTTGCTTCACACTGACTTTCATCACCTACATATGAGCAAACTCCTGCAGAAATCTTAAGTAAGGCAGAATCTTTGAATTCTGGAAGTCAAATCTCTTGAAATTGTCATGGTTGGAGCCTGGAAGACATTATCTCCTTCAGAAGGTAGAAAATATATATATATATATTTTATTTTGTAGATAATCTAAACTATCTTTTAAGGAAAGTACAAAATATTTGGCAAATAAGAGATTATATACCAGAAGAGTTTCATAGTGAAAAAATGACATACATGTTTCCAGCTTACAAAGCCATCTATATAAGTGATATTGATATATAAAATTTACCCATTCACATTCATGTTTAATGATGGTTAAAACATTCTTCTGCAACAGTGCTCTCTTTAATGTGATGGTTTAAAAATATTAATATACTTAATTACCTTAAATGCAGAAAAGTAAACAAAACATGTTCTTTTTATTTCATTTTGAGAATTTAGCATCTTTCTAGTTTTTTAATTTTGAAGTGTATTGGGAGCATTGAAAAAACTCTGATTGAATGCATAGATGAAATGAATAACTAGAAAGGCTCATGTAATTATTCTCTGCAGTACCACATAAATGAGGGATGAAGCACTTTTGAAATTACTTTTCCTATGCCTCGGTCCAATACCCTGTAGAGAATAAGATATATACATGTATTTGCATATATATTTGCATAATTTAAATATGTTTGAATAAATGGAAGAATTAATGACCTAAAATAATGATACCTGATTTTATAATGTTTTAAGATATAATTTTTGGAACATTTTTCATTTTTTCCTATCGTTCATAGTTATTCAATTATTCCCCTTAGCAATTTCATCCTAATTTTCATTAGTGAAAATTATTTAGTAGTAATGTATTTTTAAATGTTGGATATTAGGCATTGAGCTGAATCAAATTAAACTATTATGACCAACTACCTTAGAAATATATCCTTTTTAGCCCCTGTATTTTTGTAGACTTTCTTTGAACGTTCTCCTAACATCTTTCAGTGGGAGGTAACCTTGGTCACGGTAAACAAGATGTTTACAGAAAACATTTTAGAATCCAGAAAAAGGAATGATGTTTAAGTGTCACAATCTCACTTCCGTGTACAAAGCTCATCCGTCTCTCTGTTTCTCATCCTGCTGGCATACATTTCTTTTGTTTGTTTGTTTGTTTGTTTGTGTTTTTCTTCTGGTACCAGGAATCAAACTCATGATCTTGTGCTTGCCAGGCAGGCGTTGGGCCACTGAGCTAAATCCCCAGCCCTCTAGCATACATTTTTTTCATAATCTTCATACTCTTTCAGATTGAGACCACAATAACAACCAGACTCTTTTCCATTATCTTTTCTCAGACATATATTCTCAGGCATGGGAAAGCTGAGTCCTCACTTCCCTGATTACTTTGTTCATTTCTTGTTAATAGCTTGGCCACTCAGTCTGATATATTTGTTTTCTTTCTCATCCTGAGGGATAAGGAACTGCAAAATGGAGAACATAAGTCTCAGGTGACAGAGTTTGTGAGGAACAAACAGCATAAATGACAAGGATTTAGCCCTGTTCCAAGTGGAGTGTAAGTGTACAACAAAGGCCACCGAGTCATCTTCTCAGAAATTTACTGATCTTGTTTCCTATTCTGGAATGTCTTTTCTCTTATAATTATATAACTGTGTGACGTTTCCCCCAGATCCTCCAGCCTCAACAACAATGATTCAGCTCTTGCAATTCCCCTACTTTTATGCTTCTCTATGGCCTCTGCTGGTCTGCCACACTACTTACTACCTATACCCAGTTTTTTCATATATGTTACTGTTTCATTTTATCAAATTATTTTTCTAACATTGAAGGTGTTTGAGGAAATGCATTCTGTTATTTGTCTCTGGCAGACTGAAGAACAATACTAACTAGATATTCAAAAACTGTAGAAGTAATTTTTGTGGCAATTAAACTTAAAAATCATCTGAATTTTGGATTCATTATT
Source organism: Chinchilla lanigera (assembly GCF_000276665.1). NCBI lineage: Eukaryota > Metazoa > Chordata > Mammalia > Rodentia > Chinchillidae > Chinchilla > Chinchilla lanigera. The sequence continues at coordinate 32,739,945 of NW_004955406.1, read as the reverse complement.
GTAGCCATTAATCACCTCACATATATTTTATATTTCAACTTTATCAATTCCTTGTCTTTTTTATTTGAATAGAGAAAACTCAACTACAATTTGAATAGAGAAATTTGTATGAGAATTTGTCCCATAACTGTGTCACTCACAGCCTGATTTTCAATTTGCTTTCTAAATCAGGGCTTTGTTTAGTTTCTAAAATGATATAATGCTGAATGAAGTTTTAAAAATGCTGATATTCATTATATGTAGAAGAAAAATTGTTTGATCTGTGTATGCTACTCAAATCTATTTATAATTAATTGTTATAGAGCTTTAATCTCTTCATTTTTTTATGCAATATCATGTAAGAACAATTTTGTTTTGATATGGCAAAGTATATTAGAGTCCCAACAAAAGAGTATTCTAGTCATATAAGCTCTTTATAGTTCTAATTACTGCTTGTTCCAACTGTGCAGAGATTTTAGACTGTGTCTTGGATCAGTGGAAGGTGAAGCGACTTGTTCTGAGAAAGAATCATGGAAAAGCAGCAATGAACCAAGAAAATTATAAAGTCGAGAAGAGGAAAGTTGGGTTTGAAATTTATCTTTAGGTTCAGAACAAGCACAAGGCAATAGAACTAGGAGGAAAGTGTTTTTATGATAAGACAGAGATAATAGCAATGGACTTAAAAAAATTTAAAACTCAAGGAGTATAGGGTAAATTTTGAACAGAATTAACCACATTTGCAAAGAAGTAGTACATGGCATAAGAATAATGCTACTGGGGCTGCCTGCCTGGCAAGCGCAAGGTCGTGAGTTCGGTTCCCGGTACTGGAGAAAAACCAAAAAAAAAGAAAAGAATAATGCTACTATGTTTGGAATACCAATGAATTAACCTACAGACTGCAAAGATTTTGGAATAATTTAGCTGTATTAGATTGTGATATTTGTTGAGCAATGGCAAACATTAAGGAGTTAATCAATTTATCGTTTTTAGCAATGTTAGGGAGAGTTCAAGTGTGTCTTAAAAGCCAGAATATCAGTAATTTCATATAGCTCAATATAGTAATGCAGAATCTGTAGAGGATGGTTACCATAAAGGTCAGAAAGTAAGGCAAATGAAATAAATGTAAATTTTACAGCCTTAAATCGCTCTCTCATGATACCTGTGGATAGCATTAAACTTTCATAAAGAGAATTTTAGAACTCTTTTAACTCTAAAAATTACCCAGTTATAGTAGAACAGACCAGGAGAAATAAAAATAGTAAATATATGAAATATTAAAAGATTTAAGCCAATACTATGAGTAAATGCAGAAGAAAACTATGCAGATGTAGGAAAAACTTTAAGCAGAACTTGAATAAAAGAATTTAATTACTAAAGGTGCCTAAGGAAAAGATACACCTATATAAACTTGAAATCAGAGTTTTTTTCTTTCAACGAAATATAATAATTTAAACCTCTGCAAACTGCTCTACAAAATCTAAGCAAATTGATAATATTGTAGGACTCTAAAGTTTGATGAATGACAGTATGTTCTACCAAAATATTACATATATTTAGTCTGTCATTTGAAAAATAGAGAATAATTTAAAACTTTATATTATGTTATGCTGATAATATATCTAAGTAAAATATATGGTTTCTACTCTAGTCACTATTTACATGCGTTTAGAGATGCTGTTGTATGTTTCTAATTTAGGCATTATTTTATAATATACTCAAATTCTTCACATATGTTCTAGGATAATGAATACAAAAGAAAAAATAAAGTGATGGTGTTGCTATTTATAGAAAGAAAACAGTGAATCATCTGCAATGATGGCTAACTATACAATTATTTTTAAAAAGGTCTGCTTTATGACTCCTAGGGTCCTTAAAATATTTTTATCTATTTTCTTAAAACAAATTCAACCTCTTTCAGACTTCACACTCTGAGGATCCTCTAAGGTCAGTTAAATACAAATCTGAAATCTGAGTTTTTCCCTCTCACAGCCTCTTCCTTTCTCTTGACTGTTTAATGGAGGAAAGATATAAATCCTACATTTTCTTCTATGTAATATTTTAATACATTTTTTAGTAGGCTGGTAATTAATTCCTCATTGAGCTCTCTATTCTAGCACTTTATTAGTCTCTTCCTTCCAAAAGATAAAGTGCTTTTCCTAGAAGGTATTATGGCATAAGGTTTACTCTATCTCTTTATTCAAATATACACACAAATTATTTTCTCTATAGTTAGACAGATTGATTCCCTCCATACAAATGCAACACAGTCTTGGTTGATATTTCTTCATATGATAGAGAACAACTATGAATTATGTAAATAATGTTCCAGTGTATGTTAATATTTTGCTTGGAAGTATTTTCTTTTTTGATCTAATAATTTCAGCTTATTTTTACAGACAAAGGCGCCTTCATGTGAAAGTTTTGTCTGGAAGAACCAAATAAGAGGGGACAGTGTTTTTCAATAGATGGTCAATTCATAACTGAATCATAGTGCCCATGCTTTGGCAGTGGGCCAAATGAAAATCTATCTTTGATGTTAATAACAGGTTAGTGATTGTTGTGGCTAGATGGGTTTATACATTCTATTTAAAAGACATCATTAAAGGTACAACTCAAAATGATCTAGGGATGTCTGATCGCACTAAGGTCAGTATTCGCTCTAGCAACTATGAAGAGGTTAGAATTAAGCTGAATTCTCTGTCCTTCAGCTTCAGAACATCACTTATCTAAGTCTATGTTTGGTGTATTGGAAGACAATTCACTGATTAAAATTATACTAAAAACAGTATCTTCATACCTACTAAATATAATTTGAACAGTTAATGTTCAATTGTTTGATCAATCTTGCATGCCTATATCTTGCAATCTGAGCAAGTACTTCGAAGACAGCAATAAGTAATACAGCAACAGTTGTTGATTTCCTATCATCTTCTTTTGGAATTCTGTATTGTTTTTATAGTTTTTGTGTCATTTTATTTTGGTCTATGTTTTTGTACTTTTCTCTTTAAAATAGAAAAAGAGAAAAAAATATTTCCCAGCAATAACCAACTTGGAAAACAATATAATCTGATTTTTCTCTTTGGTTTCACCCTGCTAATAAATATGGAAATGCTAAGATAAAAACGACTCTAACTTGTAGCATTGTAGTAAATAACTTTCATGCCTGTCTATTTATATATACTTTACAAAAATTAGTTTTTTATACTTCCTACCAATTTTAATAGTTGGGGGCAAAATTGTGTATACATAAAGAAGATCAGTCTAACTAGTGGATTTAAGGTTTAGATCTGGAATGTGTTTAACTCGTGTTCAGAGGTGGAGCTTCTTGCAGGCGATTGGTTCATGGGAGCTCTATCATTTTTGTGGATTAATACACTGATGGGTTCACAGCTGAATGTGCTGATAAGAGGTGAAGCCTTGTCAAAAGAGGTGCCCAGTGGGACGTGACTGAAGGGGTACAATGCATTCTTTCTCTTGCTCCTCCCTTTCCTCTCTACTTTCTGGTTGCCAGTAAGTACCCAGCTTTTCTCCACCACACACTTCCATCGCGCTGTTCTCATTTTGGAACTGACTGACCAGGACTGAATCCTCTAAACCAAATTAAAACCCACTTCTTTGAGTTGCAAATGCTATGTATTTTGTTCCAGCAACAGTAAAATAACTGAAAAAGAAAAATTGTACCAGAGAAGTGGGGTTGTTGCTGACCATGCTGGACCATGTGGATCAGAGTCTTGAGAACTTGTTTATGAAACGAGTTTGGGAAGCATTGGAGATACAGCTACAGAAACCTTAGAATCCTGTACGCAGAGCCTGGTGGATGAGTCTGATCAGAACTCAGAAGAACAGAATGCTGATAACAGGAATGCAGAAAGATAAACCCAGGCTCAGGAAGTTCTAGTTGGGAGGGAAGATTCCACTGGGAGTAAGAATAAATGCATTATAAGATGGATGCCAACCTTTGGGGGCCTGTGGGAAGAATGTTACACTTTAGATCTAGAATGCTTTGGGAAAGTCCCATGTGTTCACAGACAGAGTTTTTGGAAGGTGACTGGATCATGGTACACTATACTCATCCACTGATGAATATGCTGTTAGGAGCTGGGGTCTGGTCAAAGGAGGTGGGCCACTGAGAGTATGACCTGAAATTGTACTCTTGTCCCCAGCTAAGCACTTTTCTTTCTGCTTCCCAGCTACTGTGAGATGATCAGCTTTGCTCCATCATGCTTTTCCACCAGAGTGTTCCTGCCTTGGAGCTTGGTGACCAGAACTGACTGACTCCTCTGAATCACCAGCCAAGTTGAACCTCTCCCCCAGCAATGGGAGAGTGACCAACGCAGTGGATAATTTACATAACTAAGTCTCATTTTGGCACTGACGATCATTTCTGAACTGTTTAATTCCTCTCATCATTTATTGTTGAATAGTTTCTACCATATGTGACAACTTCTGCACTAAAATTATGAATCTTTATTCTTTTTGGTAATGACACAATTGAAAAATTCACTACTATGTTTAAAATTTTGTAAGAAAAATAAACGCATAGACATATAAGGGGAATCTAAAAGCATAAAAGAAACCAACACACAGAAAAATATATGTACATCTGAACTAATACTTATAGTCAAGGTTACCCTCTAAATAAAAATGTGAAGTTTGAGTTATTTCTATGACACTTTCATTATAAAATTTTCCATATTACATAAGAGTTTTACTTCCTCAGTGGAACCTTTTTCCTTTTCCCCTCTTCTCGTTGTCTTTCACTCATCTTTCTGGTCCTTTTCCCTATTTACAATGGTTTATCTTTTTTTTTTTCTGGAGTTTTTAGCTTTTTATGCTGAATTATTTTTCAAACTTTTACTTCTGAGTCACTCTTAGAATGAATCAGATTAGAAATCCTCTCAATTGTGAAAAGATATGCATGAAGGTGAAGTGATGTGCAGTATCCAATTTTTCTCATAAAAGCAATAAACGATTGAAGAAAATTTCTCTGCTATCCAGATTCTTGTTGCCCTAAACTGGAGCATTATTAGTCTATTGCCTTAAAGCAACACAGCATGTGCAGGGTCTTTCTTGTAGTCTTCAATTCTTCACCTGAGCTGTCAACTCAGGTAATCTTCTTAAAGCTATAGCTACATATGACTTATGCCAAATTGAGTATGATTGCTGTCAGCCCGAAAATCCCTGAATTTCTACCATCTTTAAAGTAAAATACATAAATACCTTCTAAATGCAACAGTCCTCTAAAATAGTATTTGAAAATTCATATTTAAAACTGAACAAACAAAAAATTCCATTCCAGTAGGAGGATAACTTCTTTTAGAAGACATAGCTTATTTGGAGAATTGCAATCCATGCATATTCAGGTGGCCTCCGAGTCCTTTCAAACTTCAATATTCTTATATTTTTGTTTGCCTCAGATATGAAAATAAAATTCATTCAATGACAGGATTTTTGCCTTCTCTGTTTAGAAGTGTCTGTGGAAAATGAATTGCACTTGCATCCTACATAAAGCATGGGCATATGAAAAGAGTCATATGCCAAGAACAGATATGCCAGTCAGTGTCCTTGATAGATGGAGCGTGCACTTTATATACTTCACAAAAGCACTCAAAGCATTTGTCCAACATTGGACAATCTGGAATTTGCTTGTAGATGCATTTTTAAATATGAGAGCCTTGGAATTTGGAGTGGCAGAAACCTTCAATTATGTATTATTCTAATCCATACAGATGAAATCCATTTGTATGTGACCATATAGACACATTGAATTTGACTCTCCTATTCGATATCCTGAAAGAGTACAAACATAATTGTGTTGTGGAGGATAGTTATCTTGAAGTATGACTTATCACTCACTTTTTACTTTATTTCTTTATCTTACTCTAAAGGGTTTACTGAGACAAGTTTGCACATACCAGTTCAGGGAAGAGCGTGGTTTATAAACAGGAACCAGAAGGGGGATGAAGGGCTTGGACTCAGGGTGGAACTCAAAAGAAGAGTGAGATAAATAGAGGCAAAATGCAGATCCAGGAGACAGGAAGACTATCTAACTGTGATGACCTGGGAGGGGCACCATTAAAATCTCATCTGTATATACAGATATTCTTCATTGTCTTAGGTAGAAATCGTATGTCCATTTTATGTTCCTTCTTATCACATTTCACATGCTTTCTGTGTTGACAATGATTTGAAGAAAATGAGCTGTAAAGCATTTATATATGAAACATATCAATGCTATTAAATGACACATTTTGAAACCAAACTGCCATGTACAAAACAACCTATTTTAAAAAGTCAAATTTTGTAGGTATTTTGTATAGATACCTATGGTTCATTGTGAATGCAGTTTTGCATTTATGTGTTTGCTGCTAAGAATAACCACAGTGGGGTACCTTAAGTACAGTTCTATTGATTAGAGTCACTTGAAGCTTTCTTCACAATTCACGTTTCAGAGCAAACAACCAAAATTTTCCATTCAAATAGGAAAGTATCCTTTTAGGAAGTATTTTCTCCTGTGGTAAATTGTGATGAAAATGCAAATTATGTAGTAATGAATTATTTATTACAAATATCATAGTATGTCACATGTCTCATCAATATGAAGTTCCATGAGAACTACAACCTGCATTCACTGGTAGATGAGAAGAGCTGATCTCTCCTAGGGTCTGACATAATTATTGGTAATGTCATTTATCTATGTGCTTAGTGCAAGTGGTCTCAAAGAATTTTAAGAATCATTATTAGGGCAAAGGATTTACAGGATTATTGTCTATATAACTCAGAACAATTATTCAAGTCTGGGGTGAAACTCGACATTACACCACTGACTACCATACAGAAAGTTCTATGTTTGATCTTCATAACTGCAAAACATATTATGTACATAAATAAAGCATTGGTTCACTATTACTAATTATTATCTTTTCCCACAAAGTGGAGGGTCCATTTTGTTATTTAGTATTCAAATGGTAACTCTTTTAGATATTCAGACTGACTTTTATGGACTATGCTGATCATATATAAAAGTATTTTAGGTTACTGTGAAAAATATAGTGATTACAGTCATTATCTCTCCTGACTCTGAGGTGAGGGAATAGCATGATGGATATCCTGTGTTTGCCAGCCAATTTTGACAAATAAGAGAAGAAAGGTGATTGTAGGTATCAGTCAACAATATCTTGAAATATTGTTGATTTGTGGATGCCTGAAACTTGTTCCCTCCCAGAGATAGACAATTTAATGGTAGTTTTGTTTCAGAAACTTTCTTAGACATTTTTTCTCAAAATGTGGTCCAAAAATAACATGTATTAGATCAACTGTGATCTTCCTCTGAAATGCTTTCTGGAACTATACCAAATGAATTATAGCACAGAAGAGAGTATCCCAGGATCTGCATTTTAAATAAACTTATGCGTCAACCTCTATGAATAACTAATATTAAAAGTGTTTCTGCAATGTATACATATATCCAAATGTTGCATGGTAAAACATTAATATATGCAATTATAAGCTTCTCTTTACCAATCCCAGATAAAATATATTTAATCAAAAATTTAAAAAAATAACTGCTTTAGTAATCTAATTCAGAAAAATCTGATTTGGCTTCCACTGACAAAATGTAGAGGTTAGTTATAGAATTATAAGAACTGTAGAATTGTAAGAAGTCTTTAAATAATGACTTTTTAAATTTATCGTTAAGAAATATCCTTTAGCAATCTTTGACCAAGAGAAACAAGTTTTACATCTTATATCCCAATTAAGTTCATGACTTATTCCCTAGTTATTAGCTTTTAGTTCTTTTTCATACCTTTCTATGGAGTTCTGGTAAAGTCTAATTTAATGTGTGTGGGACAGCATGATTCATCTTTCTACTTAATGTTTCATTATATTCTCTCTCCCTCTCTCTCTCTGTCTTTCTCTCTGTCTCTCTCTTTTACCAGGAATTGAACGCACAACCTTGCACTTCCCAGGCAGGTGTTGTGCCACTGAGCTATAATCCCAGCCCCTATAGTCTCTTTCTGGGGAGAACTGCAGATTGAATCTTCAGTTTTTGCACTGAACTATATATTGCCTTTTATTTCTTTGGGACAATGTCTCATTATGTTACAAAGTTAGTTTGGCTTTGCTCAAACTTGAGATATTCCTACCTCAGCCTCCCACAGTGCTAGGGCAACCTGTGTGCCATACCATGCCTCTATGTGTAATTATATTCTCGATAAGCTGAACTGAATCTCTTATATGCCTACTATTTCAAATTTCTTCATCTTTTTATTTCAGAATGTATTTAAAAGTCCTACTTGCAAATCCTTACTACACCGTCATTTTATTTATGACATTCTGTGGTATGGAACCCATTGTCATTTGCTTATTCATTCTGGCAATATAGTGGTCTCCACCTCTAGTTTGTCTTTCATTGTTGCAGGGTCTTCAAACTCCTATATGAATACTAAATCTTTAATATGTAGATATGGCTTTCCATTAAGATTCATATTTTCATACCAAACATACAAATCCTCCAGTGCATAACCAACAGTCTATTGAACCAAAAGGGAATGTGAGCTCAGAGACACACACCATTATTTTGCAGGGTAAACAATTCTTTTTTTTTTTTTTTTTTTTTTTTTTTGGTTTTTCTCCGGTACCGGGAACTGAACTCACGACCTTGCACTTGCCAGGCAGGCGCTTTTTGCCGCTGAGCTCAATCCCCAGCCCCCTAATTCTTTTCAATATGTTTTGGTTGATCTCATTTTCCCTGCTCATAAATATCTGCCTGTGAACCATCGCCTTTTGCCTGGACCAGTGTGATACTGCTTCCACATACATTTTACCTTAGGTGATTTCCTAGTTTACATACTTTGGACATTTTTATCCTTACACCCGGAATGTTCCCTTTTTGCAAAATACTTATCCTTATGTAATAGTACTTTTGATAAAAGAAAGGAAGATCACTCCTAAGAAATAGCAAAGTCACATAATTTAGAGAAAAACCAAGACAAAAGGAACACAGCAAAACAGTTTCTTTAATTCCAGTGTTACTCTGATGTTAGTTAATTTTGTTTTTTCAACCAAACTCTAAGGGGCCATGGATGTTGTTATGCAATGACTATTTCTTGAATAAGTTCAGTTTAACATAAAATTTACAGTAAAGCTGTCAACAACTACCAGTTTTAAGAATAATGAATAAGAATCAATAAAATGTATAAATATTCTCTCTGAATAATTAATATTCTCTCATCCTGAAATACAATACTAGATTGTGTCAATGACTTGGTAAGTTGGCTTTGCAGAATGACCATTCTGTACACCCATTGGTATAATTTGAATATTTGCTGAGAGTTTTTCCTGAAGTTTTATGTACTCCAAGCTTGGGCACTAGCGTGGAGATAAAAGAGCTGGTGGGAGCTTTAAAATGTAGAGCCTAATGTGAGACCAGTAGGTCACGGGGGGTGTTATCCTTGGAAGAGGCTAATACTAGACTTATAAAGAATATTAGTTTTCAAGTCAGTCATTATTAGGAGTGAGCCTAATTCCAGAATCTCACACATCTGTTTATCTCTCTCTCTCCCATCTTTTGTCTCCTGTCGCTGGTCTCCTCTCTCATCTCTACTCTCTGTTCCTATGATGCGAAATGCAAAGTTGGGCTGGAGTCTGGGATGGTCACCAGAGAAAAGCAAAAAACATGTTTCTGGAACTCCAAAAGTGTGAGTCAAGTGAATTTCCCATGTGTATAAATTGCCCAAATTCAAGTATTTTGTTACATCACCAGAAAGCAGATTAAACTGCATATTTAGAATATGTTGGTCTAAATAGAAATTTCCCCTTGTTATTTCTGTAATCTTTGGTTTTATATTACTGTGTATATCTCACTTTCTAATGGAAATTTCTCACCAAATATTTTTCTTGCTAGTTATTTAAATGTCTCAGATTTAGTTTTAAGTAAATGCATTTTATATTTTACATCTTCTTAAAGCTACACTCATTTTCTCATTTAACACTTATGGAGTTCTATGGTTTGTAACTTTCTCTGACAGAATCTTCTTTAATCATTAAATTCTAAATATGTAAGTTAAAACACACCTTTCTGAAATAGAACTGGGTGATAGATTTCTCACATCTTCCAAATAATATTAAAAACCTGTTAGCATCGTGTTAATTTATAATTTGAATAGTTACATCATTCCTCAATATAGTAAGATAATTCTCTTTAATCAGATATGTTTATTAATGAAGTGCACTTCTAAAGAACAAAAGGAAACACATGTCTAAGATTGCCCCATTAATGCAATTTTTTTTTTTTTTTTTTTTTTTGGTTTTTCTCCGGTACCGGGAACCGAACTCACGACCTTGCGCTTGCCAGGCAGGCGCTTTTGCCGCTGAGCTAAATCCCCAGCCCCCAATGCAATTTTTAATCAAATGTTAAATTCAGTTTTCAGCAATTCTGGAAAATAAAAAATATTATGGTAATGAGCCAAAATGGTATCAGAAAATCGGATGTGCTCCATCTTCAATATCCGCATGGCTAGGCCCACCGTGCTAGTGCAGATTGTCTTTACCTACCATGTTGCCTGGATCACTCGCAGACCACTAAGCTTGCTGCAGCTCTATATTCTCAACAGACTCTGTTGATTGCTGCTCTTCTGCATGCCTTTACGCTGGTGTCATCCTCCCCCTCAGAGTATGCGTCTTCTTGAGTTACTTCTTTTAGAGTGGAACTTCTCAGCTTTACACATCACAGTAGCAATTACCTTTTCAACATAAATCACTCAATTTTCAGTGCTTCAATCCCTTCTTACAAAGAAACAGGAATTTCTCTTGGTGTTTCGTATTAATACATCAGGGAAGATTTCATCTAAAAGTCCACAAAAAATATTTATCTCTCTAAAGATGTTACAAATTTATGTGGAGAATGCGCGAACTTTTCTTTCTTTAAAGCCACTGAGTTTTGATTTGCTATTCAGGGAATTGTCTCACAGGCCTATGGCAGTTTTAATGAGCCGGTATTGTTGTAAAGCTCTGTCCCTTGAGTTTCTGCCAGACTACCTTTGCTCAGGAGAGAATTTTGCCTGGAGAACCACTTAGTGACTAGAGTAAATAGGAAAGCTATCAGCCTATCTGATAACCAGAAAGATATACCAGCAACATACCCACAGGTATTTCATGTTCTGTTGCACTATCAATAAAGTCTGAGCCTTTAGCTGACACAGAACAGAAATCAAAAGAAACACAAGAAAATTTGCCACCATGTCACTTTGAACTGAAAAGTGAACTAAGCTTCAGGGCAATTTAAACTTCTGACATCTCTACCTTATTACAAGAGATTTTTGAAGCTGTTGGAAGGTAGCAAAAGGTAAACACATGAAGTAGTAGGCAAGAGAAAGATTTCCCAAACAGAACTCCAATAGCATGGGAAATAATATGAAAAATCAACAAATGGAATTATATCAAATTAAAAAGCTTCTGCATAGTGAAGAAAAATAACAGTGAAAATCCAGCGTAAGGAATGGGATAAAGTTTTCCTGAGCTGCTCTTTTGATAGAGAATTACTATTTAAGAAATATAAATAGCTTAATATGACCCCCACAAAAAAATGACCTATTTGAAAATGGCTAATGTACTGAATAGACTTTCCTCAACAGAAGTACCAGTTGTCAATAAACTTATGACAAAGTGTTCAGTATCTTTAGTCATTAGGGAAATGCAAATCAAAGATTTTTTTACTTGTTTTTGTAAAAAATTATTTCAAGAAAAATTTAATGAATATTTGATATCTACTAAGTATTATTCTATGCACAGGAAATACATTAGTGAAACAAAGGTAAAATTTAATTCCTTGCAAAGTTTACATATTAGAAAGAGCAGAACGATTAAATACAATAAACATAACAAATGTATTTTATAAAACTTAAAAAATTTAAATTATAATTATTTTAAAAAAGAGCAGGTCAGAGTTCCTGTGTTAGTTTGGGCAGGGAAGGAATTTACAACGAAAAATAGAGTACTGGTAATATTCAGAGAGGAGATAAATTTTGATCTAACTATTAAGGAAAGACAATTGATCTTTATAATTTCTGAGGAAAAAAAAATGTTCCAGTCACAAGAACCATCCAGCTCCGAGGCCTAAAATACTTTCACATATTAAGGGATCCATTTGGTTAGAACTAGGAGGGAGGAGATGAATATTACTTAGGGAGAAAACAATGAACAAATTGGGATTCTTGGCAGAAGGCTGAGCCTGATGCAACTAGTATCAAAGTCATTGAAATGATATTCATTATTATGGAAGAGAAACTGGATTACAGAAAGAGACAGTCACACAGAGTGTATTAGTTTTCTGTGTCTGTTATAATGCATTGTTCCAAAATTTGTGACTTGAATTAACAGAAATATATTCTCAGAGTTTGGAGACCATACGTCTGAAACCAGTATGACTGGGTTGAAATCGAGGTGTCAGCATCTTTCTGCTCTGCAAACCTGCCTTGGCTAGTGCCCACTTCACCCAAGCGTTTCAGGATAGCACCTTCATATCTTTCTCCACGTGATCTTCTCCTTTGTGAATGTCTCTTCTGTCTCACTCCTTTAAAGACACTGTGATTACATTTATAATCTACCTATAGAAATCGTTACTGTCCGTACGTTAAACTCTTAGTTTCATCACATATGTTCATTTTCCATATAAGGTAATATTTAGAGCTTCTAGAAATTTTGAGCTGATGTTCGCTATTATTCAGCTTATCACAAGGACTTAGAAAATTAGTGTGTCCTTTCAATTTTTAAAATAATAAAATTAATTATAACTATTCCAATGTGAAATGCAGAAAAGGCTGGGCAAAAGTTTGCCTCAGGGAATGATTAAAGTATGTTGTGTGAAGGTACTGCACAAATCTGTCAAAATGAAACCCATTAATCTGCATAGCCAGTATGCACTAATGACGGACTAGATAAAAGAAAAACAGTATCATACTACTTTTTCACAGCTGACATGAATCTTGAGTGCATTCAAATAGATGATATAAGGCTACACACTTTCTAGCAGTTAAGTTTGTCTATATGTCATTGTTAGTTATAAAAAAAGTTAAGCTATGTTTCCATAAATGTTCAATTCATGGAAAAAGAAGCTTTTACTATGTAAGATTCAAAAGTAATGTTATTTCTCATTAGCTTTCCACCAGTTCTTCTCCTTCAAATGACAAAAATGTAAGTGTAGTGCAAATCTCTATTGGCAATCTTTCCTCAATAGAGGTAGCTTGCAGCTGTGAATTTAACATACCTTGTTCTTATAACCTCCCACTAACTGCACCATCCCTGTATACCACATATCCTTCCTGATGAAGCCTGAACCTGGAAGTAGGGGCTATTTTCTTTCTTTTTATGAAAAAATTATTCTAAGTCAAATGAAACAGGGTATACACATGAATGTATTATGCAAAATCATACTTTGGAGGACTCTATTAAATGCATTAACAAAGGAATAAGATTAAAATATATGACTAATTTTACTTTGCTATTCTACCTTCATCTAATTCCTATCTATTTTGAAGGGCAAACAGTGGTCTCTGGAAATTATATTCAAGGAGAGAATTCAGGGAATAGAGTTTCTACCAGAATGGATTAGCATTTTGTATTTGATCTGAGCTTCAGCCTTAATGTTTCGCAGTTGCAGTTGATAGAGACATAAAGGGCACAAAGTGCAGAGTAACATCAACTCCAAGCCCCACTCAGGACTCTGAGGTGAGGAAGTAGACTTGGAAGACGTCCCATCCACTGGAGACAATACCTCTCCGGAGCTGTGTTCTTGGCTGCAGAGCTTCTTACTCCTCTGGATACCACATGTGAGCAAAAAGTTGCCTGCTGTTCTCTGCTTCTCAGAACTTTCAAATGTAGCTAGTTAGCAACACAAGGAATTGCTGTCTCTGCAGTTTAAAGTAATCCTAGATGGCTATACAGCTCAATGGTGGAGTGCTCCCCTAGCATGTAGAAGGCCTTGGGTTCAGTTTACAGCACTGTAAGAAAAAAATGTTTCTACTTAAATATAGTATGTAATACTGTTCTCAAGTTGCTCCTTTGTTCTTTCATATTTCTCCTCAATGCTTCCATCTCTATGAAATTACATGTGAATTAAAATATTATGTAAGATAATTCAAATATACTTAGTATATCTATTGTAGTTATACTTACTTCATAGTTTATCCTTTATTAGTAAGTTATACAATATCTTATTTCTTTAACCGTGTAGAATTTTTCCTTTTAATTATTTTAGTTTAATTCTTCTGTTATTTGCATAAATTTGTAGTTCTGAATCATAACATATAAAGAGTCCACCAAAAATGTATGCATACTTTAGGAAAAGGACAACTTGTGTAAATACTTGAATACTAAATTTGTTGAGGCATCATGAGATTCATATAGAAGTTATCTTTGGCCTCTGCAATTATAAGAGGTGCTCAAAGTGGGGGCCATTAGCTTCCAGACATTTATTAGTACAGCAAAATGCTGCTTGGATAACCTTGGTCACTGAGATTGCTGCAGGTGCATTTTCAATTCCTTCTCTAAGGTCTGACAGTGTAGTGGGTTTTCTCTGATATGCAACATCTTCTAGGGTCTCCCATATGAGGGTAACACCATCTGTTAAAGGAATATAATACTGTTTTTCTTATCCCGAAGTGTGTATACATTTTGGGGTGAATTTTGTATATTGAATGTGAGAAAGATCTGAGCACATTTCTTTTACATCAAATAGTTCTCACTGCAAAGGGACACTTAAAAAAATTACTTCTTGATGATAGCTATTTTGTAAAGTGGCAGTCCTTTAAGTACATATAAATTCCACTTCAGCTAGTAGAACTAAAGATTTAAAATTGGTTACTTAAAAGCATAAAAATTCATGGAAAATTCAGAATATTAATAAATGACTACAGCCCAGTGATAACTATCAGGTTGGAAAATAATGCAGTATAACATTAATAACTATGGCAACCTTTGTATAACAGAATTGTGTAGTCAGCAGATGGCACTATTTGTTTTATTAATAACTACTGACCCCTCTCTTTACTTTAATAAAATGTATTGATAGTTTATTTTGACTCTTTTGACAAAATTCCAAAATTGTCACTATCTAGTTTATCAAATCAATCATTTTGATTGGTTTTTATGTGACTTATTTGCTTTAATATTATAGAACAATTCCAGAAGAGATACTGAAAGAAACATTTTCCTATATATTCACACTTAGCTTTAAAAAAATATTCTATCTGATTTATTGGATAGCACCTCATAATCTTAAAGATTAAATAAAACATTGCCAGCTCGAGCCACTTCTGTCTAGAGATATCATTCTGTCCTCATTTGCATGCCCACTTTCTACACCTGACAACTGCATTTATTAATTTACATATTTCTTTTCCACTACCACATGAGTGTTTTGAAGACAACACCATCTTTTATTAAGCACCTAGTATGGACTGAATCAATATTTGTCAGACTTGTGGAGCAAATTAATATAGAAAATGCACCTCATACCATCTGATTTATAAAAAGATGTGAGAACTTTTTAAATGAAATAAAGCATTGTTTTCAAAACAATATCAAGAGGTGAGTTTACTTAAGCATATTTAATTCATTTGTAACAAAAGCAATGGATGGCTTGAATAAAAATTCACAATGTAGTGTGGTTAATGAACTGGTAGAAGAGTAAGTCAGTCAAAGAAATAAGAGAACTTTGCTATTATAAGAAGCAGAACCCAGTTTCCATAATCATATGACACCTGCTTAAAATTACACCTATGGTTAGAAATGTATATGGTGCAGACTCTGAGGATCTGTTCTGTTTCCTTACTGAAGGTCCCAGTTGACTGCAACCACAGTGCAACACTTGCGCTGAGTCATTTGCAGTACTAAGCATATATCACACAGGCTCTTTATTGTTATTATTACCTTTTATGTACAGGTTCCATTGTACCTGCATAGGACTCATTTAAATCCTAGATACATGACAACTCTTATAGATACTTGAAATATCTGCTTTTCCTCTTCAATTTCAGGTTTTACAGTCAATTATTTATGCAATACATTTAATGTACAAATTACCAATCTTTAACTGAAGTAAATGCAGTTTGACTCTAAAGGAAAAGTTCCTAAAGTTTGTTTAACTGGATGAGGATGAGGGTGAGTTAAGGTGGGCCCAGCTGTCTGTTAGATTTGAAGAAAATTAGGAAGCTCATAGAGATATTTCTTTTTTATTTTTGTATGCTGGCCTGTCCCCCCTCTCCTCTACGTGTGTGTGTGTGCGTGTGTGTGTGTGCTGGGGACTGAACTCATGGGCTTACACATGTTAGGTTGAATTCTACTGCTGGTCTATACTTCAAGTCTGTTTCCTTGTATGCTTTAACCTAGTCTTAAAACATCTATTTCGGACATGAAAGATTTGCTTCATGATTGATATATTCCCTTGCTTTCTTTTGTTTCTTCAAGTTCATACCACATTCCTACTCTTTCTGTTGGGTCTAAAATATTTTAAATTGCTCTCTTTTATCACTTAACATGTTATGTAGCAAATGAAAGTTTGTACTTCTTCAAGTAGGAAAACATTTTTAGGCTGTGTATATAGGAAAGCTGATACAAACTCCATAGGCACCTGTTTTGAATTAAATCTATTATGAATCACTAAATGTAGGGAAGGTAGATGGATAAAATATTCAATGACATACTTCTATGGGTTCATATTCACATGTGAAACATTTCTAGTAAATGTAGTAGATGTTATGCTACTACATTGTCAAAGAAAAAGACACAGACATAGACAAGCATATTATTATTAAACTATTTATATGTCTCTAATAACCCATAAAGCAGGAGAGAGGACGTGAAACTGAGGGTGTCCTGTGGTTACACTGCAGGACAAGTCCATGTTGTATCACCCTCTGTGATTTCCCTGTACTGATGTGTCATAGTGAGAGAGATGGTCAGACTTCAAGAAAGACATTTGGGAATGGTCTGACTTAGGGAAATCAAACAATACAACTCGAATATTATGGCCCACTCAATACACCAGGTTGGGGTCCTCTAGGCCAGAACACTTCCTAAAGTCAAAAAGGTAAGAAATTCATTTATCAGTACAGAAGTAATAAGTTACTGTGTGTTTTTCCTCTAGACACAGATATATGATAATTTATAAATTAAACACAAGAAGAGATTAACAAAATTATTAACAAAATAATTATAATAATATACTGTAGTACAAGCTGTGTGAATGTGATCTCTCAAAATACTTTAATACAGTGTAAATTTTCATTCTTGCCATAAGATATATATATATATATATATATATATATATATATATATATATATAACTACAAGGTGAATGACATAGGTTCTATGGCAGTGTTAGACTGTCATGTAAGGGTTACTTAAACACAAGCACTGCAGACCAGGACAGTCTGTCTTACAGTGGAGACACCTGCTAATTGAAGTCACTAGCAGACAGGTTATTTTACATTGTGGATAAAGTAAAGAAGGGATGATTCACTTTCTGGCAGGATGCAGATGGGTGGGATGAAATTTTATCATATGCACAACAACATAGAATTTAAAGCTATGCATTGTATATTCTGCAATTTTTCATTTCATATCTTCAACGCTCAGTTGACTATAAGCAACTGAAACTGCAGGAAGTGAAACTGGATGGGGTGGGCGGCGACTCTAGGGTACAGCTCAGTTATCTCTCTCGAGTGACTCAAGTTTGAGAGAAGCTCAGAAAGAAAACAAAAAAGCAAAGCATCAGATAATGAGTTTAAAAGCCGTGAATTGGCAAAGTGAAAAAACGGGATAAAATGAACATTTATTTTCCTCTTTATTAAGATTTAAAAACCAGATCTTAAAAATCTTCATTTCTGGAACCAAGAATCAAGATGACCTTGTTGACTCATATGAACTGTCATTCTATAACCTGGTTCCTACCCTGTGCTGTGAACCGCCGTGAACTACTTCCATTGTCGCCACAATACAACCCTAGAAGGTGATACCGGCAGCCCTCAGGGTACATAAAAGAAAAGTGAGGAGTCAGCAAGTGAATAAATCAGATACATAACACATGACCAGCACATGTGAATCTGGTGCTGTAGATACTTTCACTAAAACAGCCCCACTGTTAATAACTACGCTATATAGTTTTCAAAAAAAAAAAAAAAAAAAAGACCCAAATGTATACTGAGTATAACCCATGCTAACAAATACAAAAGTTTACACAAAATTCTTGAAAAATGAAAAAAAAAATAGCTAAATGACAGAAGAGGTAAAACTGTATAAACAGTCCAAAAAATTAAAAAGCTGCTGATTTTATGTTTAAAAATGCTCCTTGCCGATATAATCTCTTTAAAGTATTTTCTTGAGTATTCAAGGTTTCAAACATTCAAGAATCAGGGCTGGGGATTTAGCTCAGCGGCACAGCGCCTGCCTGGCAAGTGCAAAGTCGTGAGTTTGATTCCCGGTACCTGAAAAAGAAAAAAAAAAAAAAAAAATGTCAGGAAGAATCAATTAATTTGCATACAAGTAAAGCTTTTTTAGGATATAGAAGACAAATGAGAATGTCTAGTTGATTTCTGTAGTCAGAAAAATATACCTTAAAACATGGCAATTCCAGAGCATAAAAATGAAAACATAACAGTATTTCATATGAAATAGTACAGAAATAACTTCAGAAAACAAAAGCAAAATTGAGTTTACAATACATCCTTTATTCCTTAAAGAGTCCTCTCTTACTGTGCCCTTTTCCAGCATAACTCCTCGTCATATGGGACCATACGTGCTCACTGAGAATGATTCAGCATCTGTGTTAAACTGTCTGTTGGGATTAAGCACTAAATAGCTTGCACTCTCACTGTGAAAACCGGAAGTATGATCATTGCTTTCCTTTAGAGAAACTCAGGATTGAAAAGGAAACAGAAGCAAGAGCCATCTTACTCCACTGGCAACAGGGAAGAGATCACTGCTTTTAACAAATGACAGATGTAGACTTTTGCCTAAGGTTCTGTGAGTCCTAAAAATCATCTCCCTTGGGACTACAGCAGGTAAATTCATTGGTTAAAGCTTCTTATGATTTCTACACTTCTAGATTTCTTAAACAGTAGTAACCCTTTGGCAGTGTGCTTGCCTCTAATTCTCTGTATTAAATCCCTCCCAGCCTGAAATGTGTAGAGTAGTTGGTATATTTCTTTTAGGCTCTTTACTGCTTCTTTCTTTAATCTAAAGTGATCCTTATCAAAAGATTATAAAGTGTAATATGAGAAGGATATATGATCTGTTCTGACTTGAAGGTAGCCATTATTTCATCATTAGTCAGAAATAGAACTGTGATGATATTCCTTTATGGGAAAAGACCATTAAATTATTGGATATCTTGAAAGAGTGTATTTATTGAAGGTAAGGATTTAAGACCAGTAGATTATGCAATATAATAGCATTGCAGAAATAACTGCAAAATATTTTGCCTGTCTGGCATTTACCATTATACAAGATAATTTAAAACAAATAAATCAAAGTTCACAGATTTTGGTTAGTGCAAGACATGATTAGAAAATTAAAGGAATTCTATGACTGCTGGTGGCTTTTTTTTTTTTTTACCTTTTTAAAACAATGGGTGAATATAATCCAGATCTGTATTTTTTCATAATTTGAAGTGATTAATATATGTTAAATTCACATGTATTTTTATATAAAAGTTAGAAAGTTTATTGGCCAGTATTGTGACTTTAATAATTAAATGCATATAATTTAGTGGATTGCACTGAATGTCTATTTGAGCCTATGAAACTGGTTTTTGATTTTCATTTTACCGTTTGGCAAGTAAATTCTACTAAAGTAAAATTTTTTGCTTAGCATTCTCAGGAGTACACATTCAGTATCTTTAGTCAGAGCATGGGCAGCTGTAAATCCCTTGTTATACATTCTGGTACACAAAATCCTTGGTCATCAGCCATATCATGTCACATTGTATGACATTATTCAGATCTACTATTTTGATCCACTATAATGATCAAATTATGCTGATTGAGAATGTTTGTCATAACTTTTAATTTAAGTAATTGCTTTTAAAAAGAAATATGACTGTCTATGAAAATTTGAAACCTGCTAATTGGTGAACAGTTTAAGATTCTGATGTCTGTGACATAGCGAGACATTTCTTTAAAACAAAATATTTACATGGTTTATTTGTCTCAAAGTGAATAAAAGGAGAGTTCACCATCTTTGGAATTTGGAAATAGCATCATCAAATTAGTCCACTAACTACTACAGTAGAATTATGCTCTTCCCACAAATGTATTCATATTGTAATCCTCAGAAACTATGAATGTAGTACCTTAAATAGCCACAGAGGCTTTGCAGATATAATGAAGTAAAAGAAGTTTGGAAGAGGAGATAATCCTGGACTGTCAGTGTGGGGAAACATAATAATGAAGGTCATTATTAGTGACTGGAGACATGTGCTGTGAGGAAGGAGGAAGGGGTGGCCAGTTAGGTTATCTGGTAGGTCCTAGACGGTCCAAAATGCAAGGTAACAGATTCTCAGGCAAGCCTCCAGAGGAAACATAGCACTGTCAATACACTGATTCTATGATCCTGTTCCTGAGAACAACAAAAGAATAAATTTAGACTTTTAGTGATTTGCTACTGCAGGAAAAGACACTAATACAGCCAAGATAACTATATTTATTTGAATTTTGATAAAGCTTCATGTTTCCAGTACCAGAAGAAGAGAAAGGTCTGGTCTCCTTTTGTCTGTGCTCCATGGAGCTATCAAGAAATCTAAGAAGTCTCATTAGAAGAATCAACAGATTCATGTACATACAGCATATATGCATGTATATTTATAAGTACCATGTTCTTGTATATTATTATATGTTTATATATTAATCAACAATGTTATCTTTTATGTTACTACCTGTTCCTATTTTGGGAACTAAGTCCAGATTTTATTTTGGATGTGGTTAGATATTAGAAGTCTGACTGAAAAGTTTCAAGTAATTAAGTGACTTGTAGTAGAGATTAGTTTTTTTTATTTTAAAGAGAATAATAAGAAAAGAACAATAGCAAAATACCAGCAACATAGACAAGACAAAACAAAGCAAAAACAATAAAAATGAAGTAATGACTAATTATTACAGACCTAAAATTATCTGATCTGTCAAGTCATAAGTATAGATATTATCAGTATCCTATCAATAGGTAGATATGTTTTAAACGAAATCAGTCTCAAGCTTGTCCTAAAAACAAGAAACTTTCATGTTCTCTGCATCAATGTCCCATTACATCTAATTTTGATCCAGTGCCCTCTCCCTATAAGAGTATAATCATGGTGAATGCCTCATTACCAGCTAATTAAAGAAAAAAATTTGAGGGTCCATTTTACATGCACAATAGCAGCAAGTTTACTACTGATTCAATACAAGCAATCAAGTTTGGGGAAAATCTCCACTAGGCTTTAGGTCAAGGCATTTTTTCTAGTTATCCAATATCTCTAAAGAGATTAATGGCTAGGGATATACTATCACATTTAACAGTTTGAAAGAAAGTACTGTGTTTATAAGAAAACATTTGAAATATTGGTAAAAGAAATACAAATAATATGAAGATGGACTTTTTATAGTGAGAAAAAATAAGAATATTTTTATTCCATGAGTGCTCATTAAAAGACTGCAGGACAAAAGAAATTCATAAGAGTTAAGTAGAAAGCTACCTCCTTTGTGAAGATTAATCACCTAAGTTTCATTATTAGACTTGAAAATATATTCCTCCAGCCAGGTAGGGAAGTAGAACACCGATTCTTTTGTAAGTGACTCCCAAAGAGGCCTGTGTATTTACCAACAGTACTAAATCCCTACCTTATCACCACCACGACCAATAAAGAACACCTGATATGTAGGATTTTTAGGGAGGATCAGCAAGCCACATTATGGCTGGTTAGTTACTTTGAATACATTTTCTCATGTAAGTGGAAATTTTTCTTTTCACTGAAATAGGCATTTACTATGGGATATGCATTTTCCTATCTTCTTCCTGGTGCTTCTGCCAGCTCTGTTATCTGCGCCTATATGACTTTGTACTTACGATCCTGTTTCCCAAAGTGATGGTTCTGATCAAGGGAGTTTTTAATCTAATAATGATAGATGATTAAAAAATAAATCACTAATTAGTAAAAAATAAAGTAAATAAAATAATACATTAGTTTAAGACCATGATAGTCTTTGGTACAAAATACATATGCCATCTCCTGGTAGCAGCTGACAGTACAGAATTATGGCATCACCTAATAAAAATTGAATTAAAATGCCTGCTAGGAAGCAAAAATTACTGTGGGTAGATTTCTGTCTTGCAAGGTATGTTATACTATTCTCTGCACTAGCGATATATAGGAAGTTGTTTCTCATATAGAAATAGACCTCAAAGCCAATAACTGGATAGCAATAGCTTCCTTATCATTGCAATAAGTCAAAAGGGTTCTTTTTCAAATATGCAATATTGGCCCTTATTAGTTCAGTAGTCTTGGGTATTCAAAGAAGTACTAAAAATTGTGTGTGACATTTATGTGTTTCATGTACCAATGAACAAATAGACAAAGAAGAACCTCCAGAACAGAATGAAATTCCCTTATAAAATATGAGTAAATCAGAAATGATTTCAATGGAGTGATACTTCACAGCAAATATTCTGAATTTCCATCAATGTTACATATACAAGTCTGACAAAAACTTTGCAAGAAGCTTCATAAATGAAGTTTTATTAATTATAGACTATTGTAGTGATGAAAGCAAAAGCATGGGTAATAGAAGTGTAATTTATCAATGCCAACTCTAAACTATTTTCCTCTTGCAGAAATAATTTTTTCAGCAGTAATGACTATTTTTCCTTTGTCATTTCAGTGTAAATAACAAATAGTTGCACATAGTTGTGAAATTTTTTCTCTTTTTCTTTCCATAACTATCTTCTATAAAGGATGTTGCCTGTGGATACTCATACAATTAAGTTTGAAATCGTACAGTGCTAAAAGATAATTGTGTCTGGAAAAAAGAATAATAACAATTCAAATCGATAAAGTTACAGATGGTAAATTTTGTTTAAATTGGCTTCATTTAGTAGGCATAATCACCTCATATTCTATGAAAGCGTGATACAGTACACTGTAATTTATGTGCCACATTCCCCATAGTTGAATTTATCATGGAATTTTAAGAAATGTTTGGATAAAGATCTGTAGACAAAAAAGGAAAGAACTAAGGTGGACCAGAAGAAAACCTTCAACTGTAGTCATCAGAAATCAGAACTCTTTGAAAGCTCTAGGTCTGCTATGCCCCATAGTGATTTTTATTTTATAGTTCAAAATGACCTGGAATTTACAACTTGTGATAACTTACTGGTTATGCATTGTCCCTGGGTGGACACGGCAGGGGCAGATGCAACTCTCTCCAGCGGAAATAATCTATGAAAGGACTAACAACAGTCCTCACATCCAGGGCAGTAATGTTGTATTAAAGCAGAGGAGATCTGAGAAGCCTAACTGCACTACATGTTCCCTGTACATGCCCTCGTGGTTGCTTAAATCTCAATCTGAATTGAGGAGTACAACATAAGCCTACCCAAAGGAGTAAACGGTACCTATTTTTGTTTTGGTAATGTAACTCCATTTATTCTTCGTGCTTTCTCTTATCTGTTGCAGAATCTGAAACGGTGACAACTAAGTTCTAGTAGTTTGAAGGACATCATGTGAGAATTTGAAGGTGGAAAGAAACAGGAGCAAACACTGGCTCTACAGCTGCAGCAAACAGCTAGTGGCCTTTGGAGGGGAAAGGGTCTTGTGGTGACACCTAGCTATTCTGAAAATCACTCCCTTTCATACTGCGTACAACTGACAGCATTCATGATAATTGTCTGTGATCTTTTTCTGGTTTGAATATTTTATTAGTACATGTTTGCACTATGTAATGACAACACTCCTAGCAGGGAATTCGTACATATACATAACACATCTTAATTCTTTTTCATCCATTTTCCCCTTCTCTTGTCTCCTCTCTCTCCAACTCTTGATCTCCTTCCCATTTGAAAAATACCTATCTCCTTTCATTGTATTATCTATTGTTTATTTTGCTCTTTAATTTTTTTATCCTTTTATTTATTGATATTTCTTTCCCCAACTCCAACTTATATGTTATGTTTCAATGTCTCTATTTAACCACTTTAATTTCTACATTAATTATCTAATTCTGTAATCTGTGCACCAGATTGATCAGATTATGACTGGTAACCACTATCATTCTTTAGATAGTTTTGTTTCTGTTTGAGCAATAAATATAAAATTTTACAATGTGCTTTCAGATGTAAATTGCATTAGGTTATCCAAAATATGATTAAGCAAAGATGAAACATAAATAATAATAACAGAAATGACACTCTTTTTAAACCTGACATCATATTTATGTACTTATATATTGCCAATTTTATGTACAAATTGTCTGTTCTCTGTGTTATCTATTGAAAGGGCTGATGCTAATCGTACTGCATACTTCCTAGACATGTTCCCTTATCATCTAGATAGTGTGGACACAGGGAATGCAAACTAATTTTAATGTGCACTGAAGCAAAATATTACTGGGAAGGTGAAGCAACTAAAATATATAGGATATAAATTGTTTGGAAGCCTTCATGACTTTATGATTATCAGGCGTTCTGAGTGTTCCACACTATTGCTCCTTTCCATTAGTGTAGATAATTGAGAGATGAACATAACACTGGTAGGGAAAAAAGTACTTCTACACCCCTCACATCCAAGCAATAGCTGTTTACCTTGGGTTTTTTTGCAGAAAAAGAAATCCAACTTTCTGAATATTTTTTGCCACTACATATGTTCTAGGGAATTTGACCACAATTACTCCTTAAACTGTTTAAGAGTAGTCCTAACACATCAACTAATTCCCTAAAAATATCTTGAGGAGTTATCTGCTTTGTTTACTAAAATATCCAGAACTCATATCGCAGTGCCTGGTTTCAAAGGGGTACTTATTAATATTAATTAATTAACATTAATGAATTAATGTTAAATTAGTAGACAGAGTCCCATTTCACCAAATTAGTCTGCTAATTTTGCCTAAATAAAAAGGAGTAGATGAGGTATCCATTGATTATCTTGGTAAGCACATTCCCAAATTCATAGCTGCCAGTCAGTCAGGGAAAGTAATGTGCAAAAAATAACTTCTTACTTTAGGAGCTTCCTTTCAAGAATGAATTTATTTAATTTAACACTAAGCTCATCAACCTATAACCATACCACCCTGAACCCGCCCAATCTCATCTAACATTTAGCTCATCAATTCCAAAAACCCTCCTATCTAAATTAGAATTGCATTATATTATACTTTTTTAGTTGTTTTATTTTATATATTTACATATTCAAATTACCTGAAGTTAATTTTGATCTGTGATAGAAACTGAAGATGAAAGAGAATTTCCCAATTCTTTGTATGTTGTTTCATTGCCATTGAAGAAAGCTTTTCTTGTGGGATATCTTATAAAAATTTAGTTAATGCTTAGATTTTTTTTCTTCTTTTTAGAAATTTTTCTTTTGACCAATTTTTTTGATCAATTTTGCATGCTTCTATCTGGTAATCTGAATAACTGATCTGAAGACAACAATATGCAATATAACCACCACTGGTGAATTCCAATCATCCTGCTTAGTGAAATTCTGTATCATTGATAATGTTTTCATATTATTTTTTATTCTCTTTTAAAAAATTGAAACATTAGTTCTCAAAGTCTCACCTCATATTTGAAAAGGTATGCTTTTTAAAAAATAGTGTGGAATACCCCTATTGCATTTTATTATGTTTCTATCAGTTACATTTGTATTGTTTTTGGTTTTTTTTGTAATTCTATAAAATTATCTTTTTATTACATGTCAGATTTTGTGTTTGCACCATTACTGGTAAAGATAATTTGCTTCCTTGGATGTTTTTATTTTTCTCTTGATATGGTTAAGATTTCTTTGCCTGGGAACAAGTAATCCATGACTAACCATGTTTAAGGGTTTCACAGGATTTGAATCTGGGCTGCAGTTGCTGAGTAAGTGTTGGACTTCTGTCTCCCCTTCACTAATAGGTTAAAGCCCCTGAGATGTGGAGCACGATGAAAATTTTTGCAAGTCCTTTACACATTCTTTGAACCTTAGCCTTTTAGCAGGCTCTGAATCTCATTTCCCTTTCCATAGTGCAGTGAGACCAGGAAAAGCACGGATCAAATTCTAAGGTATTCAGTGATCTGCCTGAGTATTCTCAAAGGCTTTCCTCCATTGGCATCCTACCTCCTTTAGATTAAATCCTGGATAAATTTCTCTCTCTGCTGGCCTCATTATATTTTTATTTTTTATTTTTTTTTATTTTTTTTTTTGGTTTTTCTATGGTACCAGGAACCGAACTCACGACCTTGCGCTTGCCAGGCAGGTGCTTTGCCGCTGAGCTAAATCCCCAGCCCCTCATTATATTTTTAAAAGCAGGATATCTAGATGTTCCTCATCATTTTCTACAGAGTGATGTTTCTAAATTAATCTTTCATTAATGCCAGGTGAAGTAAGTTTATTATTTTACTTAGTAAATATTTTAATGCCCAGCTAGATTGCTCACTAATTTCTTTACTTCATTAGTATTTTATTTTTAGTCACTTCTCTTTTAATTCAAATTTGAAATAATTCATTTATAGTGAAATAAAACTTTTATGTTTTATACTTTTAATTAAGTGTAAAAAAGAAATTTTCTTTGACAAGACATAAGAGAGTTACCTGTATCAAAATATATAATGTATGGTTTTATTCTTTAAAGTCAATTTGAATATAACTGATGAAGTTTTATCATATTGTGCATAATAAATCTCACTTTCATTTTTTTCGTGCTTATTAGGTATTTTTCTGCTTGGAGAAGGATAAAGATATAAATGCAGATTGTATAACTGTCTATGAGATATTTTAAGAAAGAATTATATAATATGTTCAATAATGGCAACTACTTTCTAACAATATTTTCTAATATTGATCAGCAAATATGCCACCAGTAGGCTAAATAGTTGTGTTGCTGTAAATATTTACTTACATTTATTAAAAATATTTGGAAGTATTTAGGGTATTCATTTCATGTTTCTTTTGTATTTGCCCCAAATTTTTAAAAATTTGTCACAAATAACCCTTATTTTAAAATAATAATTCTTAGATGTTGGTCCTTCTTCCATGTTTGAGTGAAACATCTTCCATTTCTGCACAAAAGATTGAAGATATTTGTACCTAGATTGAGAATTCTTCAAAATCATTTGTTCAGGACTATGGAGTCTAGGTTTTACAGCCTGCCACTGCATGAATTCTCTCCCTAATTATCATTTTGCTTGTCTAAAATATAATTTCTTATGATGAGAACAAAAATCTGCAAGTCAGTCTAGATTGTTAATGGGAGTATACTATTATACTTTAGTGCAAATATTTTTGATGTTGCCATCTCTCTTGTATGCATATTACTGTTATTTTTTGTGTTATAAGTTTATAAATTTCCAGGGAAATATTTGTTTTACTTGTTTCATGTATAGTACTTAATGACATCCCATAAGTTAAGGATCCGTGAACTACTGAATGTGTTTGTGATTATTTAACCAACAGTTTATTATTGCAGTTCATAAAGAAAATGTTGTCTCAATTATTGAAAGAAATAGAATTAAATGCATCCCTTTCTGATATGAAATGGTGTGTACTTGTATGAAATTTTTGAAATCAATAAATGTTTACAAATAAAGACTAAGTTTAAACAGCCACTATAAGCAGGTTCATTAAAGAAAATTATTAGTTATCCTTGAGGACACATTTGTTAATTTGGCAGTCTGCGAGTTAATTTTACAATACTACTACTGACTTTTTATCACTTGCATTTCCTTCTTTATTAAACACAGTTGCTTCTATGATGCCCCCACCACCCATGCATCTTGCTATCCATCCATCTCTGTATGTCATATTTGTGCTTTATACAGTTCTTCCTAGTATGTATATATTTTCCTTGTGAAAATTTGTCATTTGAACTAAATTTTAATCATTACTGTCTTTATTAGAATACAAGACATAACAACGTGTTACACTTACAGTTTTGTTTTTCCTAGGAAGAATATTTTTCCTGCTTCTATAGGACAATGGTATGCATACGATGTGCATAATCCAAGTCCTAAAACAGTAAACACATAAAAGTTTCATTATTACTCATGAAGTAGAGCTTAATATATTTATCTTCAGAGATACTATGTGAATTCATATGTTTTAAGTGGTTAGCATTGATTCTATCACTGCGTCTTCCTTTGATAAAAGGAACTTTAAATGCTAGCCTGGGACCACTGGATCAGGCAAAATGAAAGAGAAACAGGTTAATGTGGAAATGATTTATAGTTGTGTAATTGCATTTTCCTACTTTCTAATTCTACCATAAAACCTGCTGTGTATACATCTTGCTTCCTGTCATATTTAATTTTAGGATGCATTTGTTTACTCTTAAAAACTTTGCCTAACACTTTTATCTGTGAGGAGCAAGTTTTTTGCTTGCCTATTTGAATTTTAATGAGTCCATTGTTCTGAGTGTGATAAGGAATACGGCATGGGCAGGTAATATTATTTTCCTTGACAATTTCTGTAAATCAGTGGCAGTGCAATGCATATTTTCATCAGAAGTAATATATCAAGATAACCATAATTAATAAAGAATTCACTTTTTCAACCCTTTAACTGTGAGTTACTCCTGTTACAGAATAACTGAACATAGAGTAGAATAGATATCCAAGTCTGGTTTTATTCTCCTAACGCAGCAAGGAGCAAGTCAAATGTAATTCATTCACTAGGTGTGCCCAGCATTTGTCCTTAGGAAACTTTACCCACAGCCCTTTTGTGAGGTTAACTCCCATTGTCACTGGGTTTAAACTTTTGTCAGAGCAGTCCTTGCATCAAGTCAAGGAGAATGTTTCCTCACAGCACTAGAGTTCATGGCTGGTAAACCTGCATGTTTGCTCATTTAACGACCTCAAGAAGCCCTTTCTTTTTCTCCTTCTCTTCCTGCTTTTCTTTCTCCCCCATTATCTCTTCTTGCTTTTTTCTTTGTGGTTGTAATAGTTACATGACTCATTTTAATTCTTTCTATAAATTTCTGTAAGTATTTCTAAAACAGACTGGTCAATAAAGTGATATATTTCACCCTAAATTTCTGTTCCAGAGATCTTCACTGTTATAACAGATTGATATGGGGTATACTTTATTGTTTTGTTATATAGAGTCCATTTGTCTGATATATAACAAGGACATTGTTGACAGATCAAGTGTGTGAACGTGTATGTTCAAGGAGTTCTCAGAATGTGAGGGGTCCAATACTACTGCTAAAGAGACACCTCCTATCCTTTGCCATGTCTTCTTCCATCAAGGTTCAACTATATAGAGAAATATATATTTTTCCTGTTTCCAAATAAAACTACAGTCCTCAACCCTGGAATTCCCATCAGCAGACAGGCAGTTTAGCTTTTTTTTGGAGAGTGATTCAGTGGGCTTAGATCACACAGCTGTACTGGAAAAGCAAGGCTTTGTGAAGCTTCTGTTTTTCACACTATAACGTACAGAAAAGTAACTACTTCTAAACTTCTCTCTAGAACATTCTCAAATGTGCCACTTCCATTTTATGATTTTATGTTCTTGTGAGGCTCTATTTTTGTTTGAATGTTGCTCTCATACTATGCAAGAAAAAAATCAGATGTTTCAATGTTGAAGTCTTCTGATATCAAATCAAAAGGGTAGTTTATGTCAGACTGCAGCAATAATAAGGGAGAAATAGTCTTTCAAATGGGCCACAATCAACAGCCCCATTTTTAGGACAAAGCTCATAAAATTTTTCCTGAAACCTATTCACTTCTTGTTCTAGGCTCCAGTTTGTGGACATTCTGTTATCTATAATATCTGTGAGAAGTTATATCCCCAAATAGCCTTTTACAGCATTTGCCATACAGGTGCTAACAACATTTATGGCCATACTAGTTTACTATGACTTTCTGCCTATCAAGAACAAACTGACTTAATATTGAGGAATTTAGTGTTAACCACCAGGACCCATCTGCTTTGCAGCCTGGCCAGATAGTAAATTTTAAAAGGCAATTAATTAGAACCACATTTCTAGCTTCAACTATTTTTTAATGAAAACAAAGATCTCTTCCTAGAATTCTGAATTGCTTTAATATTTACTAAAAAAAACTGAAGCGTGTGATCTAACTTTCAAATTTAGCTTGGGCAATTGAAATTAAATGCTTGATGTTCTTGATCAATACCTCTAATGAAAAGAGTAAAAGCTATATCCCATTCATATGTAATGCCCATCTCAACTATGCACCCAGGTGAAGGGATGTAACCAATGGAATCATTTCCAATGACATTTTCTGATTTCTATCTTTGTTGCTACTCTATTTTCACTTACCATGGATGACATCGCTACATCAGCACAATTTCATATGAATGGGCTTTAGATCTACATGCTATCTCACACTGGGGATGCTAAACATGGAATTATCAACCACTCCATCTTTCTGCCCCTACAACTGGGAGTCTGGAGGTTTCATAAGAATATCTCCACCTCAGTTTCTTACACATTGCTTTATTGTTAGTGTTACTCCCTTACTTGCATTCTGAATTCTATTGTTTTAATTAATGGAGACAAATACATCCCTTCTCTCAAATATCTGTCTTTCTGACTTATGTTCTTTATAATTGGAATTGAAATCTTCCACATTAGCGCAAAGAGAACAAATTTGTCATTTCACATGAAGACCAGGGAGTGGGAGGTAACCCTCAGAACGTATGTACCCCTTGGGGAGAATCTCATCAGTTTCTCTCTCCTCCCTAGAAGTCAGCTGAAAAACACTGAGCAGATTGCAAATTAAGCTGGAAATCATTCTTTTCTCTGATATTCTATTTCTCCCCTTGCTGACTCATTGTTTGCTACAACACAGATCTTTTCCAAAAAATATCTTCCCATGCACAGTAACTGAGACAGTCAATCTCTCCCTTCCTCATTGGCATGGGTCACTGTTACTTTAATATCTGTGCAGTGATATTAAAATGTGTGTTTCTGGTCAACCTAAAAGTAGTCTTTCGACATGAAAGCATGAGTCATTTTGAAGTTTCTAAGTGAGTTACCAGTAAGTTTTATGAAGAGCCAGCAGCACTTAGTCCTTTCAAAGCAGATCTGCTCAATCATTATCCAGTGCAGTTTGTTAGACGTTCCCCTCTCAAGGAGTCTTCTCACAAATGCTCGCAACCATAAAGCAGCTCCTCATTGGCCCAAGTAATCCATTTGATATGATGGTTTCTATGATTAACAGTGTACTTCCAGGACTGCCAGTTTTGTATACAACACCAATAACTATTCACTAGGTTATTACAGATAGTTCTTCATCAGTGGTACCAACTGTATAAATAACTACCCTTGGGTTCAGTAATCACCTTCACCCCTAACTCCTGGTACTATTTTCATTTACTTTATTAAGACAAATTGTCTTAGAATTATTTTGAGAATGGACATGGTATCAGTCCATACACCTATGTAAGCCTAAGACTCTCTTCGGGATGGAAAGTAGTAACTAGTACTGCCTTACCAGTACTGATAATGTCATTTCCACTCAATGTTACAGCTTTAATCAGAACTGATAATATAACAGAAAACACAATAACGTTTACTATTTTCATTCTTCCTTCTTTCTTGGTCTACCCACTTAACTAGTTTCCCCAGGCCATTCTCAATCCATTACATGCATATTTTATTGTTTGAATTTATGTTTCATATTCTACCTCAATGTTTCACTGTCTTAGAGCCAAAATAGTAGAAAACATCCTGACATGAAATCATCGTTTTCTCTTCTTTTTCTTGACCAAAAGGGCATAATAATTATGTTGAATGCATCAGAAAATCAATTTTCACAGAACTAATGGAAGGATCAATTTATCGAATCAGGCTTATATGAAGCAGAGGATTTTAGTAATATGTCTAATTTATAATATCGAGGGTGTAGATAAGAGGCAGAGATAAACAAATTTTCTCTCTGTATAGTAGATTTGAACAAGGGTTAGCTGATGTAAATACTTGATGTATCTATCTATATCTATATCATCTATATCTATATCTATCTATATCATCTATATATCTATATTTATATCTCTTCTCTTAACACTGGATTATAATTTTTTGAATATAAAGGGAACATTTTTATTTGTCCACATCCTGACCAAAGTGCTACTTTCACCAAATATTAATGGCTCTCTATCATAAACACTGCAACCTTTGATTAACAATCAATTAATAGAAACATTAATTCTAAATTAAAATTTTAAAATATACTTCTGAATAAGATAACTAAAAATCATAAAGGACTTAAAATTTTTAATGCACAATGCATAGAGAGCAATTTAACATTAAATAAAAATATTAGACAAGTTTAAAAGGATAGAAATATGTTAGAATGAATAAATTTGATAATCTGTTACACAATGAGATGAACATGTTTCAAAATCTTTCAAAATTGCTGAAAGAGTAGATTTTTAATGTTCATACCCACAAAAAAATGATAAGGAACTAGGATATGGAAACATTAATTACAAAGAAATTTATGTATTAATTAATTCATGTATATTAATGTATACATGCATAGAAAATCATATTTTAAGACAAATATAAACAATTAGTAATTACCAATTAAAAATTAAATACATTTTAAAAATAAAATTTGTCACAATACAAAATTAACCCAAGTAAAATAAAGGAATGATATGATAAGGATAGCATCAGAAATTAATGTTAAATATAATAAACAGACAATACAGAAGATTGACAAACACAAAGGTTGGCTCTATAAAAGTAGAGAAACCTGTGGTGCAATTGAGTGAGAAAATTGAAGACACAAATGAATCATTAAAAGTGCTAAAGAAACATAATTAAATATATACTAGTGATTAAATTGTAAAATATTA
Source organism: Chinchilla lanigera (assembly GCF_000276665.1). Taxonomy (NCBI): domain Eukaryota; kingdom Metazoa; phylum Chordata; class Mammalia; order Rodentia; family Chinchillidae; genus Chinchilla; species Chinchilla lanigera. The sequence continues at coordinate 32,706,917 of NW_004955406.1, read as the reverse complement.
GTAGAAATAGTTCAGTGAGTTAATTTCAAAAACTCATTCTTCCCCTAAAGATTACAAGGCAAAAGGAAAAACTACTAAAATGTATTACAAAGAGAATAAAAAATATAGGAAAAAGTAAATCATGTGCTTTCCTTCGACTGTATACAAACAGTATTTGCCCCAAGTATGACACGTGGAAAAATTTATGTAATTTAGAATAAAATATGAGAATATATTTATGGCATATATTAGGATATAAAAAACATTTACTCTAAATGTTTACTTTAGACTTATGGGCCATTACCCACACAGAAAAGCAATCCTTAGTGAAACTGTGTGTCATCTTTAGGGAGTCTTACAGTCCTGTATTTTTGAGCATTTTTCTAGTTTGTCCATACTTTTGCTTCTGTTTGATGTCAACCTCTGTATTTAATCACTGGTGATTTCAATAACCATTAAAGTTATGTAAACACAATTCCAAAATCTTATCTTCTCAGCTGCTTGGCTTTTTGCATCAGTAATCTTGTCCTCAGCCCTTTCTTTGCCAATCACACCCACTGGCAAGTGTGAGGTTATTTTATTTAAAAAATTGTAACTTTAGTTATTCCCCCTTTTATTTAGCTACTACCTCTATACTCAGAAATGAAACAGAATCTAAAAGCTCCTCACTTTTTCTTCTCTTTCCCAATTAAATTTTATATAAAATTAGTATTTTTACGTATTTATGCTTCCTCCTCCAATGGCATCCATTTTCTTATACTTCTTCAGCAATAGCCCCCCCTTGGATAAATCCAGTTATCACTTTCACTTATGTACCTGTACTACTAGTGTCACAGAACAAACTGTGAAGCTCACTATCATCCTCAAGTGAGCTCTTCATTCTAGCTGTCAAACACAGCATATGATCCAAACGCTTGCAATCTTTTACTTCCCTGTAGGACTTTTTATTTCCGCTCCTGTCTCTCCAAACTTGCAACATTACTTCCATCATTTCCTGTGATCTCATAATTTTGCTTCTTATTGATGAAAAAACAATCCTCTTAGAAAAGATATTTCATGAGTTCCCACAGCATCAGTACTCGTACATCTTGCCTGGTATTTTTCTATCTTGAATGAGCAACCATAATATACAACCAAAGCCTTTCTATTTTAAATGGATATCAGAACTTACCACCATTTGAACATTTCATTGTGTTTGTCAGTATCAACTCCGCACAAGGAATGTAAACATGCACTGCAAACATGTCCCCCCCCCCAACAAAAAAAAAGAAAAGAAGGATGTGGTCAAGAGTTGGGTGAAGGAGATTTTCTAATTGTCTAATACATAGTAAGAGCCCTGTAAATGTTTGGGAGAACCTTTGGTTTCCATCTTTTGGATCTTGGTTTTATTTGCATCCTAGAAATTGACACCATAAAAAGCAAAAATATAATAGGATGTATTATAAAACTGTTGAGGATTATGCCCAACATAATCCATTTAATGACATTAGACTTTGTTCAAATACATTTCAAAGACTGCATAAAAAGGGGGTATAAATAACATTTTAAAACTGCTTTTATAACTACCTAAATTATATTTTTTTACAAAGACACATGAAGCCATTATTATAGGGTGCAAACAATGCATATTCAGTGCGTGGGCTGGAGAGAAAGATTTGCATAGAATCATTAGGGCAGATTAGATAGTTTTAGAAAACTTTTTGGTTGCTCTTTCCTGAATCAGATGCAGAAATTACTGTGCTTAGTAAGAAATTACTGTTTAGTACTTTAGAAAGTACTCTGTTTGGAAAGTGACTATTTTATTTATCTATTTATGTGCCAGAAATCAAACTCAGGACCTTGCACTTTACATGCAGGGGCTTATGCCATTGAGCTTTATTGCTGGCCCCTATCATTATTTAATCAAATTTACTTTGGGAGTGAAATAAAAGCAGAGCAAAATCCCCAAGTTTCTGGATTCCAGGTAAATAACGACATAATATAAGAAGAAATACAGATACACAGATGAAATGAATCTCATTTGACCTCAGGCCTATTCTGGTTTACATTTCCTACATCAAAGACAGAAAAAGGATTCTATAATCATGTTTGTCATCATTAGAGTATAAAACATGGGAGAAAATAGAGGAAAATGAAAGAAACACTTTTGGTGACATTCCAACTCAGAGCATATTGTAATATTACATTAGTATTTTGTACTTTCTTCCCAATTTATGTATTTAAATATATTTTTCGTATAGCAGATATCCAAAACAATTTTAAAATGAATAAAATGTTCTGGATCTCATCTTATGTAAAATGTTGGAACTATACTAACATAGTTTTAAGTGTTTTTGGTACAGTTTAATTTGGGAGAAATGTATTATATATATATATATATATATATATATATATATATATACTATACAAGCCCTAGATTCAAATGCCACTGGAAGTAGAATGATCATGTTATCTGCTCTGTCTGGTCTTCTGTGATTTAAATTGTACACTAAACTCATCTGTACTGAAGGACCGTCAGGAGGTTAAATGCCTTACACACTGTAAGTGACCTAAAAGTGGTAGGTAGGGTAAAACAAAGACTCACAGGAAGATATTGAGCTTTTTTTTCCTTTAATCTTCCAACATTTATTCAGAAAAATGTAACATGACAGCATGTGCTAGTGCCTTACATTTTGGGTACCATATACCTTCATATTGCCTATGGTGTCAGTGTATTTATCATTTTAGTTTATTGTCTATGGTATAGCAAAGCAAAAAACAATGCATTAATGACAGACAATTAGAAAGTACTCAATGTTATTATTATTATATTCATATCCATGTGCTTCAGTTTTAGGAAGATTAATAAACCCTATTAATTGTTACACATAAAGTTGGAGAGTGTATGATAGGATATTCAGGGGCTGGGGATTTAGCTCAGTGGCACAGCACCTGCCTGGCAAGTGCAAGGTTGTGAGTTCGATTCCCTGCACCAGAGAAAAACAAACAAACAAACAAAATGACAGGATATTCAATTATCTATGTTAAATTATATAAAAAAAGACTTCAAAAGTATTTTGGCATTACATCTTGGCAAGTTATTGATCACATCTCTTCCTTTTTTTTTTTCTTTTTGGTCCTGGGAATTGAATCAGGACCTTGCGCTTGCCAGACAGGTGCTGTGCCACTGAGCTATATCACCAGCCTCTTGTTACATCTCAAAATGTTATTTTATGATGATACAGGCATATAAAACTGAAATAAAACAACAAAGATGTTGAAATGGTTAGTGTTACCATTGAGGAATTTTCCCCCAAAATTTATTCTAATCATTAAAAATAGAATACTGAGTTTGTTTTGAGTATATGCAAAATATGTATCTTAAATAAAGCTAAACTTTAATGCCTCAAACTATACTTAAATATTCAAGATAGTGCTCTACATTTTATCATATACACTTTTTACACCATACAGAACATTAATGAGAACAGTAAAAATTTATCTACTGATTTTTAATGTAGACACAGTGCAGATAGAATTTAAAGTTATAATGTAGTAGTTTAAAATATATCTACAAGAGATAGATATTGCTATATTTGAATCTTGTCTAATGCTTAAAACAGTGTGAGTTTTTGTAAGAACTTCTCATTTTGGATATGGTATAAATATGGTGCTGGAAAATGTATTTGAACATAACAAAAATTGATTTTTATAAATAATCCTTTACTATGGCTCATGTAATTGACATGATAATTTTGAAAATCACATTCCATTGTCTCTTTATCTTATGTAGGCACATATACATGTGTAACACAGGAACATATGAAAGCCACAAATAAAGTGTATATATAATTTTTATGTATTTATAAGGTCAAATGATACATATATTTGCATAAGGTTCACATAGATATTCATGCTTATCTTCTTAAAATTAATTACAGAATTAGGACATGATTCACTTATATCATTCAACTATTCCTTTAGAAATATTTCTAATATTTCATATAATGAGTTCTTTCGTGTTATTTATACAAAGTACACCATAACATAAAATGTGTCATTTATGTAATTGTACAATATATGATGGTAAGTTTATGGACTATTTAGAAATGTTTCCAACAACTTGTACTCTGAGTTAATTCATGAAATCTATAAAATCCCTACACTATATTTTCCCCTTCTTTCTTCTCCATAGGGGCAAAATGAGTATAAATTCACCATCTGTTCTAAGACTTTTAGGCCATAAAGACTGCAGTTAAAACTATGCTAGTAGCTTGGTTCAGACAAGAATTATTCTTTAATTTTAATTTCTTACAGGGTAAGTTAATTAAATCCATTAAAGCCATTTTATCACTCCATAAGGCTACTCAGGTTCTTTTTGCTTCTACTTTAATATTCTGGATTTAATTTTACGTATTTGTTATCACCATAATTTCATTCCCACAAGGACTATTTTTCATAACATGCTGGCTCACAAATTTGGCAATTGGAATAAGTTTAAAATAGTTTAATATAGACAGTAGGTCATTACTAAGATTAAAATTTTACTGATATTGAGTACAAATGCACCCATTGAGGAAAATACATCATTTAGGTGTGTGTGTGTGTGGCACCCTGCTGAAATCACTTGCATAAGGGAATGTAAAGCACAGGATTCCAGAGAAAAATATATGATTCTGGAGCTACTCAATTTATGTTGGGACAAATCTCATAATATTCATAAATATGTGATGGAACAAGTACTTTATAGGGTATAGTTAATGGTATCTGTGATGTAAAAATCATCAGGTCTTTAACTTCACTTTCTGGCTTAGTGCTAGCCACACTGCAAGATAACGGTGAATTCAGGTTTATTTGAAAAAATACTTTGGGAGAAATAGAGACCAAATGTGTTTGGGAGCACTCTTTTTAATGATTAATAAAACTTGTCAAGTTCAGAAATAAAGGAATACAGATCTGTCCAAGGAAACAGCAGATTAGTCATACAGTGATTCTCTAAACTCTTGACTGACTCAAAATTTAATGAATAATTCTGTAGACTACTCTAACATTTCAAACCAAAGTTCATTCATTTATTCTGTTGACAAGAATTTATTGATTGCTGACTATGTGCCTGGGGGCAATAAAGAGATATTCAGGATATACTGAGTTTATTTTCTAGTCAGAAATAAAGGCAGCAGCAAGATGTGGTCCTGGCTAGGAGGAGGGCTGATAAGGCAACGTGAGAACACATAAAAGAAGCACACATTCGTCTCTCAACATTTAAAGAAATATCTCAGGAAAACACAGACTTAAAGCTCACTAAAATTGTATGAGATGTGTTTTGCTTTTAAAAAAATTCAGATTCCCACACAAAAGAGCTGGCTATACCTTCTTCTCAAAAAAGTCAAATTAATTTCCTTTGAAAAATTCAGATTTAATTAAAATATACAGTATTAATTGATTTTAATTTTAACTTTGTGACAATCCTAATCCACAGTACTTTGAAAACTTTAACAGAAATATTTCTTTCAAGAATAGAGAAACATATTTCTTCATTTTTTTTCATGGAGTTTATGATTGCCTCCTAATTTAACAAGTTACTTTAAGAAAAAAAAAACGTATGCAACACGTTTCTGCCTAATTGTCTACCCAAAAATCCCATTCAAAAGTTCAACACTCCCAACTTTAAAAGGAAAACAATGTATGCCACTTTGTGCACAAAGAAACATTTATGCTTGTATATTTAGCATCATTTTTTTTTTTTTTTTTTTTTGGCTTTTGTCAGGTACCGGGAACCGAACTCATGACCTTGCGCTTGCCAGGCAGGCGCTTTTGCTGCTGAACTAAATCCCCAGCCCCTAGCATCATTTTAATTAATACAAAATTGCTTTCAAATTACTGAGAATAAAATGGAATAAAATAAGATGAGATTGGTCTCTTGCACTAATTTTAAAGTGTAATACAGGAGACTGAACTTACACAAATAAATATGAAAATAAGTGTATAAGTGCATATTGCATTTAACATGAAAATATCTAGTGTATATAAATATTGGGGGGCTCACAAGCACATTTCTTAAGAATTGATATTTTTTTCAGAAATGAAAGCTGTCTAGAAAGTAGTAAGATTAATCACAGGAAAAAATAAATATGGGGGAAGCAAACACTGCCCTTTTGAAACCTTTGAAGCAGAAAGCAGTCAGGCACATCCTAGGATGTGGGAAGACTGTCCATTGCATGCAGCTTGGGGGGCTGGGGAGGGGCGCTGATGAAATATGAGGTAGTGGGGAAGACCACACGGGCTGGAAACATTGCGCTATGAATTACTGTCTGAAATAAAGCGTTTTTCAAGCACTAACAATGGCTAAATCATTTTATAACGAAGCCAAAATCTAGCCTTCTGTATCATTCTTAGTATATTCTTTCACAACTGTGCTACATTTAACAATTATTATGTTGGAATTGTATGTTCATACTCTTATATTTTTATTCTCTGGAGAAATAATAGAAAAACGTTTCTTTTCCATTCATCAGGTGATGGGCACTTGGGTCGTTTCCAAGATTTAGCTCTTACAGCTGTGCCGCTTTGAATATGGGTGTGCCTATATCACTGTCACATGATGCTTTTAAAGTTTTTCTGGAAAATACCGAGAAATAGAATAGCTGGGTTGAATGGAACCTCTAGCTTTAGGTTTTTGAGGAAACTACACTAATTTCCACAGTGGTTACACCACTCTGCAATCCAAGAACAGTGGGTAAAAGTTCCTTGTTCCCCACAGCCCTGCCAGAATTTGTTAATGATTGATTTCTTCATAATAGCCATTCTTTTTGGAGTGAGACGTAATCTCACTACTTTTGGAATTTGCATTTCTCTAATGCTCAGTGATGTTGAAATTTTTTCGCATGTTTTGCCACTTTCATTTCCTCATCTGAGAAGTGTCTATTCATTTCACATATTTTCATACAATGGAGGACTACTCTGCCATAAAGAAGGATAAACCTGACTCATTTCTAGGTAAATAGATGCACCTCGAGACCATATTCTCAAGGGCAATAAATCAGACATATATGATTGTTCCTTTGATGTAAGAAACAAAAAGTGTAAATAAGGATCAAAAGGAGTAATAGATTTTGGGGAATGGGAAGAAAGTGTTCGTATGGGAAGGGGAACACAGGAGAGGGAAGGAGGAAAACAAGGAAGGAAAAAGAAAAAAATAAGAGAATAGAAGGGAAAAAATGTAGAAATGAAGCCTTTGTAAATGAGGATGGAGAAGGGGTTTGAAGGAAAGTGAGAAGATTGGGGGAAAAGGATGAATCAAGATATATGATTCTTTCCTATGAGGAATTTGGTCATTATGTAAAACTCAAATGTACTAATAAAATTAACAAAAACCTAAGAAAATGAAAAAGAAACACAGTTGTATACAAATAATAATTTCTTTAAATATAAAGTGACTGTAATAGTATTTTAATGAATGATCTTAAAGTTCTGTGTTAAGATATTGGACATGTAAGTATTAAATATGGTTAACTTTGGGAATAATTTATGCTGTCCAATTTAGACTCCATTTCAGACTTTGTAAAGTTTAGCAGTAGCACTATTAGTGTTAGTAAATCACTTAATTTTAGTAGTTCTATCCACTTTTTATTATGTTGAAGCATGGAGAGAAAATAAAGTACATTGATGAAATACAGATTTGGTTACACTTCAAACTCAGCTACAGTAGCATTTATGGGCAATCATCTCACTTTCACAATAAATAGTTATAAATAAATGACTAGTGTGAGAAATAAAATGCTTTGCCACATTCCATTGGCCAAGATTAACAGTAAAGCCAAATATTTAAAATACTTGCAAATGGACTTCTTGATGGAGAGGGTTTCAAAATCATGTTGCAAACAGTTTGGCAGAAGAATAATTGAAGACATTTCATAAATATGTCTATAGCATAGTGTTTCTCTCAAAAAATACTGCTTAACAGATCAAAAGTGATTAAAAATTGACTTTCTCACTGGAGTCTACACAAGTTTCAGGTATCCCACATCTTGGCCAGTGCTTGATTCTCTTCTCTTCTATTCTCTTCCATTTCACCATGTTTGTGTGGTGGTAGCAAATTGTGGTGAATCAGATATAAATATTTGTAATTGAAATTAAAAATTTAAATGCTATTTAATATTTATTCCTCACAATAGCAAAATGTTCCCCTTTTTTACAACAATATTAATATTGGAGTGCTTTGTGTCTCATTTGAAAGACTTTTATATATGTTTATTTTCTCTAGGAGATCATAAACACCTTTGGGCAAGGTATTTATCTCTTTTGTTTACTTTTCTCAAATCAATAGCTCTAGAGCTAATCTCAGGTTTTGTCATCTGGGTAAGTTAATTTATTTTTGGGAAGCTTGGCACCCTTCACCTGAATATTTAATGTATTTCCTTGCTGTTTGAGGAATGTGTGGTGTCAGGAGTATCACTGGAAATTTGACAGTGTCACCATAGTAAGGATGAGAGAAAGAGAGATGGAGAGAGATATTGACTAAAACTTAGGCATGAAGTAAAAATAAAAATATAATCTGATAAATGTATACTGTCAGGTTTCATGCATTACTGAAACCTGATAATTTTGCCACATTTTCTGTCTCAGCAATTGAAGAAACAACCTAAAATATCAGAAAAATTTATGCTACAATATTATTTTTTTTCTCTTTTTAAATTTTTTTTTATTTTAAAGAGTAAAAGAAGGATAACATAATAATAGGGGGGGCTTACCAAATTACAGACAAAGTGGAAATTATCGATGGTTATTGTTTTACATATTGTTATCTATAAGATAGTTTCTCAGGAAAACAAATAGACAAATGATAGTGAGTTACAGACAAAAGAGGTAGGAGATTATCAATAGTTGTTGTACTATACTTAGGTATCTCCAAAGTGGATTCTAAAGAATATAAATAGAACTATACATGAGTGACCTACTGAATAATCATTCAATAATTCTCAATGGTTGTTGTAGGAAACACATAATAATAAACATAGATCCATTTATGAAATAGGATAGGAACAATACAAACATTACAGAGTTGTGGATAGATTAGTAGGAAAATATCAATGACTGCTGTAATCCATGGTGGTATCTTCAAAGTGGTTTCTCAGGAAGACAGAGATACACAAGAAGGATCTAACAAGTAGTTATAGCCTAAGGGTTGTCAAAAATCAAGTGAGTCGTCTGGGGCGAAAGCCATTTTTTGTAGCATTTTCTCTCCAGCCTCCCATCGCATTGGGAACCCACAACCAGTTAGTGTCTTCTCCCCAACCATCAGCACAGGCAGAAGGAATCCTGTTGCAGACTTCTCCGGAGCTCCACCACAGCCTGTACTGTCAGGGGAAGAATGACTTCCAGGGAGTCTCTGCAGGTATTGTGCAAGGTCCTCCTGGTTTACAGCTTCCGAGCGGCTCTCGTGACCCCAGTCCACTGGACCTCTGACTCCGTTGGCTTAGTCTGCATTCTCATGTTCTCTGAGTCCTTGTTCAGCAGCTGCTTCTCTGCTGGCTCTGGACCTTTCTGGTTCTCAATGGCAGGAGCAAGAGTGGCCCGTTGTATGGCATGTATTCCCAGGGGTTCTTCAAAGTTTGAATGATTCACACACGTCCGTGGGTGGGCAACTGCAGTTGGTGCATGGTGGGCCAATTGTGTCACTGTTTCTCTGTGTCATGATAGATCTCAATTGAGCGGCGGTGGCTGGCCTGAGCGCCTGCGCGCAACAGCACTTGCCACTGCATGCCTCCCGGTGCGCTGGGGGCCCTCCCTCCGGGAGCCTACGAGGCCCGAAGCTAGCCAGCTGGAAGACCGGCGCTGCCCGCCCGAGGCTCCTAGTGGGCCGGGGGCCCTCCCTCTGGGAATCTACTATGTTACAATATTAAATGGAAACCATAAATGTTTTATATCTGTCTTCAAGAAATTATGTGGATTCTTAATGTAGGTAAGTTTTTACCCAATGAAACATTTATCACTGTAGTGCCAGCTATTGGTTTGTTATTGGGGTAAGAATATTCATTTAGCATTAAACAAATACTGAATCACCAATTTAGATACTTCCTTTTCATTCAAAATATAGTCTGTCAAACAAGAAATAAAATCTATAAAACTAAATGGGGGGAGAAAATTTGCTTGGAGATGCTTGGCAAAGTTATATGAGTAGTACTTAAACCTCTTATTTTTTTTTTGAAAAATGATGGTTTTGTGTAAGATTTCACTTCAAGACCCTCATGGATGTAAAGATCTGTAATGTTATTTGAAGTTAAGAACATAATGATTTTGTCACCTGAGATGGTCCAAGGAGGTTCCTGAAGTTGAGATAAGGTACCTAATCCATTCTTTTGTAGAGTAAGTTTGCAGGTTCCCTCATGCTTATTATGCAAAAAGTATTTTGAGGAATAATCAGTAATATACATGAGAAGGATTTTATTAGGGAGAAATAAGATACACACCCAAAGAAATAGAGAGGGCCCTGAGGAGAAAGCAGTGCATATTTCCTGAAACAGGATATATTTTTGCTAGGTAGAGAAAAACCTGGGAAAAAAATGACCCCCCTCTCCAGAAGGGTGGTAAACCTTTCTAGAGATATGGGACCAGGTGGTTTTTGTTTTTGTTTTAGATGGATGCTTTAAGCATTCTTTTTTTGTTTTTAATTTTAATTGTAGCCTGTCCCTTTATCTTAGAACGAGGTTCTTGCTGTTTACATTCTCAATCTTGTCAATTTAAGGACTGTCAGTATTCTGCAGGAGTTTTGGATGTGATGACTCTGGAAGGGAAGGAGCTTCCATTGAACTGAGGAAGTTTTTATATGAACGACCATAACTTCAACTGGGGCCCACAAGTGGCAGTCTGAACAAAAGTAGTTTTTACCTATGTTTCCTTAGCTACTTTCTACTTAGCTTTTCTTTCTTCTATCCAACCTCAGGATCACTGCTTCTAAAATAAAGTCTCCTTGTATTTTGTTCTCTTTTCATAGCAGCAAGCACTTTCTTTGTACCTTGCTTACAAACTATAGGGAATAAGAATGCCATATACATAGCATTGTAAGAATAATGCACATTCCTTAATACAACCTTATGGTTCCCTTTGAGGTACACTTTCCACAAATATGTCTCGTTTACAGTAAGTGAATTCATCTTACCTCATTTTTCTTGTGCTTTTTACAAAATTGGAAAGAATTTAAATTGTCATTTATTTGGTCACAAAGTTATATTTAGCCTTTGATTCAATTCAGTTCTTTTCGAAATGTTCACTTTTGTTAGTTTTTCTTTTTTTTTTTTTTATCAGTCCGTGTTTGTAGCACACAGTGGTTCCATTCCTTGTGTGGAGTTGGTACAGGTGCGCAGCGCATCTTAATTCCTCCTTCCCCGTTCCCGTTGCCCTCCCTGCTTCTCTTATTCCTTCTCATGTGCAATAGCTCCATCTCGCTGTTCCCTATTATGTATTTTTTATTTTGTGCTTTATTTATATTTTGAATCTTTCATATAAGAGAAACCATGCAATATTTAAGCTTGTATGTCTTATTTATTTAACTTTACACTATGGTTTCAAGGTGCATTTATTTTCCTACACGTGACTCAAATATATCCTTTCTGCAGAGAAGAACTTCACTGTGCATAAATACATTTTCTTTATCCGTTCATCTGTTCATATCTTATGTTAATGAGATTAGTTGCCTTAAATTTTGAAAGGATGGACACCTAAATTATCCGTTAATATTTAAAAAGTGAAAAAGAAATATTGAGAGGATTTATTTTTCTTAATCAAAGATAATTGATATTCATATTTTAAAGCATTTAATCTTTATTAGGTCTCTTTCATAACAAATCAAATTAAATCCCCCCCTACTCAAAAACTAAGGCAGGGGATCAGTTTAGTTATTCAATAAAAAAAAAGGAGCAAATATTTTCTACTAGCAATGAATACGTATATGCTCATATCTCATTTTTAAAATATTCTTTGGGCTCAAGAACTTTGCAAAGCCAGCATTTTAAACCCTAAATCAAAAATGAGCAAAGTGTATCTTAGGCATTCCAAATGTCACAGTGTGCAATCCTGTAAAGCAGAGGATTCCTTCAGTGACTGCTGACTGCCGCGCCAGCCTTCTTATCCTCAACGCTCACACACGCTCCCTGATGGATTCCAGCCTCTCTCATCACTTTCCTCCTGCAACTGTTCCCACTGGACCAATAGAATGTACTTTGTAAACCTGTAAATCTGCAAACTCTTTCAGCGTCCTTGCCTGTCAGGTTTTTGAAAACTTTTTCCTCAGCTCTCAGCTCTCTAGACATGCCTTTGGGACAATAACAAGTTGTGATTCAACAGGAAATATTGAAACTAAAAGCCATTCGATGCTCTATCCTTTTACTCCACACTGTGTATGCACAAATGCTCATATTCTACATGTATACATGTCTGTGTGCATGCAATTTTGTTCTGCACTAATTTTTGCAGCTAAAATACTGTGATAATCGACATGCTACATTTAACTCTGGGATATATATCATAGTAACTAATTCATAGTGCTATCATTATTGTTTAATGTGTGTAACATATACACACTAAATGTGTACAATATGTAGGAAATATGTAGGCATTGAATTAAACATTGCACACACTTTATCTATAATTAATTCTTATATAAACACTTTAAAAACCCTCTTCTTTGTTATTAGGAATCACATTCATGACCTTGTGCTTACCAGGTAGATGCTGTACTGCTGAGTTGTAACTCTGCCCCCCGCCCCAAAGCCCTATGCTTGGTATTCATTATAAGAACTGTGGGAAAAATCAAAGCATTATTTTGCTAGGATTGCCATAACACAGTACCACTCTCTGGATGGGTGTTTAACAAGAATTTATTTTCTCAGATTTCTGCAGGCTAGATGTGTGAGAAGAAGGTGTCAGCAGTTATGATTTCTCCTGAGGCCTTTCTCCTTTGCTTGCAGATGACTGTCTTCTCCAGGGAGTTCACATAGTTGTCTATCTGTGTGTACAAGTACTTGGGATCCCTCTCCCTTTCTTAACCTTCACTTGTAAGAACAGCAATTATTTTTACTAGGATGCACCCTAATGCCCCAATTTTAACTTAGTTATTCTTTTAACATACTTGTCTTCACAATAGTCGTATTTTGAGGTACTAAGATTTATGGCTTCAGCATGATTTAGGAAGACTTACTTCAGCTCATTACCAACAATAATAGAAAAACACAGATGATTTGGTTCAAATCTCATATTTATATGTCAGAGCTGAGATTTGGGTTTAGTGTGTCTTATTTTAAAATTCATGAATTTAACAGGGATGCTTTTTTACTTTCTGTAAAACCCAAGACATAAAATTTTATTATATGTCCAAAGTTAATTTTAATTTAATTGTATGTCCAAGATTTTAATATATGTGAGAAGTAACATATACCTAGTAAATAATAATAAAGACTTTTTTCTTCAGGTAATATTAATATTCTATGCTTCTAAGTTGTGTTATACTTCTTGCATTGATTAAAGACAGGATGACTTAATCAATGTAAAAAGGCTGATCTAAAAATATAATGTGTTTAAACTTTAAAAATTATAGTAAAAGACGTTAATCCACCTCAAAATTCTTCGCTACTTCAGACACACTTACACCCCCATTCTTGCCCATTTCTGAAGCAGCCCTGGAGCGCCTTTACGAGGCAGGATCAAAAGCAAGGTGAATGTTGCTGCCCGGTGCCATCCAGTGGGAAGGTAGCCTCATGCAAACATTACAGGGTGACCTCACCTATCTTCTTCAACAAATCACGCGCTGTGTGAATTCAGGCTTTTCCCCAAAGTCAAAATAACTAAAGTAAACATTTTGAATTGGGTCAAGATATCAAGGCAGTGATGACAACACAATAAAGACACTCATCAAAAAGGACTACTGGAACTCCTTTAGAAAGTGGTAAGAATGACGAGGTTAGTGTGTTGGAAGGTAGAGGGGAATGTTTTGAGGGAGGTAATAGCAATGTACCTTTTACTGTAGTGTTAGTTTTTTGAGTTAGGCTTTCACTTTATTTTTTTTTTACCACATCTAATATATTCCAAAAAACCTGATTAACCAGTACTATGATGAAATTGCTTAGAGATATGGATTATGAAAATTTAAACTGATAATTAAAATTAATATGAGCTAAGATGGCAGAAATGAGATATCTACAGTTTTCTCTCTCTTTAGAAAGCAAGTTCAATAGTACTAGAAAAAGCCTGATGATTTTGATACAAGTAGTAGGTATTTTTTAGTGAAAAAGTCGTGTAGGGTGTGACTAAGAAGGCAAAACATATAAGCAATTTTGAATATTGGAACTTAGAGAACGGAAAATATATTTTAAATATAATTAAGTTTGCTTAGACCAAAGAAGGGATGAAGGTAACATAACCCTTCCTGAGAATGTAGCGAGCATCCTGTAGGTGGAAGTGAACACACTCATAGCATTGCTGTGACCATACATTAAGTATAAAGCAGAGATAGAGGTAAGTGTGAGTTTAGATGTAATTGTATTACAACTTGTGAGCACAAATGCAGAGCATTAATAAACAATAATGCAAAATGTGTAAAGGTAACAGAAATTGTAAAGTCCAGGCAAACTCTAGCAAATGGATTAAACTTGGCAGTGAACATCTCAGCATTAATGAGGAAATCAGCAGTCAATATCAATGTCATGGTGTGTATTAGGAGTGCTGTTAAGAAGTAACATTTTTTTTTGTTTTTCTCCAGTACCGGGAACCGAACTCACGACCTTCCGCTTGCCAGGCAGGCGCTTTGCCGCTGCGCTAAATCCCCAGCCCCAGAAGTAACATACTGACATATGAAGATAATTCTGACTGTGTCAGTTGTACCACACTGACTAAATTGTTGAGGTATAGATTGGGACCGCATAGAGCCCAGACTTTCTCATGAGGTCTCTTTGTCTGATAAAGGACTGAATGAATAATTTGCAACAGGTTACATTAGTTATAACTGAAATAAAATTGGCAATGGTTGTCCAGAGGGATTTTTTTTTTTTTTGCATTAGACATCCTCATTGAGTATAGAGCTCTTTGTGGAAGCTGAGTAACTTTAAAGAATATACTAATCAACTCTAAGCAGGAGAAAATTTTTTGAATAGAACTATCATTGGAAACGATTATATATAGCATCTATTTTGTGGTGTCAAGAGAAAATGAATTCCACAAAATGATGACTACAATGAATTTTATAAGGCTAATTGTTGGTATGACATACATACTATTATGGCTGTTAATAATATTGGAAAATAATAGGTGCTAGCAATGATATGGAAAACCAGGAATTTTTCACATTGCTAATGGGAAAATGAAATGGTTTTGCTATTCTAAAAGTTTCTCAAAACTTCCGTTTGTCTCCAATACACTTACCCTCTCATTCTTGCCACTTTCTGAAACAAGTCTGGAGTGCCTTTACAAGGACCAAAAGTACATGAGAGCTGGGAGTGGTGGTGCAGGCCTGTAATCCCAGCACTTGGGAGGCTGAGGCAGGTGAATTGTTGTGAATTCAAGATCAGCCTGGGTTACAAAGTGAGCTCAAGACCCGCCTGAAGTGTATAGGGAGACCTTGCCTCAAAAAAGACAAAAAATAAAATGTATGTGAGAATTCTGTTTTTTAAAACAGATCCAGCAATTTATTCCTAGATATATAACACAAAAAATTGAATACAGACACTCAAATAAATATCAATAGAATCTATATATGAAAGTTTATAGCAGAGTACTATAAACTATTTAAGAATGCCCAAAGATTCTCCAGTGGATCAATAGATGAATGGATAAATAAAATGTGGAATGTACATGCAAAGGCTTTTTTTCTTTGTTGCGGGGCGGTGCTGGTAATTGATCTCAGAGCCTTGTATTCACTAAGTGTTCCCTCTACCCAGAACTGATATATATAATGGGACATTATAATCACATTAATGAAGTAGTTATACATACAACAGTGTAGATGACCTTGGAAAATATTATACTGAATGTAGTAAGAGAGACAAAAAGATCATGTATGACATGAGTCCATTTATATGAACATTGACAGCAGAGAAATCCATACATAAGAAAAGTAGATAAATACTTGAAGGACTGAGAAGAGAGATGAATTAGGGAGAAATTGCTTAACAGGGACCAAGTTAAAAGTAGTAGTTGCACAACTTTGTAGATGAACTATATGTCAGAGAACTGTTTACTTTAGAATGGTTAATATGATGCTGATAATAGGAATTTCATCAACAAAATAAAGTTGAGAGTAACCTAAAGATGTGTCAAGGCAAGGATAATCAGTGCTTTAGAGGATAAGAAAAGAAAGTAGGAAAATTATCAAGGTAAATAAGTTCCTGAACATATTTTAGAGAAAGGAGAAACATTAGAGCAGATTTTCATACCAATAATTCCCCAAAATGATCTTTTATTCTGAGTTCTGAGTGTTCATTCATGAACTATACTTGTACCTATATAAGCTTTTAAATTAATTATGTTAAAGGTTTCCTTAAACCATTAAAATATATTAAGAGAATAAATCCCCTGTTAAGTGTTCATAACCCACGTACACAAAATCAATACTAGGACATTTTTTGAAGTGATTCTTATATTTAATAGAATAATTGTGGTGATAGCTCCAAGAGATTATACTCATATATATGCTCAAATTCATCACAATGTTTGTTGATAGTGTACCTTTATCAGTTATACCTCAGCAAAGATTTAAATTTCAAGGGGCTGGGGATTTAGCTCAGCGGCAAAAGCGCCTGCCTGGCAAGCGCAAGGTCGTGAGTTCGATTCCCGGTTCTGGAGAAAAACCAAAAAAAAAAAACAATAAATAAATTTTGAAAATAAATTAAAATATGTATTGCTTGTACTATTCAGAAAATCAGTGAGTTTAATCTTCATATCATTTTCCCTGTCTTGCTCCTTGGGAGAACTGAAGGTCCAAAAATTTACATGAGTTTTTATGATTATATAGCTAGAAAGTTATGGACTAAAATATTTCCCTAGATATAGTTATATGTTTTTGTCTTATATAAGCTTTACCTTTGGATCGTAAAATTTTTGTTATAGATAATTATAATATTTTGCATGCTTTGCTGACTTTATGTCCAGAATCTTCCTTGCATTATTTTAGCATTAATTATTAATAGGACCTACCTCTATATTGATATATATGTATATACTATATACACTAATGTATATGTCTGTATAAAATATTATGCATGTTTGAATAGTCATATATATATTTTTTTTGGCTTTTCTCCGATACCAGGAACCGAACTCACGACCTTGTGCTTGCCAGGCAGGCGCTTTTGCCGCTGAGTTAAATCCCCAGCCCCTAGTCATATGCTTTCAAGAAGTTCAACAAAATCCTATGTGATTATACCATAACCTAGTTTTTTGAATTAGAGATATGTGTTTGTATGACCTTTTCCTTTTTCCCCCTGCCTTTGGCAAAGCGATTTAGATTTCCCTGTAGAAACTCAAGGAAAACAATTAAGTTTATAATATAAACAAGGATAGAATATGGCCACATACATGTATATTTGAAAAGCTTTCATATGTAGTGGCTGCAATAGAGAATGCAATTATTTATATTTCCCAGAATAATGTATGCTGAAACTGATTCCTCGCCTGTAGAAAAGAAAGAAAAAATAATATTTAACAGTTGAAAAATATACAAAGAATATACATAAATTAGGTCATTACTCACCTTCATTCCTTAGAAAAATATTGGTGTATAGTAAAAGAAAAAAAGTATTTTTAGGTATGTTGGTTTGGGACTTATTTTGCAAGGGGCACAATATAGTACAGGACACATATTTTATAAGATTATTTATAATAGTCACTCAAAGAATGATATACAAGAGTGCAGGAAACCTGTCCACACACTAAGACCAAGGAACCCAGCTGAGGGCCTGGATCTCATAATAATGTCTTGCATGAGTCCAGCTGGAGGCCCAGAGCCCACAACAATATCTCATGCAGGCCTGTTTCATGGATCTGTGCTGCGAAGACCCAAAGGTCAGTGGTGGAAGCTAGTAAGTCTGCCCCAGCGGGATGAAGGATCTATGCTAGCAAGATGAAGGATCTGCACTGGAGCCAGGAAGCGACGCTCAGAAGAATGAGAGCTCCCCTGAAAGCTGCCACAGCCATCCTCAGCAACAGTGAGGTCCCGAGCTCCTCTGATAATCAGGATGGCCAACTTCCCATGAGGAAAGCCAAGGCAGCAAGCTCCTCCAGGAGACTGGCAGTGCAACATCTTCCCCCGCAGAGCCAGGAAGCAATGCTGAAAGTGAGGACCAGAGCTCCCCCAAAGTGAACTGAATCTATTCTCAGTGTCAGTGAAGTTCCAAGCTACTCAGAGGATGAAAACAGCCAAGTTCATCAGGAAAGCCAGCATGACGAGTTCCTCTAGAAAACCAACAGCTCCTTACAGCTTCCACCAGCTCCAACAGCCTTTCTTTGCTCCCAACAGCCTCGCCTCTCCTTCTCCAGTTCTGCCTCTTATGCTACTGGCAACAATCCTCAGGTGGGCCTCCCACACCCAGAACCACACTTACTCAGTTCAGCTGGGGGTTATACGTTGACCACCAGTTGTCAATCCACTACATTAGGTATGAGCAAAATCAAAATTTTGAAAATTCTGTGTTTTCTTTTCTTCGTTTTATTTATTCTTGTCTTTTTTCAACACGTTTTTCCTCTCCAAAATAAGATTTTCCAAGACAACCAATCTTTTCTATTTAAACTATAGTCTTCCAAAACAAAAATACAAAAATATTAGACATTGCCATTAATTTTACTTATACAGAATCAAAAAAGTAGTGAAAGATTATATTTACAAAAAAAATGTGACAATGCTAATATATACCCTATAACAACATAAGTATCTGTTAAATAATTCAAATAGTTTACAACTTAGAATTACTATTTCAGGCAGGAACAAAATGATGACACACTACATGCTTAGCATGGTTGTTATACAGTCAAACATTAAATGGTGGCGTTAGTATTTGTCTTTCATCTGACTCTTGGTATGTGTATGGGTGCATGTGTGTGTGTACCAGAATATAATTATCTAATTATAAAATTCCACATGGTAGAATTTTCTAATATTGCAGATAAAACATTTTCTCTAAATTTAGAGTACTTGAAAGCTTATTTCCACCTCTTCCTAGTTTCAATAAAGAACAAGAAGAGATTAAGCTGTTAACTGCAAAATCCCCAGACAAACAACTGCCTGAAAACCCATTCAGGAAAGAGACTGAGCTCTGCATGGAGCAGAGGTACTAAAATTAGCCTACTTGTAAGTAATTGTTTAATGTTTTAGAAATACAAATGCAGCTGCTAATTTTATTTGACCTTTCTAATTATGGATTTTGAATGAAATCACTGAATGTTTATTACAGAAAATTAATCTTCACATAGGATTTTGAAACATTTTGAATTGTAATGTCAGAATTTGAATAAAAATGCTGCATGCTCATATTACAAATAAATATAAACTCAAGATACAAAAATATAAAGTATAGATAGCATCACTTTAAATATCACTGTCAGTAATATTAATTAGCAGTTGGCAAATTTAATCTCAGATACTTTGGTAGAAAATTTAAAGAGAAGTCTGAGTCTGGGTAGCGTCATAAGAAGAGTACAGTTAGGTTTTTAGTGTTAGTGATACAGCAAATTATGGTTCCAAGATATAGATCCCAGGTTTCCATGTATGTACAGCAAAGAACTGTTAGCATACACCAAATGGTAAAAGAAAAAGAGGCTAAGTTTATTCAAGTTAACAGGAAAGGTGTGCTCAGGGTGTGCAGGTTCATGCCAGCAAAACCAAAAGGATGGCCTAAGTCTGGGAAAGAGACAAGCAAGGGAATGGGGATAGGAAAGATAAATCAGACTTAGATTCCAAGAATGTGCCGCCTTCTCAGGGTGCCTTCCTGAATCTCTGTATATGTGACTGACAGAAATGATTACAAGGTCCTGAGCTTTCATAAGGACACCAGTATGCATGACTCTGCCCCAAGGCATTCTGTTTCACCCGTTTTAATCACATATGTGACATGTTAGAGGCGAAGGGGGTAACACGCATGTGCTCTGGGCTGGAGCTTTAGAGATTTTCTGGGGTTTTTTTTACTCTTGTTTCTGCATCTCTTAGGACAGTAAAAACAGGATTGGCCCAGGGGTGTTGCCCAAATTCAGGTGGATTGAGGAGGAGAGTCCTTCAACTCCAACTGTGCTACCTGGACAATTAGAATTTTACACAATCAAGTTTTGGTAGACCCTGAGACAAGAGCTACTCTTACCCTTTTTACTGTTATAAAATGATGTTTTTCAAGTTACCTAATTTATGTATAATTATGTAAAATGAATTTGTACTTGATATATAAACTGTAAAATCTTTAGAAGTATAAAATTTAAAAATTTAATTGAACAAAAATATTATACTCTTTGAATTTATTAATAATATCAAAAAAATCATATAAAGGGATGTATTATATATAATTTGGAGTAAATACCTTTAAAATTTTTCTCCATTCCGTTTATATCATTTAGTAGATGCATAAAATTTTATTAGTTTGAGTCAAGTGCTTGAGATGATTACCAAATTACTTAATTTTTATGAAAAGAACATAAGGAATTTTCAGTTAATTGAATAATTTAACATTTACTTAGAAAAACATATTTACTTGGATAATTTCATGAAGAATATTACAGCCTTGTGTCACATATTTGAAAAAAATTTAATTGATGAAATAATAGCATTCAAATATAATTCTAATCTTTTATAATTGATATTTTAACATCTGTAACATTTTTAAAAACCTTAATGAATTTAAACTAAAACTTTTTGATTACATTTAAACCATCAGTTTCATAATGGAAAAAAATAATACTTATACAGTTTTCAAAATTTGTGAGGATAGCCGGACATGATGGCCTAGTCCTATAATCTCAGCATTTGGGAGGCTGAGGAAGAAAGATGATGAGTTTGAGGCCAGTCTGGGTGGGCATCATAGTGAGTCCAAGGCCAGCCTGTAATGCAAAGTGAGACCCTGTGTCAAAAAAAATATTATGAGGACAAAACTAACAGAGAATTTCCTATTTGTTTTTAACTTCAATTCTGACTGGCTGAAAAGAAATTTATAAAGAACTACCAGATTAATCAACATTGTCCTAGACAAGATAAAACAAAGAATAGTAGAGAAAAAGTGATTTATACAAATATGATTTACCAACTGAAGGAACAGAACCGCCATCCTGACCCAGGACCCCTCTAAACCGCCATCCCAGCACAGCTGCACCTGGGAACTCAACATCCTCAGCCCTATGTTGATAGCAGCCACTACTCTAGCACTTTCACAAGCCTTGTCCTGGGCAACTGTTACCTCTGTGCTCTCTCAAGCCTTGTTCTGGGTAGGTAGCCACAGTGACCTTTCACTGGCACACTCCCCATGCCCTGAAAAAGACCCTGAGGCCTGTAGGACAGCAGCTGATCTGGCCTGTTGTACCAGAGATGACCCTCTCAAGTTTGTTCTCAAATAACCTGTCCTATTGAGACCTCTGCTTCTTTTCATTTTTTCTAATATCAGCTAAACTTGGTTGGGAAAAAACTACTTAGAGTTATACTTAAAAGGAGTAATTAAGTAATGTGGCACCTAGGCTGCTGAGAAATATGGTCTTGCACTACATGTTTTAACTTTCCAATTAATTTCTGGTCAGAGGTAAGATGATGGAGTAAAAAGAGTCATTGTGCTAAGGTAGAATTCTACTCCTAGGAGAGAAAGAGGTAGCACTATGGGAACCAAGAAACACGTTGTGACAGGAAAACCAAAAGTCACAGAGAAGCCGAAGAAAGAGCTCAGAGAACAGTAGAAAGCTATCAGCAACTCTACCATGGCTCCCTGACCGGAGCTGGACCAGTGTGAGCAGTGGAAGCCACCACAAACTTAAAGGAGGCCGGAGAGTGCAGCAAACTCTGAGAAAACAGACCAGTAACTCTAGCTGTAGGAGAAACCTATGATAAATGCACTGGGAGGATTTGGTCTGACAGTGATTCTTCCTGTATGAAAAGCCACTTTTAGAAAGGAAATCTATTACATTGCTCAGCAAGCACTGAGAGAGCTATAACTGGGAGCTACCTTGAGAATGGTCCTATTAATTGTGATAACAAATTACTCTGAAAATTAGAAAGTGCACACAATCATGAGGTATATCCTGCCACAGCGACAAGGTGGGAAGTGGTCAGGAGAGACAGTTCTTGCGAAGAGTGAGAGTCTGTCACTAATCCGCTGAGAGAGTTAACCATGGCTGGGGGCTGAGGGGGGCACCTCCTCACACACAGTAGATTCCATTATTAGAGGATGTGCAAAGAAGGGTGTGTACTCCACTTTCCTCGAATAGAAGGAATGTCTTACATTTTCATGATTTTTTGTTTAGTTTTACTGTTTTAAACTGGATTTTTTCTTTTGTTCTCCCTTTGTCTGTTCTCATCTTTCTTTTAATTTTTTTTTACATTTTACTAGTCTTTCTTCGTCTCATCCCATTTTAGACTTCCTGCCTGCAAATTTTCTACTAATTAATTTTTAAAATCTTATCTTAGTCTACATATTTTCACTCCTTTCATTTCTGGGCTGTTACTGTTGTAGTTGTTTTCTTAGCAGCTTTTCATTCTATTTCTGTATCTGGTTGTTTTTCCTTTCTTGCTTCCATTGTTTGTTTTCTGTGAGAGACGCTATTGCCCATCAACCTAGGGTTCCTCGGTTTGATTCAGATATAACTTGTGAATAGGAAAGGTGTAGCTCCGTGAGGAGTCCCGATGTCATCAGATGATACCAAGTAATGCTGGATGCCAGCAGCTGTCACAGCCAGTTCCTGGTCACTGCTGCTGGTGGCCATCATCAATGGATGTTGGCTTGTGCTGGACACTATAGGTTGCCTCTACTGGATGTTCGTCCTTGCTGCTGCTCTGCATTGACTGCTGGCTTCTGCAGTTCTTCAGTGTTAACAGCTCCGAGTGTTCATTTTTCTTTAGTAATAACTGCTCTGTCCACAGTACTTAGGATAAAATAACCAAAATAGATATATAGGACTTCTGAAGCCCTAACTACATGAGAAATCTCTTGCTTTCTGATCCTAACCACTCAAGGACGCCCTCTCCTGTTTTTTTTTAAAGGCAAGTGTCATCTGAAGTGGCAGGACTGGGGCAGGGGCATCATACTGCATGTTTGGCTGGACTCATGTTGGAGTGGAGAATGGGGTTTTAACAGTCAGGGAGGACACTGAAGCAAATTGTCCCAGTGAATTGGTGTCCAAGAAAGAGCAGAGGAAAGTGAGAGGGTGGGACATGCTGGCTACCAGCCAAGCCATGCAAGCCTTTAACCAGCACAGGGCAGATGAGAGAGTCAGGCACTTCCCATCTGTCTCAGTGCTAGAGATTGAACCTGGCAGCTCAAGAAAGCTAGATGAATGCCCAGTGAGAGAAATTGAGTTTTACTTCAGCCATAACCTTATTCCACATCAACCTTGACAGACACATTATTTAAAAAATAAGTTAGACAAAATCCCTAACTGATGACCCAGTCCCAAGTACACTGGCTACTTTTGTGAACACAACACCTACCAGGGACCTCATTAAAGGTAACTTAGAAAAACTTTCAGAATGCCTGTTAATGACAAGCCTGGGAGAATAATCCCCCAGGATGAACCCCATATACTCTGCTATCAACAAAATAAATGCCTATAATAGTAGAGGGACCCCACTCTACAGAGAAAATATGTCCTTCAGATCTGACATGATATGCTTAGTGTCAAACAGTGTCCAATTGGAATTAAGAGCTAGAGCTCTTACATATTGCTAATGAGAATATAAAATGTTTCATGAACTTTTGGAAATAGCCAGGAAGTTCCTCAAAATGTTGTGAAGATTTAGCATAAAAAGATATAAAAATGTGCATGCAATTTTTTTTTACAGAAACATTCATAATAGCCAAAAAGAGAAAATCAACTAACCATCCTCAACTGATGAGAAAGATATATGTATTTATGTGGATATTACTTAGCAGTAAAAGAATGACGTATTAATACACACTGCAGCATGGATGTGAGTTGAAAATGTTCAGGTCTTGAAAAATTCCATCCAGAACAGATCCTGTATTGTATGGTCTACATAGGTATATCAATTGAGATGGAAAGTAGATTCACAGTTTTTCAGAACTCATGATAGCATTAGTTATTGGTGAATAAATGTGAAAGGTGTAAGATTTCTTTCTTGAGGGTGATTAAAATATTTTTAAATGGATTGTGATAGTCACATTATGGATGTACTAAAAGCCACTGAATTGTACAATTAAGTGAGTAACTTATATGACATGGGAATTTCATTTTAATAAACACAGTACCAAGAAAAATGCAATGTTTTGTTTGAAATTTGTCAAAGTATTTGCAAGAAGTTCATTAGTAAACGAAATAAATGAGGAAATTTATTGTGTCTGAAAATCCTAAAGTTCATTATTATCAGCATTACTCAAATTGTCTTATAGAACCAAGACAAAATCAATCAAAATGTCATGCATTTTTGTGGAATGGTAAAGATAATATTATACTTTCTTTTTTTCCTGTTGGTGCTACTAGGTATTGAAATCAGGCCTTCAGAATGAGCTACATCTCTGGAGTTCTGGTGCACCTCAACATACCTGACTATACTAAGGTTTTTATACAAGTAAAACTTATAAGGAATAATCCAAAAAAATCTGGAAAGAAGGTTGGAAAATTTTTAACTACAAGTTATTGACACAATAAATCTACATAACTCAAGACATTGACAGAGTTATAGTGAATATAGGTGATGAATGTAATGAAATATGTATGCTACTAATTAACTGATATTTGACAGAGTTGTGAAAGTGAATTACAGAGGTAAATGTAGTTTTTTCAGTCAAACAGTAATGAAACATCTGAATATCTCTTTGGGAAAAGAATGAACTTTGATCCTTTCCTTGTTCCACATATAAAATTGTACTCTCAGGCCTAGAGTCTCAGCTTTTTCTAAGAAGCTGAGGCAAGCGAACTTGAGCCTGAGCTCAGGCTGCACACTTGTGACTTAAGGAGACCATGTATGAAAATTTTTAAAAATTAAAATGAAGTGTTGAAGGCTGGGGTTATAACTTAGTATGAAGGCAACGTGCATAATCCTCACTGGTATCAGCACAACATTACTATTATTTCTAAACATGATAGCTAAAGTTATGTACATTCTTGAAAAGTGTCACTGTAACTTTGCTGTAGAATAAGATATTTTACAGGGGCACAAAAGGCATGAATCATAAAAGAAAATTTGGTATATTCTACCTCAGAAGCTAGCACATTCTACTTGTGAAAGAACTTTAAATGTCACACACACACACACACACACACACACACACACACACACACACACAAATACACACACATACATTTGAAATAAGTTCACAAAATTCTGTAGCCAGAAGTAAAACAAACATGACTCTGCAATGCACTGGGCAGTTATGTTCCAGCTGTCAGGACTCTGCAGACTCCCTGACACCATGTAAATAAGAACCTTAGTAAGTGCCATATTCCTTATTGCCCTTTTCACCTAGAAGGTCTAAAGTAAGCAACTGACCACCAATCAACCTCTAGTGGTGTTCTTGTCAACCAACAAAAATTGAACAGGTTTTCAGTAATCTTTTGCTTTGTTATTCTTATCTATAAAACTCAGACCCTCTTTGGTGCTAGCAGGGATACTTGATTCTAAGTGGCTTTGTTATCCCTGGTGTTCAACTCAGAGTGGCTCAAATCAACTCATAGTTGTGCTCATACTTGGTATTCCTCAACTTTTCTTTCAGTTTGATGTAATCTTCAGGGTGAACATTAAAAATCATAAATGTAAGCCTCAGTTAAGAGAATTTACTTCTATTACCTATCATCTATCTACCTGTCATCTATCTATCTATCTATCTATCTATCTATCTATCTATCTATCTATCATCTATCTATCTTTTATTTATCTATTCTTCTTTTAATCCTCAACAAGTCTTCTATCACAAGGATTTTCCATAATTCCTTTTTTTTTTTTTTGGTTTTTCTCCGGTACCGAGAACCGAACTCACGACCTTGCGCTTGCCAGGCAGGCGCTTTTGCCGCTGAGCTAAATCCCCAGCCCCATAATTCCTAAAGAATTTTTTCTCAGTGGTGTAGGATTTCTATCTATTTGGACTGAGACTAAGGCAATTATGTGCCTCTTCTGAAGCAGCAGTGGCAACTTCACTGCCAATGTTCTGATCATTCCAGGAAGCTCTCTGGTGTGACCGCCTGCTCTCTGTACCATCCATGAGCACCTGTTAAGGTTAATGAGGAAAAACTTGGTTGCCAAGTTCTTACAACTATCAGAGTGTCTTATTTGACATTTAATCTCCATTTGAGCTTCAGAAAATCCTTAGAAATATGGCTGAAATCTTCATCTACTTTGTGCGTGTTTTCTCTATCATATACTGTTTCAGGAGCATTCTTGTTTAATATCTCCTCTAAGTATTATCTTCCCCTCCATGTTAAACTAATTGATTGTCCTGTGACTGTAAGTATCTACTGGCTTTAAAAATGAGGAGTTTTGTAGTGTAAGAAGAAAAACTTTAGACAAAAGTTAAGATTTTATTCAAGAAAGAATGTCTCTTAAACCAAGCAGTGCAAAAAGAGTTTCAGAGAACTCCCCCTATTGTTGTGGAAAGCAAAATTTTATAGGTCAAGAGTAAATAATGTCAATGTAGATAAAGTTTCTACTTGGCTACAGCTAGGCTTCTGGCATATCGAACCATACCAGAGACATCTGCCTTATTTGGATGTAGTATTACCATGGTTACCTGTGATTGTCTACCAGTGATGGGCTGCAACTTAACAGCTTGCTACAAAAAAACCTATGTGTATATATATATATACAGTTTATTTCAGTTTATTTCCTAACTAGGTTGTGTTTTGCTATCTAGGAAATCAGTTTGGAGACAGTGACAGCCTCCTGTTTATTTATCCATAGCTTATATGCTGTTTATTGGCAATAAAGGGACATTGATGCACTTTTCAGCTTTCAGCATAACATAGAAACCATAAAATTAGAACTTCTTGGGTCCAGAATATTATTCCTGTTGTGTTCAAATACAGAGTCCTCCAAAAACAATGTATACACACTGCAGAAGAACTTGTATAAATATTTTACCTACTAAATTTATCGAGACATCGTGGGATTAATACAAGTTATGTTTCTCCTCTGCAGTTACAAGAGGTGCTCAAAGTGGTGACTGTAAGCCTTCAGATACTTACTAGTGTGGCAAACTCCTGCTTGGGTAACCTTGGACACTGAGATTCCTCTACATGCATTTTCAATTTCTTCTCTAAATGCTGGCAGAATATTGGGATTTCAGTGATAATCGGCATCCTTCAGGGTCCCTTACATGAAGGTCAAAACATCTATTGTAAAAATATCATTTTTTTTTTTTACCTGAATTCGGTATACATTTTTTTCCATATGTGGAAATTTTACAGATTGTACTAGAGTACAAATTGAGCACATTTTTCATAATATCTTTAAATTCAAAGTAAAGCAGAAGTTACTATTAAATCTTTCTCTTTAGAGACTTTGAAGTAAGATTTACCTTAAATACATAAGGTAAAAATAATTTTTAGAAGCTGTTTGTCCTGAAGAAATAGAATAAATTCCAAACACATTTTGGAGTGGCAAAACTTATCAAGTGTTCAGAAAATGTAAAACAAGAATTTTTTAAAAATTACATTCAATGATGCAATTACTTCAAAGTTTTTCCAAGTGCTAAACCAAACACAATGCCAACAAAAAAACTCAAAACAAATGAAGACTATTAGAGCATGAAATCAGAAGCCATTGAGACATTAATTAACTTTTAAACATGTTTCCATTTCTTTTACACATAAAAGTGATCTGTGCTATCCTTGACAAGGGAAAATTAATAATTTATGTTAACGTGCTATTTTTTACTTTAAAGTTAAAATATCTTCATACTTGGAAATTTCAATTTTATTATCAAGGCTTTCCCTGAGAATTCATACCTTAATAAATAATATTCTTTTATGTTCTTAGTTGTACTAGCCGGAAATTTAAAAGAATTTTATGTACTATGTGTCAAGTCCAGCTGTAAAACCAATGTCCAGAAGAGAGCAGGTGTACGCGCTACATCAGCCTTGTTTACCTAGCACTTTAACTATGAAGCATTCTCTGAACAGTTCTAGCTTGACAGTATAAAGTCTTTTTTTGTTTGTTTGTTTTTTGTTTTTTGGGTTTTTTTTTTGGTACCGGGAATCGAACATCACGACCTCGCGCTTGCCAGGCAGGCGCTGTGCCGCTGAGCTAAATTCCCAGCCCTAGAGTATAAAGTCTTACTCACCATGTGGTAGGGCTTCTTTGAGAGTTCTTCAAGGAATTTAGCCAGTAATATCTCATTACTTTTACTTTTGCTCTTGTTTTGACTTATTGCTGCTGAGTTTAGCCTTGGTGTTATTGTACAAATGAAAGCCTAAAAATTCTAATAAAATTCTATAGACTAAAAAGTAGTGCAGTTCTGATTGAAGCATGGTAAATGTGCTGGGGAGTGTGAATATATTTTCTTGTCTACATTCACACTTGATGTTTTACAGTTCACGTAGGGATATGTGAAAATCCTCTGTCGGTCACACTTTGAAAATGAAACCTTCCTTTTCTGAAAGTATCTGGGATATAAACATTTCTTTATCCAACTATGTACATTTTCTTCCCTTGTTTTTTCCTACCATCATAGTCTATAACAAAATATATAATTCAGTGTCTTTTTCTCAAATGTTAGGTTTAGGAATCTGTGAACACTGATGGGCTCACAAAATACTGCTTCTACTCACTAGTTCTAACCCTAATGATGGAGGAGCAAAGTGCACACTTCCAATCTCAGACACTTCAGTACCGTGCTTTGTAAAGGGTCCAGGATTCTGTGGAGTCAAAGATCATCAGTCATTCCTACAGAATTCCTCAGTTTAGACTCTGCAGTTTATTCTGCAGGGACAGTGAGAAAATAAATACGCCAAATGTTAACAGAAATGAAATAAACAAAATACATAATTAAACAATGAAGATAGCCGCCTTGTCTTTTTTCTGCCTTGAGTTCTGTCTCTCACAGCTGGCCCCAGGTCATTCTCTCCTTGAGGAGCCAATACTAAGAGATAAAGAAAACTATGCCATGGGTATATACGTAAAAATGTACAACTCTTCCCTACCCACCTCTCCACAGGGTTAATCATAAACCCAGTATATGGTATAATATTTTACCTAAGCAACTTCTGAAAATGATAATAATACAGTTTTCTTAACAGCATCTGTTGTTTGAGGTAGATTTTAAAAATTTTACCTCAGGTTCACAGTAAATGTTAATATTAAATATTGTGTTTGACCACATTATTTTTCCATATTACAGGAGGTCAAACTTGGCCTTGTGATTTTGCCAAATTGAATTAGGGCAGAATTAAACTTTTTCAGTTCTGTGTGGACGTATGTACAAGTTGTGCATGCCACTGTACTTTCTTGTTCCTCGTCAGGTTTGCTAACGTTGTCCAGATAGCAATGGAGTCCAAAAACAATGCGAAGAAATAGTGAGAAACGTATAAGTGAGGGAAAAATAAATTGTGTTAATATCATACCACTGATACACGTGTTTTTTTATTAAAACATAAAAATCTCATTCAAACTAATTTAGAGATATAATTATCCTGTTGTATGAACAAAGAACATTAACTTTAAATAAGATTCTTTAAATTAACCCCTAGAGGCTCCTGCTTCTCTTTAACCCAGCAGCTTTCAATTTGTCAAAGTTACAGGGCTTTGTAGGGATGAAAAGGAATGAGGGTGAGGAAGGAAAGCTTGTGAGGTGGAGGAAAAGTGGAGCCACAATCACTCCAAAATTTCAAAGGTATTTAATCAGCTACCCCATTCCTCCATGCACCGAGAGTATATGTTGGGTTTTAATTAACATAATTTGGCTCTCCTCAATTCATTATGATATACTTTGTTTGAAAGAAGACTCTGTGATCAGTAAGGGAATAGTAGGCAGACTATTTTTAGAACAGTAACACATTATGAGCAAGAATATTTCGTCCTGTCTTCAGGCTTGGCCACCAGGACAGTAGGCTCAGCAGACACAGACACTTCTGGTCTTGGGCACTAATTATTGCTATCACTCAGCTGCAACTTCTTTGTGTTTGTCATGAGAACTTTCCTCCAGAGAGTATTTGCTTTGAATAAAGAAAATGAATGTTACACTTTCCTTGAGAATTCATTTCACTGCGTGGTTTGTCACTTGGCCAGTATGTGAGTCTCCTGCAAGTTTGGCTAATGTGAACCATGCCCGCTGAGACCACATTCCCTGACACAAAAAATGTTACAGATACATTTGAAATTTTTATGAACTTAGTCTGCAACCCTGTGAGTCTGTCTGGGTTGGAAGATTGACTCTGTGAGACACATCTCACCTTCCTTAGCTATTTGTCCCATGGACAAAAGGCAGGCAGTGTTCCTCCACTCTACTTCCTAGATTTGCCCTGTTAATAAAGGCAGTTTTACTTATTTCTTATTTGGTAGCATATTCTTTATTTTAATACAATGAACAAATTAGAAATATACTAGCTCATCCTGCACTGGAATATAAATTTCATCCAGTACATAAGTATTAGGTCTGGAGTGTATAAATAAATAAATAAATATATACAGAATATATATAAAAATGCAGTTATAAATGTTTCTAAATCTCCAAGAAAGCATATTTAACCTTTAGAACATTGGTTGTCTACACTGGTAACTTCAACTTTGCAAGGACTTTATATTAAAATTATTATCATTTGAAACATTAAAAGAAATCATGTTGTTTCCTGTAGTACAATACCTAAATAAAGGATAACACTAATGATTCAGATACAGCAAGAAAAAACACAAAAAGAATAAAGAACAGAATACATTACAAGACGGTATTTTTTCACAGAAAAATTCTAGCTTCCTAGTTGTTATACATAAGAAATAGATAAGAGACTATTGCTTTCTGTCTTCTTAGACGAAATTTCCAAGAATTATTGGAAATTAGAAAACTATGTATCCCAGGCCTAGGCATTGTAACCAAATTTTTGAGTCCATGTCTCCTAAATTAATGAGAAAAGACCATGGAGAGCAACATGGAGCAGAGAACAGAAATGACTTGGTTTTTATTTTATTAAGGATCATGAATTATCACGCTCTTAAATAGAGTGAAATGAAGAAACGTTGCTGTGCCTAGGAAGGATAGAAAATGATTTGTAAATTTGTTTTAGAATATATTTTGGTAATTTATGTCTTCCTATCTAATTAGTCTTTCTACTGTGCGCAAAAGCTCCATAGTTTGAAATACCTTTCAAATGATATTTTATTTCTTTAGCTTCATATATTTCACTAATGTTAGTCAGGTTCTTAACTAGTGGATGGATAACATTGGACTTTATTTTTTAAAAAAGAGAAATAATAATATATTAAATCACTTGTCTAGGCCTTTCCTGGAGATGTGACGTTTTATCATTTTATTTCTTAATTTGTAATTCTTTGTTATGTTACAAAAATAATTTTAATTAGTCCATATAGTGAGCTAGGATGCCTTGGTCAAATCTCCAGATTTGTTTGTTTGTTTGATTTTGGTTGCCATCTACAATTTTGACTACAATGCTTCATCACTCTACCCATTTAACTTTTTAAATATATTTTGACAACACAAGTTCAAAAATATTTCACACAAGTTGAAATGACACACAGATGTGTACACGCACATCATACACACACACACATACACATACACAATCTTTGATATGTTTTGTCTATGTAAAAGTCCTCTAAGGCAAATATAAAGTACTAAGACGGCAGATCAAAACTCTTCTTTAAAACATGGATATAGTTCTATTTTATTTCTTCATTGTCTTCACTTCATGAGCGTTTCTGTTTTAAGTCACTTGACGGTGACAGTTCATGCTTTGAATCATGGGCTCAGTTTTTCACACTATGCTATTGAGTCTTGGATTGACTGCATTTCTATTTCTTACACCTCAGCAAGAAAGATAGATTCTTCTTTTCTGGTTGTAGGAAAGATTAACCTTGCATACAAAATGTGATGCTTTTCAGTGGGAATATCTAAAATGAGTTAGAAACAGAGCTGGCTCTTTACAAAACCACTTGATGGAATTGTAATCTATAATGCAATTCACTGTACTTAGCCAGTTTCAATTGAGAAAGTGAATGATTACATTTGCAAGTCAATGACAGGAGTGACATGTGGAATTCTTGTTATTAATGTTCTGTTAGATGGTCATTTACTTTAAAGAAGCACATTTTAGGAAGATTGAACCAGTAAAAAAGTGACTCAAGAGAAAGACTTTTGTTCTGTAAATTGCTTAAAAATCTGTTAGAAGAGTCTAGAGAGATGTTAAAAGGAAAGGTCCACTCTATCTAGAGAAAAACATTTCTCCTTTGACATAACATAATGTCTTGGTCTTTGGTAGTTTTAATGGCTACATTTAATTATTCACATTTGAAAAGTATAAGTGAACATGACTTGTTACAGACATTCTCCCGGCTTTTTCCTAACCATAGGTGTAAGAACTGATTCCAGAATAGCTCAGAAGAATTGCAGAGATGGATGATGTTCTGTACTTGAGTGGCTGGAAAAGAGAGAAGATAGATGCTTCAACTTCAGACATTCCAAAAGCTTTATCGAAGATGTCTACAAAAATATGTTAGTGCCCCTAAACGTTGCTTCTCAATATAAATTTAAGCAGATTAAAATTTTGTAAGACTTTATAATCTTTCAAACCTTGAACATTTATAGTTTCTCAGGAAAACTTCTTGGAAACTTGAGAAAAGGTTTACCTATAATGCACATATTTTGGTATATGTCACTAGCAACATATATTATCTTTTATCTTTTTAAGAAATTTGCTTTTCCTTTGTATACTGTCAGTATTCCTAAAATATTTATGATTCAATGACAAAATAAGAAGTGTGCTTGAGCAACTCTTATTTTCAAAATATTAAGTTATAAGTTCTGATTGCAGGGAAATTACTTGGACTGACTGACATAAGGCATTCTGTGCATGTAAAGTATATTGATGAACTAGGATGGGAAAGTATTTCGCAAGCCAAATTTCAAAATATATAATCTGAAAACATTGAAGAAAGTTACTGTAATAATATTAAGGATTTATATTTAGTAAATATTTAATATAATAGACAAATCTGATAGAAAGATAAATAATTTATAAATATATTCACAATGTGAAAAACAAACAATTCGTAGATTATAAAAATTTCTGCAAATCAACAGAGGACAAAGAAAAGAAAAAATTGGGTAAATTATATAAATAGGCAATTTATAAAATTTATAAATGTACAATAACACTTGTTTAAAACTATTAATATTTAGACATATAAATTAAGATAGAATAATGTAACATGATATCTGCTAAAATAATTAAAAAATTAGCACAAAATAATTTTTTAATGGATGAAGGGAATGTGGCATTCTCATGTCCTGCTGGAAGCAGAAATATAGAGAACCTTATTTTAGAGGTTTACTTATCAATTCTAAAGGTAATACTTCATAATAGATATTATAACTAATCAGTTATCTTAAATGTCTCCACAGTATTCCAAAGGTAATATGTGATAAAAATGTTCATTAAACAGTATTTGTGGTACATGGATTTGTGTGTGTGTGTGTGTGTGTGTGTGTGTGTTTTATGTGTGTTTGTCATCTAAGAGTGGCTTGACAAATGAGTGCACAGAAATCATGGATTAGATATCCATACAGATAGCATTAAAACCAGATGATCCTTTTGGTAATGGGCATTCTTATTGGCTGCAGTGTTGGCTGGGACACAGACCACAGAGAACATTCACACACTGTTGATGGGAATGCATACCAGTGTAGCTGTTATGAGAAACAGCACGGAGGTTCCTCAAAACATTAAAATTAATACTATCACATAATCCATCAATCTATTCAACATGAATGATACCAGTATGCTGGAGAGTCATGGACACTCCCATAGTTTTTTACAATAGTCAAACAATGGAAACAATCTAAAGACAAGTATCACATGTTGTCTCTTATATAAGGAATGGATAAAGGTGATCTTATGCATATTGAGAGTAGCTTAATAGATGACCAATGCCGGGAAGTGTAGAGGGAAGAAAACAAAGGAAAACACTGAAGAAGTTGTGGTACGTCACTGCATAGTACATTGTCTGTAGGTAACAATGGTGTGCAGCATATTCAGATTAGAGAAGTGTTTGAATGTTTCCACCACAAAGAAATTATATATTTTTGAGGAGATATGTTTCAAGAGGTGAAATTATTACTCAATGTATACATATGTATGAAAACATCCTCTAGTCACCATTAACATGTTTAAATTTTATGTATTAGTTTAAAATTAATATAATGTAGATAAGATACATAAACTCTGAAATTAGATTGTGGAACAAAACCCTCCAAAATGGTAAGATACACAAACAAACCTGGAATTAAATATGCACCCATAAAATAGAAAGCTACATTTTGTAGCCACAGATCAATGAATTATAGACAAAATTCACAAAATTAATGATGAAAGTCCCCACAAACTTTTATAGTTTTGACAGTCTTTTTAGAATGTCCAACAAAACATAGGAACACGTTATATTTTATGATTGCTATTTTATTATAGCAACAGCAATACAAATGAGAACCACCTTGAGAGAAGTTCTAGAAGCTTCTTCTGTCCTCAGGCATACGTCACCTTTCCTGTATAGAAGTATGCCAGTGAGAGAAACTCATTACAAGTCATGATTGATTAAGTCCTTGGCTACATTGGTGAAGTCAGTCTGATATCTCTTTTCTCTCTTTCCTGGAGGTGGGATTTGTATCACCTGGCTGGGGACACCAACCTCTGACCACATGTCTGGTCTTTGGGGCACAGATGGCTTTTACCCTGAGGCATTCCTCTGGCATATACTATCTGGAGCCCCACCTTGAACTTACTTTTTTCATAAACAATCAAGTATGTTTGAAGGTCTCTGCTATGAATACTGAAATCTATGCACTTTCTAACACATATCTGTCCACTTTTCCACTTTCAGAAGATGAGTTTCGATAAACAACCGGGAAGCAGATGTCAAAGATCAATGCTTCTATCATTGTAAATTCCCAATAGTCAGGTTTACAAATTACTTCTTACAAGCTGAGGCAAAGACCTGACCTTCCTCTGTGTAACTTTATTCCTCACTAGGTGCCGGCTCATCTTGGTATCTCCAATACCCACCCCAGTATTTGACACATATTTTCCTGACAACAAATTCTTAAGAATAAGATAGTACAAGGTATTCTAACAGAAGATTATTCACTGTGACAAAATATCAGTAGAGACCTTGTGTTGGGTTACAATAATTTGGAGAATTCAAACATTAATTTGGAGAAGAGAAACCGAGCTGCCTCATTTTACATATGCCAGCTTATATCTTTCTAGACATTCACTATAATTTAAAAACAGAAATTATATTTTCTTGGTGCTTATTGATGTTTACAATCCTGTAACTTGATGAAAGTAATACCACATTGATTCCAATAGTTTATGTTTGATGTTTACATATATCAGAAGGATATTGGCTAAAGTGGATTAAATTGTAAATTCAATAAACTGCTCCATTGAATAAAATAACGGAATGACTATTTCTTTTCAATCTATAAAAGAAGTCAGAGGCACAGATGCTTCCTGATGATAGCAGTGCCGAAAAGCAGAAGGAGTTTGGGTCCTTGAAGGTCTCGTTGTGCTACCAAATTAACCATTCTAGAAGAGAAATCTACCCTGAATTTCTGTTTAGTATTATGGTTCATCTTATATCTTTGGTTGAAAATTTTGAAGTACATTTTCAAAACCGTAATATATGATTTCAAAAATTATACGTTTGAATGTTGAACCACATTCTGAAATATTATTATTTGAAAATAACTCTTTGATGCTCAGGACTAGTGAATACTATTAGAATAATATATTTAACTACTTAACTATCATCCCTTTCCCTTTGATGTTCAGTAAATAGACTGATTATGCATTATAATGGAAAGCAAGAGAGGAGTTCAGTTGGGTAATGTTAAAAAAAAATCTATGTAATTATCTGCTGTTTTACCATTAAAAGCTTCATCACAAAGTACTTTACGCCAAGTGATTTAATAGCTGTACCCCAGCAGGAACTGAAAATCATCATCTGACCCTGCAGGAGACCAAATGTGTTATGATATCAAACTTATGAACTATTCTTCTTTCAAAGTGACTTAAGTAAAATATTGAAGCTGTAATGAGTGATACTGATAATAATTAGCATGTACATTTATCTGCCATGGGATGCTTGCTTGAATTTCCTGGCGCAGGACACTAAAATAACCGGCCATTTTCCTGTGCTCTTCCCTAGGTTTGTCATTGGATGTGCAACACTTTCAGTGATAACATTATCTCTGTTATTATATAAACCATTGATAATAACCATAGCTTATGTTTAGAATTATGTATACAAAGTATATCTGTCTATCTATCTATCTATCTATCTATCTATCTATCTATCTATCTATAGTAAGGGTTTTGGCTATATTAACCTATTAAAATTTCTATTGCTTTCATTAAATAACTGCAGCACTTTTATTAATCTTCTCAGAGATGAGTGAACTAATCCAAAAGTAGATTGATAGCTGTCCTGAATCTCTCAGATATTAGGTTGTGGAGCCAGACAATTTGAATGCAATTATGTTTTAAAATTGTTTTTGCATGGCAGATTGTATTCTCATCACCATTTCCCTGAGGAATTGCCATTTGCTGTGTCCAAATTTTATTCAGGATTTACAATCCAGCCCACCCAGCCTGGGCGCATGGCTTTATCTCCCAGCATTTGGGATACAGAATCCACATATGCCCTTAGGGTAGCAGCAATGGCTCACTTGTCTGGACTGGAGCTTTGGCCACATTTTTGCACTATGGAGATTTTACATACTTTATGTTTGACTTTATAATGGATTAAAATTTCTTCCTTTATTCTTTATTATATTAAGTGAAATAAGTCAGGCACAGGAATACAAATCCTACATGTTCTCACTTATTTGTAGAAACTGATGTATCCATTCCATAGAAGAACAAAATGAGCCAGTGGTTACTGCAGAGAGGAATGGACAAAGGTGGGGAAAGAGTAAAAGTTGAGACAGGGAAACAGTTATATTTGATAAACTAGAGTTACATGAAATACAGCTAGATATGAGAAATTGCTTCCAGTTTTTCTATAACATAGTAGGTTCGCCACTAATTAAAATGGTCTATGATATTTTTCAAAATGACTATTTCAAATTATGATATATATAAAATCTATATTTCAAAATGATTATTTCAAGTTTATGAGCACCTTTAGTCTGTGTGTAAAAACTAAACACGATATGAAAAAGGCAGTATTATTTTCCAACACAAAATGATTGATGTTTGAAAGACAGAAATACTTGCTACTCTGATTTGGTTGTTATCATCACACACATGTACTGAGTTATGATAATGTACCCCACCACCCTGTATAAATATTAGGTATCAGTAAAAGTTTTTAAAAATATAAACACATTCAATAATCCAAAAGCAACAGACTACGTTTGCACAAGCATTTGCTAGAGGTTTAAAAAATTACCACTGAAATTATCCAAAATATCAACAAAAGCATAATTTGTGAACCAAGAATAAGAAGTAAAATATTTGTGGACTGAAACATACTTTTCTGAGGAGTATAGAGTGATCATAATTGTAAGACTCTAGAAATTTCACACTTTCCATTCTTACAACCAGATGTAAGGTGAGCATAAAATTATAATTTGAAATAGATGAGTAAACATGTCAACCAAAAATACCAGATAACTGACATCTTATACTTTTCTGAAATAACATTAAGTGTTTGAACTAGAGTACAAGCCAGTATGTTAATAATGATATGGTCTCTTGAATTATTTATTTTTTAAAAGTGATTTATGATGCTTGTAGCGAAATTAATGGAGCATTTCTTTACTCTATCTGGAGAAATGTTTCCCAATATGTTCTTTGAATTGATTCAAACAGCACAACTCCTTATGTCTATAGATTCACAAAAGAAGGAAAAAGCATGAAGTTGGAATAAGTAACTTACTGAAAATATGAAAGTGAATATGACAGCCAATTGCTTTAGTTAAAAATTTTACTTTTGCTGTTAATTTATTTATATTACCTAGCTTATTCTACAGAATAAACCTATGTTTAGAAGAACTAAGTAGATACAATTACACTGATAATAAAGAATGGAGGTGATTTTATTTTCATGGTGCTACCCTCTAAGAAGTTATTCTTCCCCATGCATTTTATGTGCACATAAAGAAGGAACCTGTACTTCCAACTAAGGCTTGCTCTGAATTAATAACTTTACAGAAAATAAAGTGTATAGGAAAATGTACATCATTTATTTTTAAATTAATTTTCACTGCTACACTTTATGATCATTCATATTTATAAGGTACAGTTTGATGTGTTAATACATGTAAGGTAAACTAAGAGACTATTCTGTTTTGACAAATATTTTTGTAAAACTATATTGTGAATTATTTAAAAACAACTCTTAGCCCTGTGATCTCAGGCAAACTTCACCTTTATGAAGTGCGTTTGTCTTACATCTAACAAAAGTGTAAGTTCAACAGTATAAACAACAAATAAAATTTGTCGGGCTCTCAGAGCAACTTTGAAATTTAAGTGAGAAGGAAAGGGTAACATAGCTAGGTTTAAAGTCAGTGTGCAGAGTGACATAATGTATAATCGAAGTTAGTTTGAAATTTTCTAAATCACAACTTGTGTTTCAGTTTATGCTCCATGACACACACGCAGTGACTCACAGAACATGAGTTTCCTATGATAATTAATCTATAAATAATGGCTCAGTGAAAGATCCCCCTATTTTTTGCAGTAATAAAAAATGAACCCAGGATCACTCCACTACTGAACTACATTGCTGAACATCTGTTAAATTTCCAGTCTTGATAATTTGTTCGGGTTAGCCCTGAACTTGAATGATCCTGCCTCAGCCTCCCAAATCACTCAGATTACAGGTGTACACCATTATAGCCAACTTCTTTCATGAATATTTTGATGTTGCCTTGTCATGAGAAGATAATTATTCAGACTTCTCAAATGTTGGCACATCTTGCATGAGGTTCTGTTTTGGATTATCTTTTCAAGGAAATTAAAAACATATTTAAAGCAGCCTAAGAATTTTAAAATGCTGTATTTCTCTAGTCTAACCACCACAATATTTAAACAAAATAATTAAAGACAATATTTTCTTGTGCTGCATAACTGAGATTTTTTAGAAGCTGCTTCTATGATGGAAACTTCCTACATTTGAACTTTCTGCATGTGTAAGAAAAATTCTGAGGGGATAAACAGATCTGAGCCCATCTGCAAATCACCTACTTTATAGTGGCGTATGAGAGACAGAACAATCTTAGTCAAATATGAAGCTTCTCTTACCTGTTGCTCCATGAGAGATAGTTGCCTCTGTCTTAGACTCAAGAGTTACATTTCCCATGAAACTGTAGCAAAAACAGTCTTTGAACTTCATAATTCTTTCCTCTTTCACTCTGAGCATGGTTAAGATACACATTTTAAAGAGACCAAATGAGTTGTAGGTCTTATGTTTATCTATTATGTCTAATTTCTAGAAATTTATAATTTATCTGATATCTAATAATTGTGTTTGTAAAAATAAACAAAAGAGAAGAAAAACTAGGTCTGTTTGGTTATTCACCTGATGCATTTTATGGTTTTAAATTGAACTTGGGCAAGTAGCTTTTTGCCTGAAAAGAAAACAACTATATTTGGTTATTTATCTCTATAGATCATAATAAACAAGAAAGTGATATTTGATTTTTTTTTTTTAGAAAAGCAGTTTAGAAAAGAGTACAATAGTCATTTAAAAAAATCTATTTGGGTAGAATCCTCCAAACAAAATTATAAGACCTTTCAAATTAAATTTCAAATTTTTCTCAAGATGTATTTGACCTGTTTGTATACATTGCTATTTGATGTATTGTTTCTCAGAAAATTTGATCATATATTCCTATTTATTTTGGAACAAATTCTCTTCCTTTTCTTTTTATTTAAACTCCAGATAAAATAATTGAAACACTCTGGAAAGAAACTGTACCTGCCTGCATGCACACAAACTTTAAAACTACAATTTATACTTTATGAGACCATATTAATACATCACTACATGAAGATCTCAAGAACTAAGGCTGCTGACAAGTATGTTAAATCAGTAAGATTGACTGGCAGGCAGATTTACTAGACTTATTTCTTAATTCTCTTAACCTGCTTACCCTGCCCCCCAGCTGACCTTCCTTTTATTCCTCATCTGTTTTCTTTCTCTCACTCCTTGCTAAACAAATGCTTTTCAACTAATTTACTTGTGTTAATAACAAAACTCAGTGCTACTAGTTTGGAGAAAGGTATTTCTTTTATCATATTGCCATTGAGCAGTAAAGACACAAAAAAGCCACAATTCTCAAATATTAAATCATTGTACCTCCCTGCCAACAATTATACTATTTAAAAAAGAATAATAACAATATAGTGCTGATGAGTCAATTGCCAGGAAAGTATGTATGACTCCCCTGGTTTGATGTTACATCCAAATATTTAGAAATTGTGTCACCCAAAGTTCTCCTAAGTGTGTATTGCTAAAGGAACAGAATATGTAAATGCATATTTATATGTATATATAGAATATGTACGTATATATGAATTTATTAGAAAAGTTGAAAGAGCAAAGGCAAGGTAATCCCCAGTTGTGATGGCGATTTGTGTACCAAAGAATCAGAGTGTCCAGGAGCTGCTCAGCCTAAGAATTTGGAAGCCAAAGAACAAGAGGGATCATGATGCATCACTGATGCAAGACTGACAACCTGGATGTTCCCTGGAGAGTGGCTGGTATGAGCCTGCTTTAAAAGACTGATGAAGGTACAGTCTGATGTCTACACACAATCCCAGCAGCAAAGCCACACCCGCCCAAGCAGAATTGAGCTCTATGAATTGTAGCCAATTTTCTTCCTTCTTCATTTTTATTCTGTCTTAGCTGCAAGCTTACTGCTTAGAGCCAAACACTTCAGGGCTGTTCTTCCTCCTCACCTTGCTGGCCCACCTAGCAATAATTTCCAGACACACCCAAAAGTGTGCTTTGCTAATCTGCCAGTCACTTTTTGATCACATTAAATTAGCAATCAGCAATGACCACGATATGTATTTTTCATATACTTAATTTAGTCGTTGATCAATTCATGAAAGGACAGAGTCTCAGACATTTCACTGATTTAAGAACTTATTTGACCCAAATCAGCAGAAAGTTTCAGCTGGTATCTCCTTCATCACTCAGTATTTATCATTTAAAAAACGATTTAAACTTCAGCTTTTTAGTACCAAAGTGAAAATTATTACACTATTTATTTATAGTACTAATTAGTACTAAATGAAATCATTAGTGTCAAACACATGGAACAATATCTAGCATATTATTTTCCCTATACCATTAGGTCTTATTAGTACAATGGAGTCCAGAGGCTTGTTAGAGTTCACATTTTTGACATAAATCATAGGTCTTTTTTCTCCAATGGACAAAATTATGCTCTATAATCTTTTGGAGCAGCTTCTAGGGCTAGGGATTTAGCTCAGCGGCACAGCGCCTGCCTGGCAAGCGCAAGGTCATGAGTTCGATTCCCAGTACAGGAAAAAGAACAACAAAAAGAAACAGCTTCTAATGCCTACTACAGCAGTTAACTTTCACATTCATTTTTTTGTTGTTCTTAAATGTATCTGATTGTATTAAAATTATTATATATGTTAATGTAAAATGTACTTGTTTAAAGATTTTAGAAATTTATTTGGATATGTGCATGATCATTTATCAGTTAGGCTTCTTTTTAGGATTAGTCAAAAAAGAACTTTTTCTGGAAGTATGAGAGCAATCATATAAAATCTAACAAGGAGCAAGTTGCTGAGATTTGAAACCCACTGTGCTGTGAATGATAATAGAGGTACACAGAAGAAACTGGAAACCTCAGGAATCTGAACCAGAGAAATGAATAAATAAGAAAACTCAGAGTAGG
Organism: Chinchilla lanigera; assembly: GCF_000276665.1. Classification (NCBI taxonomy): domain Eukaryota; kingdom Metazoa; phylum Chordata; class Mammalia; order Rodentia; family Chinchillidae; genus Chinchilla; species Chinchilla lanigera. Next base: position 32,664,678 of record NW_004955406.1, on the reverse strand, counting down.
TCACGATAAGGCCTCATGTTTAAATTCAAATCACAGGAAAACAGTCTTTTAGCATGGCTTTAGTCTGGAGCTACTGCTTCATTTGTAATCATTTCCATTAACTCTGCTGTCCAAAGATTCAAAAGAAAGTTTTCAAAGTTGCTGTCCTGTGTGATATCAATACTTATAAACAATATTTGTTACACTAGGTCTCTGGGTATTAGTCACACACCAATTTTATAACTACAATTTCTGAAATGAATTTCCCTTCCCTGCACGTCTAAGGTTGTAATCATTTTCTTTGCAGCAGCAGAAAAATTTTCCAATATAACTTAACATTTTCTGGCTTTGTGCACATATCATAAAAGAAGCTATGGATGAAAATGGGCTGACAAATTTCTATTTTATCAGTTCTGGTTCTTTTACTCTTGTTATTTTCTTTCACATAATACCATTGTGTGCTGTACCCCAAACACTGAACCATTATTGTATGGGAAGTTATGATTTATCCTTCCTTGAATACAGTGATTGTATTAGTTATTTCCTCACATTGCTGAGACATAATACCCAATGCCCAAAGTTAAGATAGGAAGATTTGTTTAAGCCACAGTTTTATGTGATTCAGTCCATAATCAGCTGACTCCAAGTCAAGGTGGATTTGCAGAGGGGAGCAGTTCATGGTGGCCGAAGACGTCAAAATTAACAACCACCCTTAGCAGCGTCTCTGTGACCCTTCATACCCTATCTAGGCTGCTAGGATTAGGGCAGTGCCAAACCAATCAGTGAACTGATCACACACCTTAATCCTAGCATCACACACTGTCAGCCACCTCTGAAAAAACCCTCTGACCTCATGAGGCGTTGAGGGGAAATCCAGACACAAACCATAACAGTGATTTATGAAGTATTTTTATATACCTAAATAGCAGGCAATTTATAATATATGTAAAATTTGATACTACTAGAATGTGCAAAAAACAAGTATAATGTTGAAATCTAAGGAAATCCCAGATGAATCATCAATGTGAATATAGATCTGAAAATAAAGTTCTTTTTTTTTCTAATTAATTTTACTTTATATCAGATCAACCTGTGCTCAGAGATAAATTTTTGTTTTAGTCATTCCTATGGGACTTTATTATTTCTCTTTTATGTTTGTATCTTTTAATTGATTGGAATTGTCAAATAAATAAAAGAATTCTATGTAATTGAAAATGTGTTTCCTGGAGATGGTTCAGATTACCATTTTTTATATCACGTTGCATGAGAGACTATTTGGCTTACCTCCTAGGTTTGGGAGAAGTGACCAAATTAAAGTGTTTAATCTTAAATGTCATCAAATGTGTTACCATTCATAAAGTGTATATTATGGTCTGTTGAGGTGACTTAAATGTAGTATATAAGAGTATCTTGAAAACATTTCAAAATAGTCATACACTGAACAACAAGATTAGCTTTCTGTATCTTTCATCAACTTCAAAGCACTAAAGCGATTCCATGCTGTCTGTCATTTCACAGGATAAAGTCAGTTAAGGAGAAGCCGCATCTTCTCAATATAGAGAAAAAATTATGGCATCCATAAAGACTTAGCAGCAGAAAAAGTTCTAAATAAATAAAGACTAGGCTGTGCCCATGTCCTTAGGCAAAAGAATTTTTTTTCCCATCTCTAAAATGAAACCAAGTTTATAGTGCTTTCCTTCCATTCAGTATGAAGGGACATGAATAATTATGGAATAAATAAATATTTAAATGAAAAGAAGTTTTTCTACCTAAAAATCTATTTCTACAATCTATACAATATTATCAAAACTGATTTCAGTGAATTTTCTTATGATTTCTGCTGTCTAAATGTAAATATCTAGCGAGCACTTTAGGCTCCTGTTGCTGCTTTAACAGATTACCACACATTTCCTGGCTTGAAATAACAAGAAAATTATTGTTTCACAGTACTGAAGGTGGGTGATCAAAAAGAGGGCTTTGTGGGTTTCTTGGATCAAAGATGCACAGGACTCTGCTCTGTGGTGGTAACTCTAGGGCAGCCCCAGCTCTTTCTCCTACCTTGCTTGGCTTTGGCCCTATCGCCACCTTCTCAGGATGTCTTTCAATTTCTGATCCCATCTTTGTATTTCTCAGACTCTGGCTTTCTTCTTTCCTCAGACAAAGTGAGGACTGTGCTGAGTGAGACAGTGTATGGAGGGGTGATGACATCTATGGTAAAAGCATGTACCAACAGTCAAGCGATATAGAAAAGGTAGGAATTTTATATAAGGGAGATATGGGTGAGTTGCAAGGCAGGACCATGCTGTGATAGGGAGCTTAGTGTGTGCTGGCAGGATTGCTTTAATGAGTACAATTGGGTGCTCAAGGTTTTGTTCCCAGAACCCAATCACTACAGACTGGTGATTAGATTGGGCCCTTTGGCATAACCTAAAATAATCTCCATATTTTAAGGTTCATAAATCAATTACACTCCCAGTTTTCTTTAGTCAACGGATGTGTTTACAAGTTCTGGGAACAGGACAAAAGCACTTTGTAGGAGCACTATTTTTCCTACTTTGTAAACATTCTTCTCATGTTAATAAATTTCTTTTGTTGTTGTTGTTGTTGTTGTTGTTTTCTTCTGGTACCAGGAATCCAACTCACGACTTTGCACTTCTGAGGCAGGCACTTTTGCCGCTGAGCTAAATCCCCAGCCCCTATGTTAATAAATTTCAGCCAAATAATTAGTCTACCAAAGTTAGCCACTGATGAGGTAGTGCATGTTTATATTTTACCAGCTGTTATTAAGGATTTGATACAGATTGATTACCATATATTGTGAAAGCCACAGAGAAATGAAGAGAATTCTGTACATAGGATAATTAAATAAATTTCAAAACTGAGCGAGTTCAAATTGCTGAGACTAGAGTTTAGTGTCCTACCTAATAAAGAATTGAAAAATGAGTCATTCTTAAATATACTCTATTTACTTGCAGCTAATGAATTGTTACCTATCTCCTAGAAAGGAATCAAAGAGCAAATTTATGTTTTAGGCATAGTTTTGATACCTTTACACATCCTTCTTTCTTGGATAGCTTGATTATCTAAGAATTTAGCTTAAGAATTATGGGAAAATTTTTTAAAATAATTTTCTCATTTTACCCAATGATGAGAAAGCAATCTGTAGCTTGAACATATTCTGTATTCTCTGGCATTCCACTCCAGAATTTCTTTTGTCTTTTTCAGACATGGTTTCACTATGCAGTTTGTGCTGGTATTGAGTTCTCCTAGAAGGCCAGGCTGGTCTCGAACTCGCACAATCCACCCGCCTCAGCCCCATGAATGCTTGAATTACAAGCATGAGCCATCACACCCTGTCAGAAATTGTTTTATTCTTTATGTGAAAATTCTGCTTTCTCACTCAATTTAATATAAGTTCTTGCCTATAATATCAAAAGACTCATTATTCTAATTGCAAACATCTATAAATAAAGATCTTCCCCAAATGCTACAAATCATGAGACACCAGTGGATAATACATAGATAAATTTTGAATGATATAAAATGAACTTAGTTTAGTGTACGTACTTGTCATACTTTTTAGTAGGTTTGCAATAATTTTCAATAGATTTACTAAAAGTTCAGGGGAGAATAAGAATAGCGCTTATTAACATTTTTTATGAACAGTTTTCTATTCACTGTGTTCACACCAGGCAATTTATACATTGTGTGTACAAAGGCAGAGTATGTAAGAATACCAATATTATTTTCATTTGATGGAAATCATATTCACTTTCACAATGTCAGACCATTATTGAACAACATGAAATTACAAAATAATATTTAAAACAGTAATACCATCAACCAAAGGAGAAGACATATTTCAGATAGAAACTTATTTTTTCCATAGATATATTATAGACTTGTTCTACTCCTTGCAAAAAAAAAAACCTAAGTCAAGTGACTATGAAGATTTTTCTTAATGCTGTGGTCTAAAAATAGACTTTTCTTTGCTCCTTGTGTGGGCTTTTTAAAAAATAACACCTTTGCTATCAAATATCAGCACTTGACAGTACTGAGGCCAGTAAAAAAAAAAAAAAATAGGAAAACAATATGTTGAGGTTACCTCTCTTGCCCCAGCACCTTCAAGTAAAGAAAGTTAAGTGCTGAGCTCAGCAGTGCTCAGAAATCATGCAGTGAGCAGCTGCCTTCTTGGGAAAACATGTGTTTAAAAATACCTTCTGCTCCAGGTAATTTTGCATTTACAGTCCAATAGGTTTCAGCTGCTCTCAAGGACAAAACAGAAAAACAAGATGTTTCGATAGATACTGCTTCAAATAGTTTGGTGGCAAATATAAGTGTTTAGCAGTGCCTACATGGAGCTAGTGGATCAATACCTTGGATTATCCATTTAATTCGGTAATTCAAATAAAAATTTAGACAAGTTCCCATATCCAGGATGAAAGTTTTATTGGATTGACCAGTCATATGGACACCGTTAAAGAGATGTTTCAATCTTTTCTTATATCTCTATACTCTGAAGTTTGAATCAATATCAAATTAGGACCCTTAGTTTGGAAATCATTATTTTGTAGATGAAGATTTAAAGACAACACTTCTAACAGTCTTATGTTCTTAAAGAGCATTTATTCCTTTAATCATAAATTAAAAGCAACCAAACGTATATTAATTTAACTCGAGATTTTAAATCCAAGTTTCAATTCATGCCTGTATCCATAGATTTTCTTCTGAATCACTCTCTATGTGCCTTAACTTTAATGATATAAAACTGACTTAACTGCATAACTCAGTTATAAAAATTTAATGCTGGAAAATGAATTCTTCATTTACAAAGTCAGAAGTTCATGTTAATTTTTCATCAGAAGTATTAATTTAATTTATTCTTCAAACTAATTTGATCATTCCCCATCTTTAATAAAGATATTAGACTCACCATTACATAGTTTTAAAAATTAAAAGTTAACCTCCAAATCTTACACATGTAAAAGAAGTCTCTCATCCTGTAGCAGTGATCTGCTACATTGTGATGATATGAAATGCCTTCATTCTTTTCCAAATCCTGGGAAAAGTGGAGAGTTTGAATTGAAAGAGTTACAGGAGAAAGATGATCTTTTTTTTTTAGGAGAATTAAACTCCAGCGTTTTATTTTATGGCATGTCTGCGATAATTCACAGCAGTGTATTATATTCTTTTTAAAATAAATTAAGTTTACTGGTGCATTTGAGATATACCTCATGATCATATTTGTACCTGTATGTAATATGTCTCGATTCCTCTTTTTTCTCATTGCCCTCTCCTTCCTTGAACCCATCTTCCCCTCCTTCTTGACCAAAGCTTTGTTTCCGATTTTCCTTGTTTCTTTATCCTTTCCTTCCTTTCTGCTCCCTCCTTTCTAGTTTCTCTTTTCATTTGAACATTTTCTTCTCCTTTCCCAGTAGCTATTATACATTTTGGTCCTTATTTACACTTTCAGTGTCACACCAGAGAAACAGTGTTATGTTACACATGTGTGTCTGATTTATTTCATTAAGAGTATGGTCTCAAGGTGCATCCATTTACCTAGAAATGTCTTAAGTTTATACTTCTTTATGACTGACTACTACTCCATTGTATAAAGAAAGAAACCAAGGTGAATAAGCATTTGGGTTGTTTCCAAGATTTAACTATTGCAAACTGTGCTGCTATAAATGTGTGTGCACATATATTGCTGTGGTATCATGCTTTTAATTCTTTTAGGAAAATGCCAAGAAGGGGAATAGCTGGGTCAAATGGAACCTCTCATATTAGTTTTTTGAGGAATCTCCACACTGATTTCCACAGTGGCTGCACCAGTCTCCACTCCCACCAACAGTGGAGAAGGACTCCCTTCTCCCCACAACCCCACTGGCATTGTTATTGGTTGATTTCTTGGTAATAGTTATTCCTTCTCAGTATTGTTTGAATTTGCATGGCTGGAATGACCACTGATACCGAACATTTTTTCATTTATTTATTTGCCCTTTGTATTTCTTCTGAGAAGTGTGTACTCATTTCAGATGCCCAGTTTTGGATTGGGTCTTTACATTTGGTTTATGTATTCTAGATATTTGTCCATTGTCTAAGGAACAGCTGACAAATTTTTTCCCATTCTGTGGGTTGTATCTTCACTCTGTTGGTGATTTCTTTTGCTATGTAAAAGCTTTTAAATAAGATGAAATCCCAGTTGTTGATTCTTTGTAATATTTTCCATGAAATTGGGGTTTTATTCATAGTCTTTACTTACATTTATTTTTCAAGGATTCTCTCTATTCTCTATTCCAGCAGAGTTAATGTTTCTGTTTTAATATTTAGATGTTTGAACCATTCTGATTTTAGTCAAGGGCATTGTGAGAGACATGGGTCCAGTTTTAGTCTTTAGCATATGGAAAGCCGGTCTTTCTAGCACCATTTATTAAAGAGGCTATCTTTCTTCCAGTGAAGGTGTTTGGCCTCTATGTAGAAGATAGGTGTCTGTGTGTGTTTGGAGTTGTTTCTGTATCTACTAATCTGTTCCACTGATACCCAGGTTTTTTTAATTTTTGCCAGCACTAAGCTATTTTTATCACAGTATCTTTGTAGTAGAATTTCAAGTTAGGAATTGAGATGCTTCCTACTTTGTTGCCAAGAACTGTTTTTGTTATTATAGGTCTCTTGGTTCCATATAAATTTTAGGATCATTCTCTGTAATTCCATGAGGTATGTTATTGGTATATTGATCACAATTGAATTAAATCTGCATAACAATTTAGAGAGTATGGCCATTTTTTTACTATGTCAACTCTTCCTATGCAAGAGCAAGGGATATCACTCAGTATTCTGATATCCTCTTCCCTATCCTTTTGCAGAAGAATAAAGATAGGAAAAGAAACAGTTAAATGATCATTATTTGAAGATGACATAATACTTTACATAGAAGACCCAAAAGCTCCACCAAAAGACTTCTAGATTTAATAACCAAATTCAGTAGCAGAGCTGGATACAAAGTCAACACTCAAAAATCAATAGCCTTCCTGAACTCATTGAAAGAGAAATTAGGGAAACCACACCTTTCACACCAGCATCAAAGAGTGGGATACTTAGGAATCGATATAACAAAGGAGCTAATAGACTTTTACATTGAAGATGCTGTTTCTTGATGAGCAGTTTGGCTTCAGGAGAGCAGAGTTGGCAGTTCTTACTGATCTGGAAATAAAAGCCATTTAAGTAGCACTAAGGCCAATGAACTAGAACTGCCATAGTTCCACTATTTATATAATTAAATTATTTCAAAGGGTAATGAAAATAGCTCTTTCAGCATAATAGCATGTAATGTTATTGAAAGAGAAAATACATTTTTGTGTATGTGTATGAGGTGTTTAATGTTCCCTTTAATGCAATAATATGTTTATTTTCAAAAGACAGTAGATAAAAGATGTTGGAAGTAAAAATTTGGGGGAACACACATTTAGAGTATGTTTTCTAGTTTCAGTAAATGGCAGTGTTTAACCTCATTCATCAGTGTATATTAAAATTTTAAGAAAGGAATTAAGAACATTTTCTTCTGGATGAGGTAAGAGAGATTATGATTTGTTTATTTAAATTCTTTCAAATTTTCTTACCTTGGACATTTTATTAGTTTGTGTCTTAACCTATAAAAGCATCACCTGATTCCTGTGACCTTTTGCAACTTTGGATATTATTTACACTCTAACTTTTCTTTTACCAACTATCAACATCTATCAAGGAAATTGTTTTAATAGCGGCTTTTAATCTAATAAGATATAGATTTCACCCATGAGGAAAAAACATAAAACATTTCCAAGGAATTGTGAGTTAACCTTATGTTATTCTTTGTGAGTTTAACTTGATGCAGCTACTCTGTTATTCTTAGAAGAATTTACTATCTTTCCTCATTTATTACTATCTGTTTTTAAACTATTGATGAGATACTGTGCTCCACATACTGCCATCTGATATGCTACACTCTAGCTTCAAAATATCTCATCTGCATTAAGGATATGAACTCTAGAGTCTCCTTATTTGAGTTTAAATAAAATGCTTACAAATTGCTGTTTAAAACTGGACACATACACATTCATTTTTAATACTATTTCCTCATCTTTTGATAAACATGCTTCCAATACATTTGAAGTCTTTTTTCTTCAACCTGCTTATTTTGTAAACTATCAAATATCGTTATTTGAGAGTTTCATGTTTCCCTCTTCTTTTTTAGGACTGTCAAACATTTTATAACCAATCTCATAATTTTAAGCCATATCCATTGTTAATTCTTGCAGAGATACTTTTTATTTTAATTTTTTATTGAAAAGAGAAAAGAATGAAGACAAAATAATAAAAACAAAACAAAAACAGAACACACAAAAACAATGAAAATAACACAGAATTTCAAAATAAGAGGATATGAAATCAACAATGGTTGCTGTACTACTTATTGTTATCTTCAAAGTAGTTGCTCAGATTACCAGATGTGGGTATGGAAGACTGATCAAACAATTAAACATTGACTGTTCCTTTCAATAAATCAATAGAAATTAGTAGTACAATTATCTTAGCTATTTGTGTGTGTGTGATTCTCCTTCTTTATTTCTTTTCTCCTTTCCCTTATCCCAGCTGTTCTTTCCTATTGAGCAGTTTCTTTCCCTTTCACAATATCTATTGTACCATTCAGATTTTATTTACTCTCTTAGGGTCTTACACTAAGGAGACAATATGGTATCATACATGGGAGTCTGATTTATTTCACTTATGAGTATGGTCTCTGATGGGTTTCCACACATGCCAAGTCATCATGGCAGCTATGGGACATGGTGTAGACCCTAAAACAAACAACTTGTCCCACCCAGACTAACTTTCATCTTCTTCTTTCTTCAGTCTATCCACAATTTTCACATTTTATTTTTAAGCAGGTGTGATCCCTCTTTCCCAATTAGCATCTGTTACGTCACTTAGACCACCCCCCAAAACCCTTGCCCTCAGCCAAGTCCAGTAAACCCTTTGTTTCTCTGCTTCCTCCTTAGAGCGTCCTTGCTTTTCTGTAGCAGCCTTCCTTGCCTGACAAAGAAGGCTTTCTCTACCTTGTCCATCTTTCACTCTTGCCAAACCTTACAGTCTGTAGTGGCATCCATTTACCTATAAAAGCCTCAAGTTTATCTTTCCTTCTGGCTGAGTAGTACTGCATTGCACAAAGTACCATATCTTTTTTATTCTTTCCTTATTTTATGGGCATTTGTGCGGTTTCCAAGATTTTTCTATGACAAATTGCACTGCTACAAACATGGGTGCACATACATTGATGTGGTATGATGTTTTAAACTCTTTTGGGAAAATATTCAGAAGGGGAATAGCTGGGTTGAATGGGACCTCTAATCCTAGTTCACTGAGGAATCTCCAGACTGATTTCCACAGTGGTTGCACCAGTCTACACTCCCACCAACAGTGGAGAAAGGTTCCTTTTTCCCCACAGTCCCTCTAGCATTTGTTGTTGATTGATTTCTTAGTGGACTGAGATGAAATCCCAGAGTTTTTAAAATTTGCATATCTTCAATGACCAATGATGTTGAAAATTTTTTCCATATATTTATTTGCCATTTGTATTTCTTCATCTGAGAAGTACTTATTCTTCTCAGATACCCATTTTTGGATTGAGTTTTTGACTTTAGGGGTCTGATTTTTTTCAATTCTTTGTATGTTCTAGATATAAGCCCTTTGTCAGAGGGACAGTTAGCTAAAATGTTTTCCCATTCTGTGGATTGTCTTTTCACTATTTTGGTGATTTCTTTTGATGTGAAAAAGTTTTTTAATAGGATGCTACTGTGATAAAATCAGCATGGTACTGGCAAAAAAGTAGACCTGAGGACTGGTAGAAAAAATTAGAAGATGTGGACACAACTGCAAACACACTCAGCCACTTTATCTCTGACAAAGGGGCCAAACATGCCCACTGGAAGAAAAATAGCTTCTCTAATAAATGGTGCTGGAAAAACTGGCTCTCTACATGTGGAAGACTAAAACTAGACCCATGTCTATCACCATGCACTAAGCTAAAGTCAAAATGGATCAAAGATCTACATATTACAACAGAAATACTGAATCTACTGGAAGAGAAAGTACATACAAATTTTGAAGAAATAAGTATAGGCAGCGAGCTTATGAACAAAACCCAAATTGCATGGGAAACACTTCAAAGAATCAACAAATGGGATCTCATCCTATTAATTTGCATAGATATGTTGAACCCACCAATCTTTTTAGCTCCATGGCATCCAACTGCTACAGGATATCACTATCTGAATCAGTTAAAGAGAATTCTAAATATCATGCAAAAATTCACTCATTATCATGAGTCATATTCATAATTTTTCTTTGTGTTATGTTTCTTTGTCTTATATGTCATATTCATCTCTTTATCATGGAGTGACACAACTTTGGGGTCATCTTGGAGTCTTCTATATTCTCTCCCTCATTGAATACAATCAATAGATCAACAATTCTGTCCACTACTCTCAGTACTTGTCACCTTGCCAAAACCATTAAGATTCCTTCTTATTTCTTCCTCTTCTTCCAATGCTGTCAACATTAATTCATCAAAGCCTTTAACGCATTTTAGATATCCAGTGAAACTTTTCACTGATTTGTTTTGTATTCTATGTGTTGAAACCAAGACTATGAATTACATATCATACTTTACTTATTTAATTTTTGTATGTTAATTTTGGGGTATTGAAGACACATAACATGTTGTAGACATTTTTGGTTCTCTACAATTTAAGAGTATCTATTTTATAAGAGATGAAGACATGTATCATACCCATTTTTTACTTTTAATTTAAACTACTCTCAGATGTAGTGTTTTTATCCACAATGTATTTCAAGTTATTATATTATTTTTATTTAAGTGGACCAAACCAAGCAGTATTAGAGTGGAAAAAAGGAAATCTTACTGGTATTTGTAGAAAACTTGATTCACCTTGAAACCATGACGTGAAGTGAAATAAGTAAGGCATCCAAGCTGAAATATTACATCTATTTTTTTCCTGTGGGCTTGTATAAGGGGAACGATGTTATATTTGTGAAATCCGGAGCAAAAATAAGGAGTAAAATGAGAGCTAGATAATAGGAAGCAGGGAGACTGTTCTTTTCCAAAGGGCAGGGGACCACCAGAGGAAGGAGTAGGGAGTAAGCGATGGGATAGGGGCTAAAAAAGGAACTAGGCTATACTACTTACGTGCACCAACTCCACACGAGGAGTGGAAACATTACGGATGGCAAACACTTACAAATAAAAAGGAAGCGGTCGAGAGATGGGTGGGGCGGGGGCGGGAGGGAAGAGGAGCAGGGAGGAAAACGGGAATGAAGACGTATCGTGTACACGCACCAGCTTCCCACAAGGAGTGTAAAACATTCTGTGCCACACATGTGCTCTGAAAACTAAACTAAACTAAAAATAAAAGGTGACGTTATGCATGTAGAAGAATATAATGCATGAAATATACTGGTTTTAGCTATGAGGATGAGAAAACTCCACTTAAATAAGGTTACATAACAGTACATTTAGAAAAATTAAAAGACATTCAAGGGTGGAAGTGAAGGAATCAGTAAGCCTAGATCTTTTATCCATGCAATCTTAATCCTAAGCCTGGGAGTGAGCTGCTAGTGAAGCTTCAGATGTCTCATTCCAGCTTGGACACTTAAGGAATACATGCGAAAACCAGGAGTTTCTATGACTAAGCTCCCTTCCTTCCTCCCTCCCCTCCTTCCTTCCTTCTTTCCTTTTTTCCTTCATTCCTTCCTTCCTTCACTCTTTCCTCCCTCCCTTCCTTTCTTTGGGGACAATGTCACATTAGGTCTCTAAACTGTCCAGACTGAGGTTGAAATTTTCATTGTCCTGCCTCAGTCTCCCATAATACAGGGATTGCAGTCATGTACAACCATGCAGGAATTTTAAAGAAATATTTTTGAAGTTAGTTCTTAGCTAATTTCTTATTTCTCATTGGCACTTATTTATCTAATTTCCCATTGTCAAACCTACCTTTAGTCAGGAAACGATTGCCATGTTTAGTTTACAAGAATTAATGTCTTACTCTTGAAACTTGAGATCAGATTAACATTCTCTTGGATTTGAGGGAATACCTGAACATAACTAAATTCCTATTAGTAAGCAGAAATTTGAAACTGGATTTAAGGAAAACAACCAAGAGTGTTCACTATACTCATGGATTAATTAGGTAATTAATTAGGAAATACAGACATGCTTATAGGTTTTTAAAAGACATTTAAAGATGGAATGTCTTTTCCTTTATTTTACATGGTAGGATGTAGTGCTAATAAACTATAAAGTAGTTACATGTACTCTATATTAAATCTTGCCCTCTTCACTTTTTCTTTAAATTGAATCCTATATTTCTTTCTGTTTCCCCATCATGTGTTATCAATTTTAAGATTTCAGCCTCTTTCAAAGTTGCAGCATCACTTGATTTCACAGCTCAATGGTATATGAAAACAATCTCTTGTTTGGGTTTCTTGTACTTTTTCCAATTTATGTCACATCTCTGCTGTTACTCAGGTTTGCTTTTGCAAGTGTCCTTTTTATCTAGATAGTTCCAGTACTTAGATTTACCTCTGGTGCATCTGTGGATAGAGTTGAGAAACCAGGAGTGTAAAGACAGAAAGTTTTCAATGAAGACATTCTGAAATTATTCTGTTGGTGCTCGTTTTCTATAGGATACAGCTCAACTTTCTCCCAGTAGGAAAATTAATAAAATAAAATTGCAAATAGCAATGAAATGTTGTAGCTATAATTGGAGAAATGATTATGTATGAATTTTTACCACAAGACACTTACATACAAAACTGAAGCTTTATTAATATATGTAATTTCATTTCCACATCATTTTATTTGAGAAAGTAGAGCTATCTTTTCTGTTGGAAAATTGGTGGAAAATCCCACACTCAATAAAATTATGTGTATTACTGCAAAGTATGTGATAGTCAGAGCTGGTATTTTAAAATTATTTGAAGATTAATTATAATAATATGTTAGTGGGGAATAAATTTAGCAGATAATGTAGATTATTTTGCATTCTTAGGAAATTTAAATGAACTGTATTTCTATATAATGCAATTTCAGCATATCATGTTGCCTATAAAATGAATGAAACTTAAATCAATGCATTGTGCAAAATCAGTACTGATAAAATAATATCTAGGGAATTTCATTTTTACATACCAAACAAACTATAATATTAGTAATACTGTAATTTACCAATAGTTGATTTTGTTGAGCTGGTGATGAGTAAGTTTTCCTAAAAATACTAAATAACACATTTAAAGTAAAAAAGAGGAAATGTGAAAAATCTTTACTCTGTTCTGCTCTTCTAAATTCCATTCTTCTAATTCCTCTGTCTCTACCTGGAAGTCCAACACTAGAGTAACCATAAAGTTTAAGATACACATTTCAAGCATTATGTCTATAACCAATTCTCTATCAATGAAAATATTTACTATAACAACTCTCATACAACTCACATCACCTTAGAAATATTACTTTCTTTAAGATACATCATCATTTAAATACTGAAAAAATGGTTTCTGTGTAATGCTCAAAGTAAAAGAGAAGATTTTTGGATAGAGATATTGAGCAACACTTAGGAGCATACAGAGGCAGATCGACTCCCCAAATGTACCACCAGGAAACAGAACACTATTATGCACAATTCTCAAAGTTATTTATTTGGAATTTCATATGCACACATTCTCACATTCAATCTTTGAGGCTGTTTTCATGGATCAAAGAATCTCAAGCCCAAGTGTTTGAGGCAGCTCCATGCGATGAAATTACAACTTTTATTTTTCAGTAAAGGCCACCTAGACTAGCTATCCATGGCCAGATTGACATTATCATCATGGTTCCAAGACGGAATACAATTTAGCTCCTGCATAAACCCACTATGTGTAAGAGGCACTCAGATAACAAAATTAGTGTCAAGAAGACATTACTGATGTTAATCAAAGTATTCTATACCACGAATCTGAATGTGGAAAAAATAAAAAAAAAAGAAATTATTAGTAAAAAGAGGCCAAATGGGCAGAGTAATACTGAGAGATATAGAGAAGATGAATGAAGAAGGAGGCTTCTACCTATGGAATGGAGAGGAAGTGAGTAACAGAGTTGAATGTCTAGAAATAGACTTCTCCTTTCTCCTCTCAGGCTAAGGTTCCAGCCTTGATTGAGATCCAGTGAGTGCTGTAGGAAAACCTGCAGTGCTGGTGACACAGAACCTTGCCAGAGGTCTGGACAAAGCAGGATTAGAAGAACAGGATGCAGATGGGGCAGAAACTTGCTACAAAGTGTGGCTTATAAAGCAGATGAGAAATACACAGAATAATGCCACTGAGTTGAAGTTGATTCACAAGAAGTGTTAATAAGTGGCTGAACAACCCTGGAAAGCTGGAGTTGGTCCTCAGAGACAACTCTCAGGTGTGGATAAACAATGATTGGACATTTCAGCAGGGCTGGGCTCTGACAGGCTCAAAGAATGGCCTGGCACCCTGAGTAGTACAGGAAATTTACTGGTACTTATGGGGTATGATGGGAGTGGTCTGTGAGGACTACCGTAGTGCGTGCTACTGGTCTCCAGCACACTACAATGGGGCAGTTGAACTGAAAAAGTAACAGTAGCCCAAGAGTGGGATAAGAGTGTCACAGGAGGAATAGGGTATCAGTGAGAAAAACTCCTTCTTCATGTTTTCATTCAGTAGACTATTTCAAGACAGAGTTTTAAAAGAGACCTACCATCTCACAGGGCCGTTCTTCTTCACAGAATGAAAGTTAAATTAGCAACAACTCATCATATATTAGTTTCTCATTCTTCCTGCCACATAAGGGTGTCCTTTCACCATCACTGCATTGGAATTCAACTAAATTAGATATTACAGCCCAGTATCTTTCCCAGTTTCTATTTCTTTTTAGAGAACGTTGTCTAAGACATAAGCAAATATAATTGGCAATAAATCTTCTCACTGTATAAAGTCACTGGGACTTAGTAATAATAATTTTTATCAGGTCATATAAGAGTAGTGTCTTAAAATTTTCAATTAGTGTTGATAAACTTTTGTAAAATTTTATTCAAAATAGCTAAATCTTGGAAGTAACCTATATAACCAGACAGATGAATGGATAGAGAAAATGTGATCTTTACGCACAGTGAAGTCCTACTGAGCTATGAAGAAAGATAAAGCTAAGTCATTTGAAGGACAATGGATACAACTTGAGAGCTTAATGTCCAGTTAAATAAATAGGAGACACAAGTTGATTATTACATGGTTTCTCTTATATCAGTACAGGAGTACCATATCTGTATCAATACAAGATGTACTGTATCTGGAACAGTTATAACCTGTCAATTATGGATAGGGTGGGTGGGCAGAACAATTTCCCTGGACTGATCTAGAAGGATATAAAATGATGGTGGCCATTAATTTTGCTGACAGTAGGATCTTGCTGTTCGGCTTTGCTCTGGTTTCTGCACTGTCCCATCCTGCTTACCATATGTATGTCTTCTTCCTCTTTTCTTCACCTTTTTGTTCCTTCTTTCTCTCTTTCTCACTTTTCCATCTTTTTCCTTTACTTCAAATAAAAGTTTGTGCACACCTATTCATTGAGTGTCCTGGCCCATTCTTTGGGCAGGACAGAAAGACCCTAGATCATCTGATACCTCACTGTCTGGAAGCAATATGAGAAACAAAAATTATAAATAAAGAAAAAATAAAAGATAGATAATAGGAAGCAGGGACATAGGTCTTTCTCAAATGGAAAGGAGATCAGTAGCTGGAGGGAGAGGTGAAGGAGTGGAGTGAAAGAAGATGAGAAAAGGAATTAAAGGTTTGTTGTGGCCATGTACCAATTCCATACAAGGAATGTATATATTATGTACTGAAAGCATATACTCATAAAAGTTAAAATAAATTAGTTATATACTTGCCTATAAGGGTCTACTCTTGAAAGAATACCTGGTAAGGTGAAAGAGAAATAGATCAGTAGGGTCACCATTACGAGAGAAATTATCATAGACATAGGTAGTAAAACCAAATTCTTATGGCAAAATGGTTAACATTGTAACTGAACAAATATTTTCTTCATAAAATACAGCATATATAATTTCTTAGGACTAGATTAAAACTAGCTGGTCTTTTCAATCAACTGTTTCACCCTCATCTCCTTATTTATAACTTCTATTTTATTGGCTTACCACACACACACACACACACACACACACACACACACACATACCCTAAATATGTAAGTAATGATCTGGGTTGCATTTATTATTTGAGCTGTTATATAAGTAGTCATACTAGAAATGTCAAACAGCTCTTGGAAAAAAAATTGTCAATCATAGTAGGAAGCTGCCTGTACATGAATCCATTTTCCATATTATAACACCCCTTTCTAGTGTTGCATTAGGGGATAAATAAGAATAAATATGTAATTATCTGTTCTTGACCTTCACAGATGCTGTGAACTTCTAGATAGAAAAAGCTGTAAAATAAATTGGTCACTATCAACATTATTATTATTCAAAAACGATGTTACTGGCAGAGCCATTTCCCAAGTTATTTTTTCTTTCCATCACAAATTCATGTTCTTGACCTAAAGGTAACAATGTTATGCAAAGCGAGGTAGTTGAAAAGGCAAGCATACCCTTTTGAATGTAATGATTCTCCACTCTAATATCTCAGAATGCTGCTAACCTCTTGGTGATGGGAGGTTCCTCTAAGGGCATTAGCATTTATTACATTTATGGAAGGAAGGCAATAAGCTGTGGAAATTCTTTCCCGCATATGTTATGAGACTTTTTGGACAAGTGAAATGTAGATATATTATTTATATTCAAGACAGTGGTTGGTATCTCACTACAGGAAAAAGATTAGCTAAAAAATAAACTTTCAAACAATATTGTTGAATGCAAAATTAGAGTAACATGAATTTTATTTATAGTAAAAATCCTACAGTAATAAAACCTGAGGATTAGGTTATTTGCCACAGACTATAATCACCCTACCTGTACATCATTTAGCACCAGCTATCACTTTTCCAGTGACAGTGAGGTCAATGCTTCAGAATGCAAATCTTCTTTTAGAAGCTCTGTTGACAGAGATTTGCCTCTGCAAAAGGACAGAAATGTACTTAAGTATCGCTAATGTTAACATGATGAAATCTCATTAATTCAATGCAACAAGGGGAAGCATCATAATAATCTGAAATGTAGATTATTTAAAGAAAGGTTTTCAATCATTCCCAATGCATCTAGTAATTAAAGTTAATGTGCAAACACTGCCAACCAGAAATACTGCCAAACCCTATTTAATATGAAAATAATGTGCATTTTCAAATTATAATCTTAATATAAAGAGTTTTTTCTAATTTAATTGAAAGGAAATTGTTTCCTTCAGGTGAAATTTTCTCCCTCCTATTTTGTTTACATTATTAATTTCCTTACCAAATCCTCTTTATAAGATAAATGCTACGAAGAAGTATATCTAATTCTGCTATTCTATGAATCAACATACAGTGTGTTTAAAGTTATTCACAATATAGAACTTAACAAACTGTGCATTTACTTAAGGACTGTGACTCCATTTTTAGAGATTAAACTTGATTAAACTCGAATGCTTGGCTTAAGCATAATTTTTACACCTATGAAAGACTTATTTTATGAATTAAATGAAAATGAAATAACTAAAATTTATGCTGTATCAAAACATGAAATTCAGGAATAACATATTCTTTTGAAAGAACTTTTACTATTAGAGGAAATGTGAATAGCATCAAAAATAAAGAGGAAAAATTTTTGTTCTATTATAAAGTACCCAAGAAATGAAATGGTATGGTCCATTGCTTAGTCCCCATAATGTATAATATCAATTTATTTACATGTATGTTAAACAGCTCTTATTTGTACTTCTTAATAGAAGATACAGGATATAAAACCATGGACATCAATAAACTCTATTTCATACTACAAATTAATAATGCATGCTGTGTTTTACATTAATTTGTTTTAAGACAGTGTGTATGGTTTTAGGATCTAAAGAAAAAATAATCTTTACACGCTTATTCTCAAAAGTGGTTTTTTATGTATTTGTCAATACTCTTAATGTGCTTATTACAATATAGTTAGTATTGGTTATGTTATATAATGAAATAGTTCTGTAGCATACAACTATATGTCTCATAGTAAAAAATTACCTGTAAATAGCAAATCATCTACTTCAGTTTTTGAAACTTGGATTTTTGTTCTAAGTAGAATTATAAAGCATATATATAATGTAGCAAATTTTTTCTTATGAAATGTTTCCAGAAACAAAATTGTATTACTGTGAGTTTTATTTCCCCATGTGTTTTCTAAAGAAATACTACTAAATTGAGTGCAGACCTATGGTGGAGACCACTATTCCTAAATTTTACTTAAGAGATTTTCACAAAGTTATGTCATATAAATATGTCAAAGACTGTAGGTATAATTTGTTGGGATACAAATTATTTCAAAATTCTTATATTCTTATTTATTTGCATTGACTCTTTTATAATTTTCTTAGTTTTTTACATCTTTATTATCTGGTTTCTGTAGAAAAATTAATTTTTATATGTTAAATACTATTTATTATAAATTATATATGGTCATAATTTAAATTTCTATTTTAAAATTTAATTCATAAATCTATATTATTTTTCAATATCTTTTCATGGCTTGACAGCACATTTTCTTTAAGTGTCAAATAATACATCATTATGAGAATGAAAAATAGCTTTCCTTTTTCTTAGTGAAGAATGTCTTGGTTGACTCTAAGTTTCAGTGATTATAAAGTCACCGTAAACATCTATGCACATGTTTCTGTGTAGGGCACTGGGGAATAATTATTTGTTATGTACTAGTTGCTACTTTTTTATTTACCTTCTGAAAACTAAATGCCCTATTCTACGTCTTTTAACTGCTTCAGTGTCTCTAAGACTGCTCCATAGCTCAGTATGAGTATCATGACATCGGGTTCTATTATTTGAAAGTGGAGCTATACAAACCATCTGCGGCAGATATATCAGCATTGATATTTCTTAGGAAATACAACAGAAATAATTATTCACAAAGATTTATAATGAGTTACTCAAAATAAATATTTGTTGCAAAATTAAAAGTATAATTACTAATATTAATCTGATGATTGAGATTTAAAATATCCTTATGTTAGTGATTTTTCTCTTGTTGCTGAGGCAAAATACTCAACATCCAAAGTTAAAGGAGGAAAGATGTATTTAGCTTACAGTCTGTAGAGGTTTCAGTCTAAAAATCAACTGGCTCCATGGCAGGGTGGCGTGGCAGAGGGGCAATACAGCACCTCCGTGGAAGACAGCAAAAGCAACAAGAACAAAAGAATGAGAAAGAGCAAATCTCTTTTCTTCCCGTATATTGTAAGCAGGCTACCCACCCTCAGGCAGGTGTAGCACGCACACCATCTCCTTGCCCTCCTCTTGCACAGTCCCAGCATATTTACAAAGTGAGGACTCTGGTCCCCTGCTGAGTCACTTAGTTAAACTTCTAACCTTCTCAAGCTGACACAGCATATCAGTTATGGTCCTCAAGAATGCTCATGTGTTCAGAGCTAAGGTTCTGGCAGGTGATTGAATCATGAGGGTGCTACACTCAGTGAATCGATCTGTTGATATGTACATGGCTAAGCATGCTATGAAGTGATAGGGCTGGTTGAACAGTATGTGTCACTGTGGGCTTGCTTCTGGAAGTTGTATCTCCCTCCCTGGCTTCTCCCTCCACTCTTTATTCTCTGCCTGCCATGAGGTGAGAAGCTTTCTTCTGCTATAGCCTTCCAACACATGACTTCTAACTTCAACCAGATGACCATGATTTGAGTCTCCCAAAACTGACAGCCAAATGAAACGTTGCTTTCTGTAAGTTGTGAGTGTGAGGTTTTAGGGCTAATAACAGGAAAGCTGTCTACTACAGATGAGGTATTAATAGATACTATGACATAGATGGAACTTAAGTTCATTAAGCTAATGAAAAAAGCCAGTCAAACAAGTCACATATTATAGGTTTTGTTTGTAGATAGATTCATAGAAACACAAAGTGGATTCACAGTCTTTTAGAACCAATGGAGAATGTGTGTAATTAGAGATATAAGGATAGAAGGTTTCTTTTGGGGGTTGTGGCACTATGAGGAGGCTGTGGAAATAGTAGATGAGACCTACTGAATGGAGTCAGGAGTATATCCAATTCTTAACCCCTGCTTCTCTGGCTCTTTCCTTTTCTTCCTGTATTCTGACTTCCATGAGGTGAGAAAATTTCCTCCCTTATGTCTTTCCATCATGACCATTCTGTCCGGAGCCAGCCTTAGCCATGGACTGAATCTTCCAAACTGTGAGCCAAATTAATTTTCTCCTTTTCATTGTGGATGGTGTCCAGCAATAGGAGACCTAATATAGGTTAAATAACTTCTCTAGGAGGTAATTGTACTACAGGCTCTAACAAGCAGGTGACTGTCATTGATCTACGTTTGCAAATTAGTGTCATTTATTTATTTTGTCCTATTCAGTCCCGATTTATAAGCTGAATAGATAAACTCTGAATCTATTTTCATTGCTTTTGCTTGGCCCTGCAATTGTAGAAATCATTAATAATAAAAAGAGTAGTGTTGTGTCTCAAATATTTGTGCTTCTCTAAAATGTACATGCTGATATTCACATTTCCAGTATGATCGTATGAAGATGTGGTAATTCACAAGATAATTACATCCTGAGGGTGGAGTCATTATGAATGCAATTGATCTCCTTATAAGATACCAGACCTTGCTTCTTTCTGCCCTGTTCCATGTGAGACTACAATGATAAGATGTCTGACTACAATGGTAAGATGTCTGTCTCTAATATAGGGAGAAACCTTTCCTGAAATTCCAGATCAGCTGGCATATTGACCTTTGATTGCCAGCCTCTATAAATGTGGAAAATAAAGAATCTCGTTTAAATCATCTAGTTTATAGTCATTTGTTAGAGAAGTTGCAACTGTATAAAATAAGTTGTAGTTATAATAACTTCCAGTTATGTACTTTAGATATAATAAGCTTTTGAAAACCATTATCTCATTTACCTATCCACACAAGTGCAACTTGCAGAAAAAAAAACTATTTATTTAACAATAAATAAAAAAATTCAATATGTGTTTCAAAAATACGAACTGTTAATTTCATTTTCTGTTAGCAGAGATGTGAAACTACAGCTTATTTAGAAAACAAAGTGGCAATTTCTTTAAAATGTATACTTAAAGCTACCATACGTTTCAGCCATTGAACACCTCGTATTTGCAATGAGAAAAGAAAACACAAAGACTTGTACAAGTGTTCATAACAGGTTTATTTATAACAACTCACAACTAAACATAATCTAAATGTACCAGCACTTTATTAGATTAGCAGAGTGTGATATTTCTCAGTAAATGTGAGCAAATTATTATAAATGTTGCTATGGGAATAAATCATTAAAACAATTATGAAATTTTGTATAGTAAAAGTATAGTGCATACTGCATTTAACATTTACATAAATTTCTTGAAAATGCATACTTCTACAATGGGAGAGATTAGATACAGTATTACCTAGTGTATTATGCAGGTCTCTTTCTAGAAGAAGAACCAGCAGTATGTATACCTAATTTTAAAAGGGGACCTATTAGGTTGGTGAAGTAGCTCAAATGTGGTGTCCATAGGCAATGGAAGCACCAAAAACACACTCAGTCAGGCAGAGCTGAGCTTGCACATAAAGATCAGCTTCCTTTTTCCCTCTTGTTCTTTCATCAGGGGCCCCATCCTGTCGGATTGTGCTGCTATCATTGAGCATAAGCCCTCTCTACTCTGTACTGACACCCGTGCCCAGTCCACAGAAATGTCCTCAGAGATACACTCATTTTGTTCTTCACCAGATTTATAAGAGTCTCTCAATCCCTTCAGTGCCCTGTATTAACCATCACACCTAGAGATAAGATGGGAGCAAATGGTTAACAAAACAAAGCAAGGAAATATGTTGCCCATGGATTTCTTCATTATTCAGATTATGATGATGCGTTTTCATGACTACACATATGTCCAAGCTTAACAAATCATACTTGGAATTTATTTTTTGTGAAATACTAAATATTTGGAATTTATTTTTTGTCAATCAAGCTATAAAGTATATGACATACAAATGTTAAATAGCATTAAGAAGACCTCTTATTAAATTTTTTTGATGAACTAAACTGTACTCATGTAGACGCTCTCCTAACTGCAATGGTTCTCACTTTCTGTGCACAGATCACTGTATCTTGCACACAAGCCACTCTCATACTACGATCTGCTTTAGTCGCTAGAAGTTTACTTGTCTTAGAATTGCATATATTTGGAGTAATAGAGCACATAATCTTTCATAATTGATTTTGCACTGGACATAGTGTTGTAAAATTCACCCATGCTGTTATGCACTAATATTATAGCTCACACCTGAGTTATCTTTTATGGTAAGAATGGATTTTAGCCATTTATCACTTATGTATATATGTGCAGTTTCCATATTTTGTCTGTTATGCATATATATCTTTGTGTAGTGTATGATACAATTTCTCTTAGAAAATATCTTAACATGAGAGCATTAGATTATACAGTGTTTCATTTATACGATATTCTCACATTGTTTTCCAAAACAGCTGCAGAAATTTGCATTAATGTCGGCAGCGCACAAAACTTCCAGCCGACACATGTTCATCCACATTTCATAATTCAGTCTTTAATATCAGCTGCTCTAGAGGGCGGGCACTGGTACCCCACATTTGCCTTTCTATTAGACTGATTGTTTATAAGCCTTTATTGTTTATAAGCCTAGCTAAATGATGAAAACTAGGATCCATTTGCAATGTAGGGATCTCATGGTTTTTTTCTCTAAATTAACTCTTTATGATAAAATGTGATTATAAAGGCTCTTCCTCACTTTCCCAAGAAATAGCAGATTTCATTCACTGAACACAGAAGAATGTTGCCCAAATGTAGAGCTACTGGACAGCACTCCCCGTTCTAAGATTCAGAACTCTGGCTGCCCTGAATTTGATGTAGACACAATAAGAGAGCAAGCTTTGAGAAAATGAAAACTCCAAGTGAAAGCAGGCCAGTAGAAAAGAGAGAGAGATTAAAAGATTTGGAAGTTTAAATCACACAAATAAACATTAAAAGAGTAAGGTGATAAGTATGCTAATTATCTTTGATCATCACTATATAATTTAAAAATAGTACATTTGCCTAATGAAAGAGCACATATACGTGTCAATAAAAAACAGAAAGAAAGGAAAAGGACTCCAGTATCAAAAAGTCAGAACCATGCTTGAGCAATGACTTCCTGAGTGGATTCCTAGGTCAGATGTCAGCTTTCATTGTAAAACTTACAGTTAGATAAGACAAGTGAGGTTGCTCAGTATGTTAAGCCATTATACTTAACAATACTGTAATGTGTATTTTGAATGTTCTCATAACACAGACTTGACAAATATTTGAGGTGACAGATTTACTAATTACCCTGACATGATGGATTACTTCATAATGTGCCCATGCATTGAAACAACATATTTTATACCCCATATACGTACAATTATTATGCATGAGTTATAATGTCATATATATATATAATATATGTATGTATATATATATAATGTTTAAAACAACAACAAAAACATAGACATCATTCTCTTGAACATTTTCTGGACAGGGAAGTCTGCCTATTTTCATATTCTACATTCTCTTTGATTGTTAGATGATTGGGGTAAAAGTAAAAGAGTCATTTATGAATTTCATATATGTTCTATTCACTATATGATTGATTAGTTTTGTTTTTTCATTAAAATGTGTTCATTTTGATACCTTGGTGGTTTTAGCTGGACTACTGCTGCAATACTTTCTAGACCAGATCAATTTAATCCAGATATCACATAACAGTGCTTGCCTTTTTAATTTTCTTACTGTCTCAATCATCGGAAACCTAGGCCAGTGAACCATGCACAGATCACATGCATGTGTGCTTTTCTCTGATATTAGTAATAGCTACTTGTATGTACACATTTTTTTATGAAGAGTTGCAGCTCTAAAACTTTACTTTTAATTTGTCCAAATCTAAGATTACTTTTTTACAACTTATGAAATAAACTCAGATACAAAAACTCAAATACTTTGTAGCTGTGTGGTTGTTTTCAGTTAGGTAAGTAGAAAAATCTTCAGGGAGTAGCTGTTCTGTTTGATGTACAGAGTCCGCAATTTAAAATTATGCCTATATATCACCATACTGTGGTGGCCGGATTACCAACTTTGACAGAGATTTCTGGGAATTTCAGTTCATAACCACAGTAGTTGAACTCATGAAAGGCTGAATAAAATCACCAAATAGCAGCGCATGAAAAGAGAGTAGAACATTTATGGATATTTATATATTTTTGGAAGTAAAAGTAAATACTGTCAGTGAGGGTAACATAAAAGGATTACAGAAGTTGGATAAGGATGCACTGTACTGAAAGATAATTGAGAATGATATGAGATGATTGAGAGAAAAAGATATTGTTTACACTGCATAAAAATGAAAAGAAAAAGATTTATTTCAAGGAAGGAGGAAGGAGGTTGCGAAAAAAACAAGTGATGAGAAAATGATGAAAACAGCTTTTGCAAATGGGAAGAGGCCAAGGGTTCAAAGGAATATGGAATGGTAGTCAAGAAGAAGAAATAAAAAAGGAATTAAAATTTATTATGTCCACAAACCAACTCCCCACAATAAATGCAATTATTATGTACTGCAAATATGTACTAACAAAATTCAAAGAGAAAGGAATGGTGTTTTTTAAATAAATAAGAGAAAGGGAGAGAGGGAAAGACAGAAAGCACAACATAGAGAAAGATAAAAATTAGTTTTGAGACTTGAATCATCACTGATGAATAATGACAAATAATGGTGTGTTAGGTAGTCCAGAATATGCTAGAAAGAATTAAGCATGTGTAGATACTGGCTATTATTGCACCTATGTGTTGCATCCATAATAACTTTTAAGTACCTATTAGCTTTATTTTTCTGAAAATCTTGCAGTTATAAACTATTAAAAAGTAACTTAAGGTTGAAAAGTTTTCAGCAACAGTGTGAACTATAAAAAGTAAGCGAACAAGTATGTTTCTGTGATTGCCTTTTCTCATCATACTTTTTTTCAAAAAAAAAAAAAAACCAAAAACCAAAAATCACCTTTGTCTTCTCTAAACATAAATTAGCTCCTGACTGCACTGAGGCTGATCACCTAAGCTTGATCAACGTTATGCTAGCTTCAAATCATTTCCACAAAAAAGCTTGAAGCTCTGCTGTCTCTGCTGACACTTTCATATGTTGCCTTCCTACAACAGATGGCTGAGGATTCTAATCAAGAGATTTTGTAAGAATCAACAAAAATCGTTGGGCAGAATCTATAGTTATGGAGAAAAAAAGTCCAGAAACATATGTTCCGGTATCCTGAATGCTATTCTGAAAGGAAGTTTGCATATCATTTAATCATCCTTTTTCATGTTACAGTGAAATTCTTCACTGTGTCAGCACCTCTGTGCTTAATGTTGCTACCATCACCCACCCTTTCATTAAGAACTGCATAGATTTTTAAATGCATTATTTTTATCTCTTCCTTTCTACTACAGCTCAATATGCTCTTAGGAAGGCATATATGTATATAATTTTTAAGTTGTATTTTTATAGATTTAAGAGAAATGAATCTTGAAGCACAAGATAAAAATATGCAAACACGTGATACAGGTCAAATTCTAAAGTGAGCTAAATTTTAGACAATTACAGCTTTTCTTATAATCAACATCAGAGCCTGAATATCTATGACATTCTGAGCAATAGATTTAAATGGAGTTAAAACTTGTGTCTACAATTATGCTTAATTTGCATGTAAAGTTATATATCTCCTGTATTGTAATGAGACAGGGTTATTATACAACAAATTGTGTGTGATATTTTAGTCTATGCAAATAGCTTCACCATTTTCTTTTAAATGACCTTAAATAGAAGTCAAATTAAAAGCATTTATAGATTAAGTCTTTTATTTAAATCTGTTTGCTTCCAACATACTGTAAGAAAGAAACACCAATTAACTACACAGAACCAAAGATGCACATAAATTTCAATCTGTACACAGTCTAAATCTATAACCCCTTGCATCATAATTTAGTTCCTGTAACACTGGCAGTGCTTTCCTGTCATAATTATAAAATTGCAGAAGTTTGCATTCCTTAAATGTTTTCTATAAAATGTAGATAAGATGAATAATATGCTTCAACAGCAAAGATACAATAATTAGCTTATGAAGGAATCTAGGATAGTGAAATAGATGTATATTTCATAACATGTACATGTAAATATAATAAACATCATATATACTGATTTTCCAATGAAATTTGTAAGTGCAAAATAGAAAAATCTTATGCACATTTAGCATAATTTGATCTATCAGTGAATGCAACTTATGGTAAATATTAGAAGCCTATTTATAATAGCATTTTTTTCCATAGAAGCCTTTCTGAAATTATTTGTTCGTGCATATACAACAGACCCTATTCAAGAAAGTTTCACCTGATTGTTATATTTCTCTAATTTTCTTCCACCTGGCAATCTTTTACCTCATCCTAAATTTTCTTCAGCATTTTCTAAAATATAATTCAATATCTATTTTAGATCAGTCTTGATGGTTCACTGCCCTCCAAAACTGTATTCAGGTAGAGATTTTTGGCATATTTTTTCTTCCAATATACACTCTTTGTTTAGGTAAAATTTTGTTAAATGCATTACTAAAGAAAATACAGGTCAGAACTCAAAATTTATCTTATGACTATAATTGGTATTAAAATGAATCTTATATTTTTATACCAGTATAAAACATTTTAAGGTTGCCAAAATCTTTCAAGATATAAAACCTTTCTGTCTCTGTGTCTGTCACAATCACATACATTCCCCCAAAATTGTAATTCCAATTTTCATCAAATTTGGATAAAAAAATAAACTCAGAGGAAAATGAGATGTGTGTTAATTAGGCATGAATAAAAGGGAGAGAAAGAAGTCATGAAAAAGTTACATATTAAAAATCTCCATGGCCTGAAAACTGTAATTTTGTCCTTTCATGGTCACCTGCTTGGAGAAATGCAGAATCAAGAGAAAGTACACAAGAGTTAGATATCTGTATTCACATCCTACCTTTGATAAAGAAGAACAGGTAATCTTTCAGTCGTTTGTTTATACTTGTGTTTCTAGAGTTTTATTATCTGCAGGCTGAAGATGATACTAACTTCATAGAAATTTTCTGTCTCTCTTTCTCTTAGTATACTTTGCATACAGAAAGTATTAGAGCTTTTAAATTGGATATTTTTCAACTTGGAAAAAACAAATCAATGATTTAGAAGGTAAATCTGCAACACAGCACTCAGCTAGGGCAAATAAAAAAGGGAAATAAACATAAAAAATAGACAATGAAAACTATTTCTCATTCATTAATGTCCCTAATGACATAACAGGAAACCATTCAAAGAAGTGGTAGTGAATTTCAAAGCTTATAAAATTTATGAATCTAGAAGTACTACTTATTTCAATAAGGTTAAAGAAATCCACGTCTAGACATATCACAGTGTGCCTATATACCAATAGGCAGAAGGCTAGCCGAAAGGAAGGCACATTCATTACAGACAAATGACAACACAATTGAACAGACTAGTCCATGATATTAACAGGAGCCCAGAGACGTTGATACATTGCCTTTAAAGAATTTAAGGAAATAAGTATATGTTTATTCTGTAAGTAAACTATGAAAAAGTCATTTTCAGAGTAACAAATACTTACAGATTATCATTAGAATTGCTAATTATTAAAGGTTGTACATTAGGATGAAGGAAAACCACCATAAAAGAGAGCTGAAAATTCAAGAATGAAATAGGAATTGTGAAAATGATTTTAAAAAGGTTAATCTAATAATATCTCTGTGTATAAAATGATATCAACTCTATTGTGTTAAGCAGAAAATAAAACATAGGAAATAGGCCCAACAGGCTATGTATTTTAAAGTTCTTATATTGTACCACAGTCAGGGAGGGTATACTAATTGATTTTTTAGAAAAATTTCTTGGTAAAATATCAGGTGAATGAATTAATTGATGAAAAATGTGTGGATAAATTATGATCCTAAAAAAGAAACAATATTATAAAAATAAGAAAAAGGAGATTCCTAACCAAAAGAAAGAAAAAGATGGGTAAAAATGACATTTATTCACATAGAAAAAAAGATGTTGACCTCCTTTCCTAAAATATAAAACGGAAACTCTTTTAATGAAAACACTGGCCACCTGGATATAATATCTTTAGAAGACAATGAAATATAATACGATACCATATAAAGGAATGTCTTTATATTTTTGACATTGGAAAATGTGTTTCTTTCTTATCAACTTCAGTTAAAAAAGTCACAGAAATTTAAAATACTGATCACCTAAAAGAGTACAGCAATTACAGAAAGCAATTTGGTATTATCTGGCAGAGTATACTACCCTTTAAAATACTAATTATATTTCTCAATTTATCTTCTAGGGAAATGTCCACGAATATGTATGAGAAAAAAAAACATAAAATGAGTTAATGACATTTTTTTAACAGCAAAACCTCAAAATTCCAGCAACAGTATAATGGGTGCTATAATAGAATGATACAGTACTCATTTGTGATAAAAAATGAACAACAGCTTATCAATGGAGAAAAGATCTGGAATATGAATATAAGCAAATGAATCGGGGTGCTAACCTGCATAAGAGAGAACATGAAGGTGCTGAAAGACAAAATGGTAAACAATTGTCCAAATACTAGTGATCTCAAGGATCTTAGCGTAACTAGCTTGGAGGAATCAGAGTTTGAGGTTAAAGATAAGCCAGAGTTAGAATGATTTGCAGCTAATGAGGAATATCAAACATGTCCTTTAGAGTAGTAAAGCTGCTGTAATTTCAAGATGGATGTCATTTAGGAAGATGTCAGGCAATTACGCACCTGATATTGTTAGCATGATTTTCTGTGTTGCATTATCCAAGCTATTTCATGACAATGATCTCTGTTTCTCAAAGCTTCTTTTTTTTTGTTTGTTTCCTGTTGTCTTTACCTCTTACCTTAATCTCTTTACACCAAGTCACTCTATACTAGGGAGAGGCAACTTTCAGGGAAAGCGGTTAAGGATCTTTCAGTCATTAACTTTTAATGTCCTTTCCTTGGAGGTCTGCTCTTCATTGTATTGAAGAAGATCACCCACTTATATGCACAACAATCCCCTTTTATTTAATTCTAGGTTAGAGTTTGCCACTAAAAGTGACCTGAAATAAAATGGGAAGGGAAAAGGAGAAGGAATTTTCTCCAGTGGTTTCTTAGACTTTGTTAGCACTCATTTTGAAATAAAGGTATTTTCTTGTAAATGGTCAAATTAGATTCATATATATTTATGAAGTACAAATCATCAACTGATTTCCTAAAACAATGTGGAACATCTAAATCAAGGTAATCTATACATCACCAATAGTACCATTCTTTGTGATGACAGTATTTGAAATGATACCTTATTTTGAAGTGTAAATTGCACTATTATTAACTGTATTCATCACTCTGTACAATGGGTCTCAAGAGAAAACACAAAGCAGCTTATTCCTCATGTTGAATTGAAACCCAGAGCCCTTTGCCTCATGTCATTCTCCATCTGTCCTCCTCTGCTCATCGCCTTCCTCCTCTCTGCTTCTGTGCATTTGGTGGCTTTACATCCCACATATAAGTGAGAGAGAGCATGCATCATTTGTCTTCCCAGCTATATTTCACTTAGGACATTTATTTCACTAGGAGAAATATTGTCTATGTTGTTGTCAATGACAGAATTTCTTTCCTTTCTAGAACTGAATGGTATTGCTTTTGTATACATGCTATGATTTCTTTATGCATTTCTCTGTGGACAGACTGGTAGGATGGTTCTGTAACTTGGCTATTAGAATAGTCTTGGAGTTAACATGGGAGTGTAGACATCTTTTCAAAACTGATTACAAAACGTGCAACATACAGAAATGGGAATGCTAAAACACGTGATCGTTATACTTAATTCTGCTTTTAGTACCTACTATTTTTCATAGTATGTGCACTAATTTACATTCTCAACAGTGGTGTACAAGGGCTTTTGTACATATTCGCAAGAGCATGTGCTATCTCTCATCATTTTGATAATAGCTAGTGTTATATGTGTGAGCTAATATCGTATAATGGTTTGCATTTGCTTTTCCCCAATGATTAAAAGTGTTGAACATTTTGTCATATATCTTGTGACAATTCATATTTCTGTTCAGGTTCCTTATCTTTTAAATTGGAGATTCATTTTACTGTTATAAGCTTCTTCAAATTTTTTGTATATTTTGTATATTGATCCCTTATCCAATTTGTAGCTTATAAATATTTTATCCCAATTTGCAAATTGTGTTGATGTTGATTGCTGCCATTGTTATGTAGATGTTTCATAGTTTAATGAAATAATTTTTTGGATATTTTTAGTTTTGTTGCCTATATTTTTGAGCCCAAAATTTTTTACAAAGTGCATAGATCACCGTTTCTATTCTCCTATGATTTGATACTCCTACGATTTCTCATGTTAGACTTATAGTTTTGAGTTTTACCAGTCTCTTCATTATGAGTTGACTTGCATATGTCTAATTTCATTCTTATGTATTTGAATATTCAGATTTCCTACTACCTTTTCCTACTACCTTTTACTGAAGAGTTTTGCCTTTTCCTGCTGTGCATTGTTGGCACATACATAAAAGATCAACTGGCCATACATATGTGCATAACTTCTGAACTCATAATTTAGTTCCGTTAGTCAACATGTGTATTTTCATGCTAAAACCATGCTGTTTTAATTATTACCACTTTTTAGCATCTTCTGAAAATAGGTAGTGTGACACTTCAACTTGGTCTTTCTCATTAATGATTGCCTTGGCACATGGTGTTTTTCCGTATATATGTGATTTTATAAAAATTTTAGGATTATCTTTATAGTTATAGATTAACAATTTCACATATATATTTAATTTATATGTTTATACTTGACTTCTGGTAATAATTCCATTGAATGTGTAGAGTATTTTGGTTTTTTTTTTTTTTTTTTGTACTGGGAATCAAACTCAGGACCTTGTAATTGCCAGGCAGATGCTTATGCTACTGTGCTATATTCCTTGTCCGTGCAGGGTATTTTGGAAATTGAAACAATTTAGCAATATCAATTCTTCTAATCCATGCTTGGTATATCTATTTACATAGGATATTTATTCATTTGTGTCTTCAAATTTTATTTAATATTGTATGGTTTTAGTTTATGGGTCTTTTATTTCCTTGGTTAAATTTACTTGTAGTGTTTTATATTTCTGCATCGATTGTAAGTGGAAATTTTTATTCAGATAGTTCAGTGTTAGTGGACAGGGCAACTACTGATTTTTATGTGTTGATTTTACATTTTTAAACTTTATTTATTAGTTTTAAGCGTTTTTTGGTGTACTATTTAGCATTTTATACATTTTATAGCAATTCATACCTAAAAAACTTACAATATCATTTTTTTGTTTTTCTGTTTGGATTCTCTCTCCCTCCTTTTTCTCTCTCTCTTTCTCTCTCATGTGTTTGCCTATTCCAATACTGAACTGCCTAACAGTGGTGAGAATGAGCACCCTATCTTCTTCTGCATAGTAGAGAAAATACCTTTTTTTTTTTTTTTTTTTTTTGAGACAGGGTCTCATTATACAGTGCAGTTCAGGCTGACCTTGAAATCACTATGTAGCCCAACCTGGCCTTGAACTCCCAACTACCCTACTGCATCAGCCTCCATAGTGCTGGTGTTCTAAGTATGCATCACCACACCCAGCAAAAATACATTCTATTTTTCACCACTGTATATAATATTAGCTATGAATTATTATTTATCACCCTTATTGCGTTGAAGTAATACTTCCAGTACCTAATTGTTGAGAGTTTTTACCATGAGAGATACTGAATTTTAACAGATTTTTATCAGCATTCAATGAGGTGGTCACATGACCTTCATCCTTCACTGTATTGATATAGATCACATATCTTTGCATATCAGCAGTAAACTCACTTGACCATGAGAAATATTTTTTATTTTAAAGAGAGTAAAAACTAATTTTAAAAGCATTAGAAATGATATAAAACTTCAAAAACATATGATGTGAATTCAACAATGGTTGTTATATTGCATATTGTTGTCTTCAAAGTAGTTGTTCAGATTATCAGATATAAGCATGCAAAATTGGTCAAAACTATATTAAACATTAACTGTTCCTTTCAATAAACCAATAGAAATTAGTAGTACAATTATCTTAGCTGTCTTGTGTATATATATTCCCTTCTTTCATTCTTTCTTTTCTCTTTTCTTCATCTTAGTTGTTCTTTCTTTTGAGCAGTATTAATCCCTTTCACACTAACTTGTATTTTTTTTATGTTAACATTTTATTAGTACACATTACAATTGAATGACACTTTTAATATATTATTGAATTCACTTTACTTATATTTTGTCATTATTTTTGTCATCTTTACTGACATAGGATGTGTGGTTGTAATTTTCTTTTCTTGTAGTATTCACTTCTGGATTTAGTATTGGAATACTTTGAGCATTTAAAAAAAGAGATAGGAAGCTTTTTCTCTTTGATTTTCTGGAAAAGTTTGTGAAGAATCAGTATTCATGTGTTAAATGTTTAGTAGAATTCCACAGCCAGTCCAGCAGATACTGGGCTTGTCTTCGTTTGGTGACTTTTGATCAATAATTTGATGTCCTTACTCCTGCTTGGTCTGCTCAGATTTTGATTTTATTCATAATGCAGTTTAGACTGTAAGTGTTTAGGCATCTATCCATTTCTTCAAGATTATCTAATTTGTTTGCATATAATTCTTAATAATAGTCTCAGCATTCTTTGTATTTCTGTGATATTGGTTGTAATGTCTGTTTCATTTGTTATATTCTTTATTTCAGTCCTCATTTAGTCCACCTAAGTTTCTTTTATTTTATCTCTTTTTAAAGCACAAATGTAATTGTGTTAATCTCTGTATCATTTTTCAGTTTCTGTCATTTATTTCTGCCCTAGGTCTTATTATTGTTTTCCTTTTGCAAACTCTGGGCCTAGTTTTTTAGGCTTTTCATTTGTTTCTTTGTTCCTTTTTGGATATTATTTCTTTTTTGAAAAGATAAAATTTTTTAACAAAATAGGAGAATATCAATAGCTAATACCCTGTGCATTGGTGTCTTCAAAGTAAGTATTGGGAATACAAGGCATAAACCAAAAATAGTTTCACACACACAAAAAAAACAAACAAGAACTCAGAATATTAGACCTCTCCCCGAAGCTAACCCAGTGAAAAAAATGAGCAAGCAAAATGAACAGACACTTCATAGAAGACACTTCTTAGACACCTCTTAGAAATTATCAGTAAATGCATGCAAAAAATGCTCATAATTAATGGCCATCAGAAAAATGCAAATTTAAACTACAGTGAGGTACTATTTTACTCTAGAAAGAGTGGTGATGGTCAAAACACCTAATAATAGGTTCATTATTATTAATAAAACCTAATGGTGAAGAGGTAGGGAAAAAGCAACTCTTGAATATTGTTGGAGGGAGTGTAATTTAGTAAAACTAAGAGGAAAATCAGTGAGGAGATTCCTCAAAAAGCTAAATCTTCCATTTGACCCAGCTATTGCCTTTCTTAGTCTTTTTCAATTTTAGTTTATTACTAGAGATCTTTCTTCATTTAGGATGCAGGTGTTTATTACTATAAAACATTATTAAAACTTCTTTTGCTGCACCTTATTAATTTTGGTAAACTGTGTTTTCATTTTAACTTATCTGACCATCTTTTGTATAGACATCAAAAAAGCAGTGTATCTACTTGTAATAGGAAAGATAAGGAATCAAATGAAGTGCCCATGGATGGGTGAATGAATAAAGAGATTGTAAGAGAGGGGAGGAAGGAAAAGGGAAGACATAAAAAGTAAATGAAACATGTTATGTGGATGTAACAACTCCTCATGACATGTTATATACATGTAATAACTTTCCATGATGAATATAATCATTTTATAGTGCAAACATGTACTAATAAAAAACTTTCTTAAAAAATCAAAGAATGAAGCTGAAAAAATATTGTATATATTACTATTCATTCATAAATATGAAACCTTACTATTTGTGGCAATAAAGATGGAACTGTAGAACTTTATGGTAGGTAAAATAAAGTAGGCACAGAAAAACAATTACGACAAACACTCACCTATGGAAGCTATAAGAAGATAATCCATTTGAAATAAATAGTGAAACAATGGTTAACAGAGGCTTGACATGGTAAGTGAGATATGCAGCTAGAAAAGGGTTAGCTAATGCAACAATACAGTTCATTGGAAGATTAAATGTATTGTTCCACTGCAAAGTAAGAAGGTCATATTTAGCAACGATTTATTCTATATTTCAAAATAGATGTAGAAGAGAATTGCATGTTCTCAGCATGAACCTAGACTTGTCAATACACCATGTATATAATGAATACAATATTCATTACCGTTATTTCAATTAAAATAGTTATTTCAAATGATACATTTACTTACATATTAACCTCATTTTATCATTAAAATTGTATAGATGTATAAAATATTATATGATAACCCATAAATGTTCAGTATTATGTGTTAATTATAGCTTTTTTAAAAAAATAATGAGATAGCAGCAATGCTGCATAACCCATAACCCCAACCAGCGTATTTCAGCAAGGATCAGAGGCTAGTTCTGCCACACTAGAGAATTTGAAGGATGATTGCTATGGTCTCAAACACCATCCTTGGGCCTCACCAACACATCACCAGTAAATTTTATTCTTTCACCATGCATTTTGAGAGATTACTGGATAGATTTCTTATTAGTATTCCTTGTTTAGTTCCTCATCAAATATTATTTTAAAGAACTTATATGTCTTATCCATTCCTTGCCTTTTGGTGAAATTATTTTTCCAGATAAATAACCCATTTTGTCTGAAACTTACGCAGAACTTTTCAACTTTTCTTTAGAGAATCAAAATGTAAAAGGACTTAACATGACAGCACACAGAATAAACACCACACTATTAGGAGCCTTGATAAGGTGAATGGCAATCAGTAGCACGCTACTCATCGATTACTTCAATATTCTTAGCTATAGCAGTGTTTATAGAAACTAAAGTATTTTGATCTCAAAATAATTGTGGTATAATGTTGAAAAGGATATTTCATTCATTGAGAATTGTATTCTCCTCTTTACCTTGGGTTAGAATGTTCCTGAGTGAAAAACCAAGTTTGTCCCATTAGTATTTAACTATTGATAATTTTACATTAACAATAATATCATTAACTACCTTACTATAGAAAACATAGGACAGCCATCATTGTACTGATAGTGTTATTATAAACTTGCCTCTTACAATGAATGAACTACAAAAAAGTTCCAAAAACCTGTTTATGAAATGTGAAAAGAAATCAATTTCAAAGCTATTATGTTTTGTAACACAATTCTTTATAAAATTAAAATCTTAATTTCAAGAATCCATAGTCTTCCAAATTAGCATGCCTATCTTCTTTATAAGACTAAATACTGAAACAGCACATTTATTTAATCATGTCAAGTGACTAACTACTTTAAGTAACATTAAGTATAATAAAATATTTAAAAGTAGTTTGTGTTATTGCAGTATAAAAATATAGACAAACTCCTCATTATTTGATATTTTATAATGCATGTTTGCTTTCTAAAATTAATTTTCATTCCCATTATAGATGGGTTGGATCAAAAAATTTTCAGGAAATATTTAACCACCAAAATGTATTTAAAGGGCCATGTTATTGGAAAATATTCAGTTTACATGTATTCAGTGAATATTTTGGGAGTAGTTAAAATTCTAAGTAATTGAGAAAAATGTAATTTGAAAAATCTTTGGAACATTCACACCTTTCTAAACTGAGAAAGAGATTTTGAAACCTAGAGGACCTGTTATGTTTAAGAGATTTGTTTGCTTGGATTTTATTGTACCTAATTTTTTCTTATAAATATTGGAGTTTCAAAGCAAATTTATAAGGCAATTGTGTTTCCTTACTTAATAATTAGAAAAAATTAACTTGTCAGCAACAAAATTTAAAAGTACATTTAATTTCATTTAAAACTAGAAATCATATCACTTTTGAAAAGTTGTTTGAGCTAGTATATCTTCAGTTGCTACTAAATTTTAACTGTATGTTCTAGTACATGAAGTCAAATAATTTAGAACCATTATATTCTTTGGCAAGTAGCTTTCATTTGGGGGATTATAAAGGATTATCAATGATAATCTTTGGCTTTCCTAAGTACTTCTTTTGTTATTCTTACCTAATGTTTTTTCTAACGATGATTCTCATAATAAATACCATAAATTCACTGATACCTTAAGCATCTGCATTTGATTACAGTATTCACTCATCATTTATGAATTCATTCAATAAAATTTACTGGAAGTTTACTATGTTTTACACATTATTCTAAACACTGTGAGCGGAGCACACTCCTGAGATGTTACAGAAAGATAAGCAGAAAGGCAAAAACAAATATCAGAAAAAAAGTATATGGAGTAGTGAAATTTTAAGCAGGCAATTAGTAAAACTTCAATAAGAAATTGACATCTGAGTAACAAAAGTGAAGACATATATATAGATTTCAGGGAGAAGAACTCTGCAAACAAAAACATCAATAAAAGTCAAAGAGTTTGAGTGGAAATTTGCCTCATTTCTCAGAAAAGATGCAAGCAATGCAGTTAGCAGATTGGACAATAGCAAAATTATGGGAGACCATGCCAAATAATTAAATGGACTTATTTCTTGATGCTGGGCTGGTTAAAAAATGATCCATGACTTAGTCACAAAGACAAGTACAGACACTATGAAAACGTACTTCTATAAGTACTTGGCAGTATTAAGATGTTATGGTTTATAACTGAAATGCTCCCAAAGCCTTTTGTGTTCAGAGGTGGACTGATGGGAAGATGACAGGATCAGCAGTGATTACTAAAGGTAGGGTTACTAGAGGGGCTGAACTGGAGAAGTGGGTTACTGTCAGTGGTCTCAAGGCTGCAATCTTGTCTCTCTTCCTTCTCTGGCTCCTTCTTTCTCTTTGTTTTCTAATTGTTCAGTTTCTGTGATACCTTATCCTTGGTTCAAAAGACATTAAAACTGGTTTGTGGGAAGACTTTCTAAAAGTGCTGTGACATAAGGCAGAGAACTCTTTAAAAGTTATAAAGAGAGGTTGATGGACTTTCCTGGTCAGGACACAAAAGACAAAAATATTGTTAGGAATGTGGAGAATAAACTTGAGGCTCATGGGTTTTCAGATAAGCTTGAAGATTGTAAAAAAATGAAAAAGAGACCATATGTCTTATATTCTGACAAAAATTGTCGTTTATCCTATGTTTTAAATATTTGTATGAAACTACAGTTCATAAAACTAAAGTTCATAAAGTTCATAAAAGTGTCAGGACTAATTAATTGGACAGAGAGATTTTGAGAAATCCCAATGTTCAGCCTGTGACATGTATACTAATAGCTACTTTTAACCAGATCTACAGTAAAAGTCATGGGCAAAAGTTAGAGGTATAGAACTTTAAAACATTATAGCTGTGCCAGGAAGTGCTATATTGGGTTAAAGTGAGTGTGGCTGATGAAAACATTAGAGTCATTAAAGATAAGCCACGTACTTTGCATCAGACAATACAAATGATGCCTTGATAGAATTTCAGGAATTGGCCAGACTGATTACAGATTTAAACACATAAAAGTGTGAACTCCTTTAAAAGACTTACCTTTGAGAAGAGAAACCCAGGGTGGTTTTCTCATGTGGGGCCACACAGGAAAGCAAATCCTCCATTCTGCCATCCAGATGCTCAAGAGTCTGCTATAGGCTTGGTCTACCTGGGAGCAGCTTCTGGAGTTAGCAAAGGACCTTCTCCAGGAGTTGTTAGTACATCCACATGGTATTAGTTGTACAGACATGCAAAATACAACAGGTGTAAGATCGTAGAGGCTGTTTCTTCTTTCCTTCATCCCAGTTTTTCCTTTCTTTGCACAATTTCTTTCCCTTTCATGTTATCTATTTTACATTTTGGGTTTTATTTACTCTTTCATGTTCATAACTAGGGAAACAATATGATGTTTACACATGTGTGTTCTATGTATTTCACTTATGAGTATGGTCTCTAATTGCATCCATTTACCTATAAATGTCTTGAGTTTATCTTTTTTATAGCTGAGTAACACTCCATTGTAAAGAAAGAAAGTATTAAGGCTATATATATATTCATATATATATATTCATATATATATATATGGATAACTGGGATAACTGTACTGCTGATGTCTGGCGGTTTATTGAAAGGAACTGTTAATGCTTAAATTTCATATATATATATTCTGAACAATTTTCCATTCTATATCTGATAATCTGAGCAATTTATGTGAAGACAACAATATGCAATATTACAACCATTGGTGAATTCCAACCATCCTGTCTAGTGGAAATCTGGATTGTCTCTAATGTTTTTTTTAAATTATTACTTTCTTATTCACTTTAATGGTTTGATCAAACTTCCATTCTTGCATCTGAGAATCTGAGCAACTTCATTGAAGATAACAATATGTAATATAACAACCACTGTTAATCCTTATCATTTGGTTTGAAACCCTGCATCATTTTTAAGGTCCTTGCTTTGTTTTGTTTGTAGTTTGCTATTGTTCTTTTCTTTTACTATTCTCTTTAAAATAAAAAAAAAAAAAAGATCATAGAAGCTTTGACTCAGATATCATAAAAAGACCTGGAAGGCTATATAATGTGTTATGATAGGATCACAGTTCTTGCAAGGAGATCTAAAAATGGCAATACATAATGCTATAAAAGTGAACTTGAGTCAGCAACAGAGGCTCCAGGAAATTGAAGGTCCCATAAATGTGGAACATGGACTGAGGAAATCCACAAGCAGTAAAAAGAGCCAGACTATGACAGGCCATGAGGGCCATGGCCAATAAGGTCATAGGGGTGAGGCTGCATAAGCCTTTGGAGATTACATCTCAGTATAACCTGTCCTGTGGCTGGATATGGAGCTAGGGAGTTTTACCCTGCTTACTTCCAAGGTTGGTTTTCAGTCTTGCTTTGGTTTAATTCCTTCTATCTTCCCTTCCCTCCCTTTTAAAATGGGAAATTTTACCCTGTGCCATTGTATGTTAAACGTGTTGCACTTTCTTTTCAAATTTTATAGGAGCCGACAGCTAACAGTTTGCCTTGAGTCTCTCAGGAGGCTTTGGACTTGGACTTGTCAACAACTGGAAATCTGTCACGATTTTAAGGACTCTTACAGATGTACTAAATGCACTTTATGTAATGGGGTAGACATGAATGTTTTGGTAGTAAAGGAATGTTATAGTTTAGGTCTAGAATGTCCTCCAAGTGTCTCATGTGTTCAGAGGCAGGGCTTTGGATGGTGACTGGATCATGGGTGTGATATAATCATTGGTGGTTTCTTCTATTCATGAATTCATAGCTGAATGTGTACTTGGCAGTAGGGCCCTGTTTGGAAAAGATGGGCTACTGAGATCATACCCAGGAAGAATGTACTCCTGTGCCCACTTCTTTTTTTCTCTGATTCTCTGCTATCATGAGTTGAACAGGTTTCTTCTTCTATACCCTTCTGTAATACTCTTTCTGCCTTGGACATACCAACCATGCACAGAACCCTCTAAACAGCAAAATAAATTTCTCCTTATTTTGTGGATGTCAGGTGTTTTTTTTCAGGGACAGAAAAATCAAGAATACAAATATTTAAGCATCAACAGGGTGGCATTTTGCAGGCGTTAAAAATTATATTCTTTAGTAACATTGGTCTACAAAAATAGGCAAAATTATTTTTTGTCCCACTGATAATTTAAGAATCACTGATCTTGGAGGCTTTCACTTTTTTGTTGAGTTTGATTTGAAGCAATCGATGTTTCAGGAGAGGAGAGAAAAGGTATGACTTATTTATGAAGACAGTAGCACTCTCAGAGGCTGAGGCAAGTAAATCCCATTAGAGTCCAGCTTGAGGGACCTAGCAAGACGCTATTGCAAAATAAAACATTTAAAAGAGTACTGGGGATATAGCTCTGTGTGAAAGTCCTCAGTTCAATGTATAGTACCACCACAAAAAAAGAGGACCCCTTTGGATTCTTTTAGGAAATTATTAAAGAAGCCACATGCATCTAAATGTGGATATGAGTTGAGTGGATGCTGGAAAAACAGGTGAAGGAGGATGTAGCACAGAATAAGTAGGTGGAGATAGTGAGATATTCTTAGATTTGGGGTATGTTTTTGGACATAGAGAAAAGAACAAAATTTGAAAGACACAGTAAGAGTTGAGATAAAGAAAAAGAATCTATGATGTCACAAAGGCTTGGCCCAAGCAATGGAAAGAAACTGGCACTAACTGAGGTAATGTTCTTTGTGGGAGCAGAAGTTTTGGCTGGTGGAAGTGAAGAATGCAAACCAGGAACTTGCTTAGGACATAACCATCTTCAGAGATCTATTATATAGCCTAGTGAAAAATATCAAATACAAATTGATTTTATATCACAGAAGTACTGAATTTAATGCTGAGCAGTAAAAGCATTCACAATGTGAAAATTTTTATAATACTATAATTTCCACTAAATAAAAGTACACAATAAAAGTATGTTGATTGTCATTCCCTGGAGCACAATGTTAAATTCTACAATATGCATTTTCATACATGGTTTCTTTTTTTTTGTGTGTGGTTTTTCTCCGGTACCGGGAACCGAACTCACGACCTTGTGCTTGCCAGGCAGGTGCTTTTGCCGCTGAGCTAAATCCCCAGCCCCTCATACATGGTTTCTATTAAAGTCTTACAAGCCAGGCATTAATTTCTAAATATTGTGGAGGAAAGAGTGGTATTCAGAAGATTAAGCATTTCTTCTAAGAATATAGATAGAATCAATAATATGAAGGGACATTATAGTAGCATTAGTATATATTGTATCTCCATTAAACAATCTTTAAGCCTGCTATGGAAGATAACAAGTAGAATTCTTTTACTAAGCATCTTGCACAAGCTCCTACAGTTGGTTATGGGTAGAGACACAATTTCACTGCTGTTGATAGGTATAGAGACCAAGGTTTTAAGCAATTATCAACTATGTCCTCTAAAAGAGTAAGTATTCATAATTAGGTATTTCCTAAGATCACGCTCACACACTTCCTACCATTCCGGACTATTTCTACTACATTTATCTCTCAACATTTGTACATGAATCGAAAACACTTGAGAGCTCCTTATGCAGACATTGCTGCATCTCACCTTCATGATTCCTAATTCATTCTTCATGAGGCATGGGGCCAATATTTATACAGTATTTCCAAAGAGCTCTCTGAGGATGTTGATGCTACTGGTCTAGGAAAGAAATTTTAGAAGTACTGCTTTGCGGTATGGAATATTTATATATCATGAACTCAAAGACTGTTGTAATGTTAATAGGTATATAGTGTTTTAAGTGAATTATGATTTAAAATATACATGTCCGGCCTCACGAATTTGAAGAGAGACCACAAAATTTTGAATTTATCACCAAAGTGATTTTCTTACTCAGTGCCTTTCATGACAGGGCATCCTTCTTGAAAGAGACAGGTGAAATCTCAATGACAATTTCATAAGGAGAAAATTCATGCTGACAGAGACAATTTCTGCCAAGCCGAAAAGGGGCATCACATTCAATTTGCTCTTTGGAACTTTGGCTAAAGGAGCCAAGTGAACAGCGGTATTTATGAACTTCCTTGTTTTTTCTTTTTCTTTTTTCTGAAATTCAGTGGATGTATGAGTGAGGAGATTATACTGAGGATATCTACAGGAAAAGAGAATGGAAAGAATGTGTGAGATTAAAATAGTGAGGCAAGTTGAGGGAGGATGAGCCCGTGAACCCTTTTCATTGCCCTTCGGGTCATCATTTCACAATCTGATAGAATGATTTCAGTCATTTCAGTTACATTTTTCTCTATAAGTTATGTGTTCTGTTATTCATCACTTATCATTTTTTCCATTGAATTCACTGATAAAAATGTAAAGGCAGATTTTAGAATTCAATTCACAGTAGGTACAGTGAGTACTAGTATGGAAATCTCAATTTCAGTGAAATTTTTAATAGTGTTTCAAACAAAAACATTCCTGATGATGCTGTTGTAAAGGAATACTTCTAGTTTTACTTCAATAGCTATTTCCATTACTTTATTATCTTTCTTTGCTTTCTTCTTTTTCCTTTGGAAGCACATAAAGTTTCAAAATAACTCAGTTTAGACTGTGCTTGTGTCATTTCTGTCACATAGGAAGTTAAACTATATTAATGACATGCCTGAAGTTGACGTCACTAGAATATGTTTTTAAAATACTCAATTTAAAGGGGTAGAATTAAAAATGTTCGTATTAATTAATGTCCCCTGCTAGGGATTTAGCTCAGCAGCACAGCACCTTCCTGGCAAGAGCAAGGCAATGAGTTTGATTCCCGGTACCAGAAGGAAAAAAATAAAGCAGTTAATTAATATCCCCGTAGTTTATAATAGACTGGGATGGTATTAAACAAACTGGACTAAAACCTGTGCTTAGAATAAGTCCTCATCTCTGCTATTTGTCTATCTTCCATTTCATTACATTATTATGCTTTTTATTTCACTGACAAACTATAGGTGTTAAGCACACATAATAATTTAAAGTTTAACTAAGATCAAAGACTTTTTCCTTTCATTAATAAGTAATTTAAATAGTTTCTCTTTTCCCTCTTAAATAATGAAAAGTTAGACTAATGTTGGCAATTTTACTCCTCGTGTGAAAATCTGTACTTTATAGGCTATATCTTTAATGTCTCTTCCAATTAAATGAAATATTTATGGCATAGATTTATACTTTAATAGGGGAACCTACATTTTTACCTTAAAATCTTAAGACTTAAACAAAATATGAAATTGACTTCCTGTTTAATATTTGAACATCATGCACAATTAATAGCCTATACTAAAATTTTATGTGCTCTATTTTAAATTTGATACTTATGCAATTTTAACATATAGTATTGTCCATATTATAAAATTCACAAGTATTGAAATATATTTTTCTTCAAGTATTTTACTTGAACTTGCCCATATTCCACCTTCCCTTTTCCAAGAGTCAGCTGCTGATCAGATTTCATGTTAATTCATTGAAGGTCAATAAAGGTATCACAATATATTTATACAGATATATATTTTCTGGTGTTGTCCATTTGTTTTGTTTTGGACAAATTATACTGAAGTATATGTTGTTCTACACTTTCCTTTCTAGTTAGTGATCTCTCTTGTAGATTTGCCTACC
Organism: Chinchilla lanigera; assembly: GCF_000276665.1. Classification (NCBI taxonomy): domain Eukaryota; kingdom Metazoa; phylum Chordata; class Mammalia; order Rodentia; family Chinchillidae; genus Chinchilla; species Chinchilla lanigera. The sequence goes on along the minus strand of NW_004955406.1, from coordinate 32,621,094 downwards.
CAAGTGTGTTTTTTCCTCACTGCCTTTAATGGCTATGGAAGTATTTACTGCATCTAGTGTAATTCAGAAAACTGCTCATTATATTACCTCCAGGCTTTTTTAGTGAAAGAAATTCCCTATGTAAAATTTGATACGCACATTATTCAGATTCATTAAAACTGTAGGAAACAAATGAATTCTAAAATTTCTCTATCAAAAGCTATGCTTTAGTTTTGATGGGTGTTCTTAATTACTACCCACTGAATTTTCATTAATTTCATTCCCAGTAATATATGAAAATTACTCAAGAATGAGTTATCAAAATGTTTCAATCAGATAAGGGAAAAATTTGTATCTTTAAAAGCACTTCTCATTGTGATTCAAGTGGAGTGTCTTTCTGTGTATTAAAGATAATTTATGTTTGATTTTCTATAAAAGGATTGCTAATTCATTCCATTTATTTCTCTTATTGAATTGATCATACAATTTTCAGGTGCATAAATAGATAGAAAATATATTGGAATAAGTATGTGGAAATTTTTGATACTAGATTCCTTTACTTATAAGAAATGCCAGCTAAGTGTGGTGGCGCACACCTGTAATCCCAACACTTGGGAGGCTGAAGCAGAAGGATCATGTGAGTTCGAGGCCAGCCTGGGCTACAAAGTGAGCTCAAGGCCAGCCTGAACTGCATAGAGAGACCCTGTCTCAAAAAGACAAAAAAATAAAAATAAAAAAGAAGAAACGTCATATGGGTTAACCTGATGTTAAAATTCACAGCTTGCTTGTAAAATAAATTTTTTTAAAAATTTTTCCATTCCTGTATATTGCTTTAAATTTTGACTTTGATTACAATGCATTGATGAATGTCTCAATACAGACTTTTGTCTTCCAAAATAAATATATTTTAAATGGTACATAAAGGCATAAGAAGTTTGCATATTAGAAAGGTGGAATGTCTCAACGCATATGTACATTTAATTATCTACATAATATTTAGATCAGACCATGTATATCTAGCTCCCTAAACATTTGTCCCTTGTTTATAATGAAAATTTTCAAAATCTTACTGCTTTTTGACTATAAAGTATATAATAATCATCTGTAGTCTCTGTACTGCTCTAGTGTACAACAAAAAATTTTTACTCCTCTTCCACTATAAGTGAGTACATGTCTAAATTTTGTAATCAAATTCATTTTATGAAAAAAAGTAATTTATGCCTGCTTTGGGATCTTTCCAAAAACTTCTTATTATTGAGAAATGATTGAAACAAGAGAAAAGTAGAAACCACTTTCCCATGCTTTTTTAAAATTACTGAAATCTAACTTTATAGAGAACCTTTTATGTGAATATATGAAATAAATTTAGTCAGATATTTGGCTAAGCACATTTTTGCTTACCCAAGTCTTTAAAAAATATCCATTCAATTTAAAATCTCTATTTCCTTCAGTGTTCTCAAAAGTCATACTCGCTAATATTTCCTCTTTCTACTTTTTTATCTTTATTCATGCACAGAGTTAATCTGTTCTAGATATTGTAACTTTTAAAAAGTATAACAATTTAATAAGACTAGGGGCCTTTCCTTATGCTTCCTCTCTGAACGCATACTCTTCTAGGGTTGCTTAACTTTTTACATTTTCATGCAAAACTCAGTCATTTAAAAATTGTCTGTTATATATACACGAATTCGTTAGTATGTGTATGTCAGCGTGTATATACATCTTATCTATTACTGCATAAAAATGTGCTGAAGCTTGGCATCTTAAAACAGAAAATATTTATTGTCTCATTCATTTTCTGACGTGAAGAGTGGCTAACCTGCGATCTTATGGCGTTTGAGTTAGGCTCTTACTAGGGCTGCAGACCTCTGAAGGCTCAAGTGAGACTGGAGAATTTACTTCTGAGCGCATTTGCGTGGTTGCTGGCAGACCGCAGCTTCTTTCTGGCTGCTGGCCCGAGGCTTCTGTTCCTTGCCAGATGGGCCTCTCCACAGGGTTGCTGAAAACATGGCAGCTTGTACTCACGAGAGTGAACGACCTGAGAGAGGGTGACCTAAGATACTGTTTTTTAATCACATAATCTCAGAAGGAGCATAGCATCAATTCTATCATATAGTATTGGGTTCATTCAGTGCCATCCCTGGATGATACGAGAGTAGAGCATAAAAGAGTTTGAAAACATGGAAAGGAACCAGAATGGTCTCTATGGAAACCAGTTATTGTGGTCTGTTCATTGACTCACACTCCTTCCTCCGTCCACAACCAGAATATTCATTTCCTTCCAAGTCTCCCAGATATCTCCTTTGATAAAAGGAGGGATCAGTTCAAAGTCTGGACTAGTGTGTCTCAGTCTGGGTCCAGATGTGAATAAATCTTTAATTCCCTCAAGTAGTCACTGAACTAGCTATAAGGCTATTAAGAATACAGGAACATAGAAATGGGTTAAAAGGAGAAACATCATGATTTAGAAATACATGGCAGTATTTCAGATCATTACTAAACAGTTTTGTCCCTAAAATAAAATGGCCTAAAACTGAAAAATAGAAGACTATAATTAATTTATTTCAGTGATATTTTCTCCCATTGGACTTCCTATAATAATGCCTAAACACTTCTATCATTCTGATAATAGGAAGGTAAAATTAATGAATTTCAAGCTTTTTGAAATGTTTCTGTTTACATAGTATTCACCTGTATGAATCACTTGCATAAGTCATATTTATTATTTACATAGTAGTTACTATTATTATTGCTCAGATTAAGAAGGTAAAGGCTAAATAATGAGAAGAGATGAGATTCTCTAGAGTAATGAATTGATTGAATGATATTTATAAACCTTAAGTTAGAAACCCTTAAGAAAGTACTCATATATTCACATTTCCAATACCATATTTCAGGTTTCAGCCAACATGTTTTCCCCTCCTCACAGAAAAGTATTTCCACATCTTCTGAAACCTACCAGTGCTCTCTATACAGAAAACTTTATAGACGTGAGTAAAGTAAGAGTCTTCAGGGAATATGTTATCACTTATTATCCATGTACTCCAAATTCTGTTACATGAATCTGCTTGTATGAGGGATGCAGAGACATAGCGAGAGTGAGAGAGCACAGACACAGAGACACACACCGATACACACACACACACACAGCAAAATGTATTGTGAAGAAAAAGTGCAATGATTATGGCCTGCAAGATTGCCTTGATATTGTCTAACCCAAGAAATGCTGCCAGCTGCCAGCAAAGGCAGATCAAGAAATGGGTAATTCCCTGGAGTGAGCATAGCCTGGCATAACGTTGATTTCAGCCTAGTACTACTGAGACACCCAGCCTCCAGAACTCAGAAAATACATTTCTGCTTTTTAAATCCCCGAATATATCTTACTAGATTACAACAACCAGTGGAGACTAATGCACTCATCAAAAGCTTTCAGTGGTCTCTATATCCAGTGATCCAAATTAATTTTCCAAGACTGCATTACACACAATGTTGGCCTCCCCTAAAATCTTCACATTTCATTTAAATAGTTGGCAAATTCATTTTAGAATGGACCATGTCTAAAATATTTTAATCTTTGTCAGCCATATGGTCTTTACTAAGCTGTGATGACAAAGCAGGAAAGCAATCATAGGTCATAGGTAAATGAATGAGCACAACCGTAGTCCACTAAAACTTTTTTTTTATTAGTCACCTTAGGGAGAAAATGCCTAATGGGTGTAAGTGTAAGGAGAAGGGGTTAATGTCAACATGTTGCAGAGGTGTCAGTGCATGGTCACTGTCCCCAAGATAAGAGCATCCTAGAGAGGGGCAGAGTGGAAGAAGAGGAGGAGCATTGGGGAGAAGAGCCAGATAGGACAGGGGCAGGGACCAGAGGTGATCCCCAAACTCATGCCCCATGTTCTACCAAGAGACACTGCACAGTGTACTTTACTAATCTCCTGGGAATCTGTGGCTGCAGCAAATCAGTGAGATGACATGAGACTGAATACAGGAACAAATGAGGCTTTATTGAGCCAGAGGCCAGCAAGCCCTGACAACAAACCAGAGAATGCCAATCCTGGTGGACTTTACATCCAGTTTAAATACCTTTTAGATTTCCAGGGTAACCCCATTGCCACATTACTTCATTTGGGGAAATTTTACAAGAATACCAGGTAATTGTCACAAAGTTTACACTTCCCAGAGGTTGCTGGTCATCTGCAGGTCAGGCGGACATTGTGGTTTAACGTTAAGATTGCTTCTCAATTTGTTTTAACTGTTTGCTCCCCTATTTTATGGCCTTGTCCTTTCTTAGTGGGATTATGGTTAGCTAAGAGGGGAGGGAGTGAAGGAGTGAGTTTATCTACATTTAAGTGACTTCTAAATGAAGTTACAAAAGGAAAATGGAGTCTCTCTTGCCCTATCATTGTTTAGCAAATCAATTTGACATTCAGGACTAACCATCACAACTTTATTTACAAAATCAGGTAGTCATGCAGATTTGGCCCATGTTGTGTGTTTAGCAATCCTACTTTCCTGATATACTTTATTCATTCCCCACAAATCTTATTCCTAAGCTCCATTCTGTATAGTAACTAAGTAGCAATCATTTCTGTACCACCTACAGAGATTATGTATTGTGTGTCTACTATGTCAAACATAAATATTGTTAAATGAATAGAATCCTTATCTTCAGTCTTACTACTGTGCTCATTGCCTTCAAACATTTTGAGTGCACTTTTCATCCCTTTGCTATAATCATAACAGAATTCTTATTCTTACACTGTTTATAAGTATAGTAATCAGTCATCAGTTTAATTACAATAGTACCTTCTCTGTGTAAAGCACTTCAAATGCTGTAACTGCCATTATCTTGCTATTCATGTACTTTCAGTATCCAAAAATAGCACACACTGCCTTCTTCAGTAAACTTTGTAAGTATTTAACCCAGGTGATTTATCTTATTTCATTCAGAGCTACTGTTTTGTCATCATAAACCATTACAGCTTTCAGAAAACATGAATTCATCTTTTGGTTATACTTAGAATGATTCTTGCTTTTCAAATTCAAGTTATTTGCATACTGGGAAGCATATAAATCTTAAGTGCATAGAAAAATGTTAGGTAACATCTTTTCAGTTCTGTTTTGGAAGAGTAAAAATTCATTTTGTCTTTTCTAAATAAATATTCAATATTGTTTTTAAGGATTCCTACCAGAAATTTTATTACATATTTGATGTTATTATCTATTTGCTCATATTTAATGCTAAATTCTAGTTATATGCTTGTATCAAGTAAATTAAAGAACATCTACAAAACTCTGTAAACACACTGTACCTCTCCAAAATGTTGTGTACGGAGCTCTGTTACGTGAAAAGCAGTAATATATGGTCTATTTACTTAAAAGTCCCATGAAAGAGAAATGCATTTACATATTAATAACCAAGAGAACAGAATCCAATTTTTACATTAAATTAAAAAAGCAATATTTGCAGTTGAGAACTAAAAGGAAGTGAAAATATGTACAAAAATTAAATTATTTTTAGTATGCTTTCAAGCTAAAAATGAGTTGTATAGCCTTTTACTATATAAATTTTTTCAAGAAAATTATGAATTTAACCTTACTAAAACAACCAGCAGTATGACACTACAGCCCATAAAAAGATACAATATATTTGAGGTAATCCTGTGAAAATGCTGCTCATTTAGGAAAATATCCTTGTTAGTATCTACTGAGATTCAGCAAATAGTCACTCTATTGTGCTCCACTTCCCTAAAATGACCTGAGAACTTTAAACGTTTCCTCCCTCATTTATCTCCATAAAGTCCTCTAGAGAACATTTGCAATGTTTATATAAGATGTGTAATTAGAAAAAGTATGAAAATGATAGATTTTTAGCTTTAAAATAGTATTTATACGTGATCCTCAATAAATCACTTCATTGTCTATTTTTCTAAAGAGTATTATTTTCTTTGAATTAAAAACAACCATACATGTACTCAGGACAGCATGCACTACTGAAAATTTAAAAATACAATATTTATTCATTTATTTATTCAGGATACACTTATTTTGTATCTATAATGATAGACTATTGAGATACACTTTCATTGCCTGTCACTCAATCTGCCATAGGAACAAAGTAGATATCTTAGTTTGTTTACTTGACAAATCTAACTGAATGCCAATAATGTTTCAGAAAGAAAGTTGTATCTTTTCAGTTGTTTCTCACTACGTTATTGCACTTTGCACAGAAGCTAGTTTTTTCTCTTTATGTTGACAAAAAGTATAACTTTAAAGATCATTCAAAAACTGTATTCTTCATATTTCTAAAAAGTTTGTTCAAAAGACTTTTAAGGCTGACACAGTGTTTTGTTTTTCTACATTAGTTTTCCCCACTGTTAAAATAATATGGCATAATTCATACTGTGATCATATTGTGTTACATTTCTGAACCAAACTTTCATAATTAGTTCTTATTTATTTATTTGTTTTCCAGTATTATGGAATGAACCCAGGCCCTTTGCACTGAGCTATCAATCCTTTCCCTACCTTTTTTGAAAGAGGGTCTTGCTAAGTTATTCAGGTTTATCTTAAATTTTTAATTCTTCTGGTGCAGCCCCCAGAGTGCTAGAAATATAGGTGTGACACCATCCCTGGATTAAAATTATTTTATGAAACAAAAAAATTATGAGACCCTATATTTTAAAAATACAGATTTAGAGTCATGTGAATGTATTGTTAAATTGTTTTAAAAATGTAAATTTCCTTGAATTTCAGTACTATGATTTCTTCAGATAAATTATGTCACTTGAACACCTCATCAGAAGGAAGACATAGAGAATATGCTGTAATTTGTCTATTAGGAGTCTATGCAATTTCTTTCTCTTTTGTAACAATATTCAGGATCTACTTTACAAAAAGTCTCTCCTGTTTTTTGAACATCATTCCATTTGGATGTTTTGGACCAAATGAAGCTATTAAGAGTAAGTCTTTAGTCTTTGGAACCCTTGATTGCTCTCCATGACCAAACCCTAAGCCAATCCTGCATTAGGCTTGCAGGATTTTATAGAGCATCTTGAGCTCTAAGAATTGGTCAGCTGTGATTGCAGTCAACCCTGGAACAAATCCTAGGACATATTACTTTCTGGAATTTCCTAAAGTACCTGTAATGACTGAAGTTATTTAAATGGCATAAAGACAAAACTGGACACATGTCTAAGAATACAGCCAAATGATAAATAGAAAAATATCACAGAAATCCTTAATTAAAACATAGTGTGCAAAATAAATTGATACAATTTTATCTTTCAATTTATGATAAGCAAATATATTGGAAAGAATTCATGAAGTGTTACCTTTTTTTTGCTTAAACAAAATAGCAGATAAACTCACTGTGATATATGACAGATTCTGAAGTATAGGATTAGCTTAGTCTAGAAGGCAGGACAGAAAGCAGTGATATAAGTCAGGGGAAAAGTATGCATCAGAGATACACATACAAGCAATGTGGCTGGAGGTTGGAGAGCTCATTAAAATTTGAAGCATATAGCTTCAAAAATATATAATGCCCCACGAGGCAGAGATATACTTATCAACCTGGATTATGCAACATCATGGTTTTCAATTTATATGGAACTCTCTAAGAGAACAACTAATTAATTCTCAAAGACATTTACTCTACAAACAATGACTCAGTGAGTTTGGCTGCCTTCACATTGTACCTCTCCACAAACATAATATCCCATGATATAGGCGGGAAGGAGAAGACAGAGACGTACGGAGTCTTCTGGACTGTCTTGGATAGAAAATATCACATATAACTCATATTAACATTATATAAACTGGACCACCTCCAGCCTTGCACATAGGCCCAGACCTGAACATTCTCAAGTTTAGGAGGTAAAATTTTGGAAGATCAATTATTGAAAAGGAACAGTTGGAAGAAAACTCTTTCTATCATTACTTAGACACACACAAAGACAAACAACTAAACTAAAGCACTTAGTTCCTGGGAAAATATAGAGTACATTTTTTCACGTAAATATTTTGCTTGTTATTACATTCCAAGTTTTTTTCTTTTTATTTTAAATCGTATACCTTCTATTGTGGCATATATTAAATATCAAATATGAATCAACATATTTTGTGTATTACTTCGTCTCTAAGAAAAATTGCAAAGGAAGAAAATAAAAGGAAAAAGATAGCTAAAGAGAAAAACTAGTGGAGTGCAGTGATATTCTCAAATTATATAATTTATTTGTTGATATTTGTAAGGTGGGGAGCAGTTTAGACAAGTGTATGCTGAAAAGAAAATTTAGTGATTAAAGAAAATAAGAAAATATACAATTCAGGGGAATGAATTACTGAATTAAATCAATTCCTCTGAATGTAGGATAGCTAAAATACAATGATGGGATTTTACTCCAAAATGACAGAAAATTCTTACCATAAAGTAAGATTTCACAAAGGGTATATGAGACAATACAGGAAATCAGAGGTGATTTTGAAATTTTATAGGAATACAAAGGAAGATTGAGAAATAAACTGAGATGAAAGTTACAAATTTTAATTAGATGATAGTTAGACAGTTTTTCTCCAAAAATAAGCATCAGGTTTAAAACTGACCAAAAAAATAGCAAATGATAATACTAACAAAAGGTCAAGTAAAGGCCTACACTGCAGTGTAGGGCAGTGGTAAAGAAAACAAAGTAGTTGCAAATACAAATAAAATTATAATTAAAACACTTTTTTGATTAAGAAAAGGAACTTGCAACAAGGAATAAAAATATATCATATAAAAGTAAAGTGAGGGTATTGAAAACCTTGAGAAAGACAAAGAGCAAGAAGTGGAATAAAATGATCGTGAGAACTAGTAGTTCAGAAATTGTTAGTAAGTTAAACAAACTTTTTAACAAATTATTTTAAGAGCTATACATGATGATACTATCAAAATTTTATCTCTGGAAAATTCTGGCAAAGCTTTAAAATTAAGACATAGAAATTAACGTGAAATTGATGTCACAAAACTGATTCATTTACTTTGCCATTTAAGTAAATATAAAAGTCATCCAGTATAAAATAAATTGTGGTTTGGTGCCCAAATTCTCAATACACTAGGTATAGTTTCTACAGATTGAAGAAATTATACAGCCAGCACCAACTGAAGGTGTTACCGGCTGAAGTAAACTTCAAATGGAGCCAAAGATCAGTGGTAACACCACATGGCTTGGGACTTTAGGAGTAGGGTGCACCGGAAAATTAGCGGCCTTCTCCAGATGATACAAGGGAATCAGTGAACTCCATATTTCAGTCCAGGAAATGAGGAAAAACAAAGTCTTTGTAAAGCTGCCTAGAAAGAACATGGGGAAAGTTCTGTGCAATGTAGGTACAGAAAGGCACAACTATGGAACTTGATGGCTAGAAAGTTTAGCATTATGAAAGATTTGCAGGAGTACAGAACACACGGAAATAGGATTTTCTGAAAATCATAGCTGAAAATTATAGGTGAGAACTACATTCAGAAAGTGAAAACAGCAGCAAGGATGAGAGGTTCCCTACGGAGGGAGGTTGAGGAACCAAGTATGAAAATCTGAAAATACATAGTTGAGATCTGTAGTTGGGATTTGTGGCAAAATTCAGGAATTTCCAAGAGCTTTCAGCTGGTCTGATCCCCTCACGAGACATGGGGTTTCAGGTAACTCTTAACATCTGAGCATGCATGGATTTTTCTCTTCTCTGCTCCAACTAAATTCAGCCCTGTGCAGTTCGACAACAAGCTTGCTTGCCTTCATTTCTAGGCCTTTTGGAAATTCTGCACACTGGAGGTTGGGAGGAATGGAAGACCACCACCTGGTTAAAATAGCACATATGCATGCTGTTCTGACACTTATTAGACATTCCTGATGGTACATTTCTAAGTTTGACTTCTTTTCATTTTGTAAACATTCAATGATGTTTTTGGCAATATTGTTTCAGTTTTTTTTTATGTTGCTTGTTTGGGAAAAATCTACTGAGTTCCCACCTCAGATATCCTTGAAATCTATTACCATTTTCCTGTTCTGAATCTTCATCCGGCAGCTTCTTTGATCAAAGGTTTATCTCCTAGTGTTTTGGAAGAAAATACACTTTGAGATTTATTCCAAATGGTTAGTTGGGTCAATCACACCTAGTTTCGTTAAATCCTCACCTCAGTGTGGCTTTTTAATATCGTGAGTTTTACCCCTTAGCAATTAATGGCCTGTGATATTGTTGCAAGTTCAGGCAATAATTGTTTGCATATATTGTCATAGAAAGTCAAACCTAAATATTTTTCCTCAACTTATCAGAGGATATGAGTGTTGTCTCATAATTCCCTGTGCGCTGTATTGCTTCGTCACAGTTTCTCTCTCTCTCTCTCTCTCTCTCTCTCTCTCTCACACACACACACACACACACTTGCACCAATAATTCATGATACTACTTCCAGGAAGTGTTTACTGATTTTATTTTTGTACCAGGAATCGAACTCACAACTTCACACTTGCCACAGAGGTGTATCTCTGGCTACTGATATTTTTATGGACTTAAAAAAAAAAAAACCACCCATTATGTGCCCTCCCCTGATAAATTATATTTTGCATGTTTATAAGAGCAAGTTTTTAAGTGATATATGTGAAAATTATTTCATGGAAATGAGAAATAGTGGTCTTCAAACATCTCCCTTTTATACTTCCATAATTACATAGATAAACCTAACATTTTCCAGCAAGTCTTGCCTGGTGTGCATGAGTTACATGAGAAGTAGCTAATTCTATAGATAATATGTGAGAAACAGGAGCCTAAAGTGGGGGGCGCATATTTTACTTCCAGGAGGGGGAAGGAACTCAAAATGATAGGGCATTTTCTTTACAATGGAATTAAATCTAAAGAAAGGTGTGGAAAAGATTTGCTGTCACATGTTTAGTAATTCAACCTCTTTTGCTGTAGGGGAAGAACAAGAGTTTAGATTTGCAGCATCTTCTAATTTTTTTGGTGTCCATATATTGTGGATGATTTTAAGCAATGTAATTTCCTTGGATTTATAGTAGGAAATGTATATGCACTACTGCTGCTTAAAAACTAAAATGCATGAAATCCCGCAGAGCACTGGTTCCATAAAAATACAAATTCTATGTTTATTTATCATAAGCAGCAAAGACAGAACAGAGTTGTTGTCTAAAAGAATTCCATAAGTTAAGATTCTAAAACCAAAAAAATAAAAAAATAAAAAAAATAAATATTGGGGCTGGGGATTTAGCTCAGCGGCAAAAGTGCCTGCCTGGCAAGCGCAAGGTCATGAGTTCGGTTCCCGGTACCAGAGAAAAACCAAAAAAATAAAAAAATAATAAAAAAGATTCTATCATCTTTCTTTATGAGAAATCATCAGAAGATTGATATATGTGCCAATGCTTGTTATAAAAGTATCTTCTTTTTCTCTTCTCTCTTCAACCTCCTCAAGGGAAGGAAGATGAGCTACATGCTTTATTTCATTTTGTTATGTTTTTTTCCTGTGGTAAATTTATTATTTCCTTTAAATCTTGGAGGTACATAGGTGTGATTGTGTGTGTATGTGTATGTGTGTATGTATGCATTTTAATTCCTAAACAAAGACATGCTTAGGGGAAGTTTTAAATAAGAATCTTATATTACCAGGTCTATGTGCTATTTTACTTTATGTAATTTTTCTTACAAGTTTGCTATTCATATTACTAGTGGCTAGAATTCAGAATTTTCAGTTTTTAAATTTCTTTTTGTTAACAAAACGTTTAAACACACTATTATGTCTTAAAATATTAGAGCATTTTTGATAGAAAAAACAATGAAACTTTAGTTAAAAGAAAAATAAAATGTTATTACCAAAGAAAATGTCCAAATTGTGAGAATCTAAAAAAAGGTGAACCTCTTCCAGCTGCAAAGTTTAGGAAAAACTACCAAACTAACTCTGTTGAAAATATGTTTGTACAAAAAAAAAAAAAAATCATAGTATCAGTCATGGAGAAAAAGAGTCCAGGACAGGTAGCTAAGTTACAAATATTTTCTAAGATAGATAGACTAGAGAAAAGTAAAGTGGGGACAAAATGAATGTATTTAACAGATTTGAGGTTCTGTAGCAATTCAGGAATAGAAGTAGTGTACAAGTGAAAGTTAGGAGATTAATTTACTGTTTGCTCATATTCCTGCTATAATATTCTTTGCTTTTAAACTTTTTTTGAAGACAGGGTCTCACTACGTTCTTCAGGTTAGCATTGAAATCACAATGTAGCTCAGGCTGGCCGCGAACTCATGGCAGTCTTCTTGCCTCAGTCTCCTGACTGGGACAACAGGTGTGTTCCACCACAGCTGGATCTAGTATAATATTCTTGTTGTTGTCTTTCATTACAACACCTTTTCTAAACAATACCTATTATTAAGTTTAAAAAGTAGATTCAAATAAGCAGAAAGTCCACATATATTGCAGATGATCAAATAATGACAAATGCTGTTTACTTAGCATCTTAATGTTTTATTTCCATCAGTGTTTTAAAAATTTCCTCCCATCTAGCACCCATCATTATCAATAATAAAATTTGTTGTCAATGTAAAGGAAAATAAATAATGATTTTTAAGAACATGCTACTGACATTGTATTTTATGTAAATGATATTTGCCAGATTTGGATGGTATACAAACTTCTATCATTTTACCAAACTGAGAGGAGAGTCATGTTAAAAGGCTTATAAACTTCATGTAGAAGATAGTACAAATGCAAAAAAAATTTCAGTTTTTTTCATTTGATGGCATTCATTTTGACAATATTTTTAAGTTATGGAGAAGAAATATTTTTGTGTATGTACAAGGAATCATTTATAATCAGCCAAATAGACCATTTAATGCCAGACTTATGAATAATGGTCATGGTTTTTGATGAGACATTATTTTAAAAGATGAAGTAAAAATAAATTATTACTCAAAACCATTCTCAAGATGAGTTTATAAAAAGAGAGAATTTAACTTTTTATGACCAGCTTTGCCCAAGTATTGCTATCATTCACTTATTAACACAATTTGTAAAGGTTTTATATTTATAGGTACATATTTTTAAATGTTTAGATAAAATAAAATAGGTTCTTAGATATCCAGCACACTTCTTGTTATACAGGGTTTGTTGTAGAATGGAAATTTTACATTCTTTATAACTTTTCACTTTGATTTCCAACCATAGTTGACTACATCTATTATAATGTCAAGTTTTCATGTGGGGTTCCCATACTGTCTATCTTCCTTGCTTTATAAAGCTAAGGTTCTGAATGATAAGGGTATGTGTCTTAATGAAATTCTCCCCTGGGGCACATCAAGTCATTTATACAATGATACACTAAGAAAGGCAATTTATGATGTGTGACTGACTCTAATGTGACTTTTTCATCATTTCATTTGTTTTTCATTAGTCAGAAAAAGACATAAGAACTGCAAAGAAATCTTTTCATTTGTACTCCATGGGGATTTTTAGTGTATTAGAATTCTGGTGAAGCTTATAAAGAAATGGATGTTTCAAAACATTTATTCTTTCAAATCTCCATCCCAAATTTTGAAAACATTCTCAAAAGCCACTTACTAAAAAAAAATCAAAACAGCTTATAAACTGTATTGTAAAGATTAATATTTTATTAAAACATTAATGAGTATTACTAAACAATTTTCAATTATAATTCAGATTTTTGAAACTATTAGAAACCTAATACAAATCAAATAAAATGGGAGATAACTGTTGATCCATAACATATTTTTAAAATCTTATTTTTAGTTACCTGACCTGTTTTCTTTTGAAATTTTTCCTCCATTTCAGATTCTAATAAATTACTTCCTGTAAAGTGATATTTTTGCTGTGATTGAAATATTAACATATTCAAACTCTAAACTTAGATATAACACATTCCAACTATATATATAGTATCTTCAATCCACCTAGGTTTGCCTTCTTAAATTTCTTTCATTTATTACATCCCCTTCCTAATAACAGGAGTGATATCAATTGCTTTGTTATTGTTTTCATTAGAACTTTGCTATTAGTTCTACTACTTCTCCTACCTTTTTTTAATCTCTGTTTATTTGCACATATTTTGGTGAATTATTGGAGATACAGTATGAATTTTGGCATATTCACTCAATGGCTCATTTGAATTCTCAGGATTTAGCATGCTCTTGTAGACAGAAATAAATTATCTCAATGTAACATATGAACAACATGGAAATAATTACCTATTTACATAGTAAGATATTTGGAGGTTTATATGATATATCGAATTAAAAGTTTAATAAGAGGGTAAAACAATATGAGAAAAAGGGAAAATATTCTTAAAATAGGGGAAATTCTTCCTTCCTGAATTCTGAAGTGATAAAATATAAATATATAGTATATTTTAAAAATTAATCAGACATGCTACAAACTCTTTTGTAGTGATTAAAGTTTGTTACAGAAAATGAAGTAGAAAAAGAAAAAGGATGAAGAAAAGTAATTTATTTAAGGAAGGCATGAAAATATAGTGGAAAAAAAATGAGATGAACAGAGTAAACAAAGTTATGGTAACATAACATTAAATATATTAGAAAATCTAAATAGGACTAAATATTTCAATTAAAATTATACATAGTAAATAATATATAAAATAAGTAGAACAAACAGTAGTAGAGACATTCAGAAATGAAATGTAATTATTAAAAAATGAAAAATGGTGCAAATAAAATTTGCAGTATTAATAGACTGAACTATAGAAATCTGAACCTGGGATTCTTTCAGTTCTGTCTGCATAATTCTTTTTAACACGTCTCTTAGGCTAGGTTGTTGGTGATGAATTTTAAAAAATGTGCTTTGTGAAGTGTTTCAATTCTTCCATTATTTTCTCCAGCACAGATATTACAACAATCCAGGAACTCAAACCTTACAGCCAAGAGAGAGGGAAGAGTTGCTAGTGCTCCAGCTGGCAGCAGACCTTGACATCACACACATGCCTCCGTTTTTAGGTGCATAATGAATGCAAGAGTTATGAGGTCACAATGGCTTCCACCCAGATTTCAGAAGAAGGCCTGGGAAGCCAGGCAGTGCACCCCTGAGAAGGCAGTGTATGAAGCTGTGAGTGTGAAGCCAAAGGTGCTTTGGAGACCCAGAAGTTTTGAGAAGCCGGAACATGTATTTACTGAGGAAAACTGTGAGGAGGAAGCAGAGCAGGCCCATGAGAAATGCATGGGCAGTTCATCCACTGAAAGCACCATTTGGTAGAGCCACCCAAGCTCTTTGGAGTTCAGGTCTTGCCACAGTTTGCCTTGGATGCTGCACATGGGAATACAGGACTTAATGTTTGCCTTGCTGGATTTTGGACTTGCTGTGGTCCCATTCCTTTGTAGCCCCCTGTTTGTAACTTTTGGAATGGAAATGTCTATCTTGTGCTATTGAATGTTTGAAGTGTTTAATTTTCTTTTCATTCCTGCAGGGGCTCCAGCTAAGACGTTTGCCAAAATCTCAGAAGATAATTTGGACTTGGACTTTTCAGTAATGTTGAAAGTGTTAGGTTTTTGACAATTCTTGGAAATGGACTAAATGTCTTTTGCATAAAGGGATATGTATGAGTCTTTGGGGGGACCAGGGGCAGAATGTTATGGCTTGTGCTGGAATGCCTCCCAAAGCCTCATGCAGGCATGGAGGAAGGCTTTTTCAGGTGGTTGAATCTATAGTTTGTGATTGATTCATGGTCCAATGCTAGAAGTGTGCATATGAGTGCTGCACCCACCCTAGGATGGGTAGCCTGAATACAGTACAAGGGAGTGAAAGAGTCTTTTCTCTCTTTGTCTCTATTGTTGCTTTTGCTGTCTTCTGCCACCATGAACAGTATTCCCTCTGCCATGTGCCACCCTGTCTTGAAGCCAGCCAATTATGCAGTGAAACCTCTACAAAATGTAAGCCAAATAAACCTTTGCCCCTTATATTTCGGTGTTAGGTATTTTATATCAACAACAAGAGAAGTAACTAAGACAGATACATGAAAGGTAAGACTATTTCCACCACCATAGAACTCTTCCTTTTTTTTTCTTTTTTCTTATCACACCCACCACTATTATCCCTCTCACCTATTCTATATTTTTGCAGTTTTGCCATTTGAAGAGTGTTGTTAGCCGGGTGTGGTGGTGCACGCCTGTAATCCCAGCACTGGGGAGGCTGAGGCTGGAGGATTGTTGTGAGTTCAAGACCAGCCTGGGCTACAAAGTCAGCTCAAGGCCAGCCTGGACTGCAGAGTGAGACCTTACCTCAAAAAGACCAG